>NC_143134.1:104583484-104886515 GCF_059928025.1 Delphinapterus leucas | reverse complement strand
TGAAGGGTGTGAAGCAGGCAACTTAAGGTGACCTGCACACCTGCCTGAGGATGCACCCACGACTGCAGAAGGGAGCGGAGAGGCTCAGATTTGTCCAGAATCACCGCTGGGTGAGATGATGTCGCTCTGCACAGCCCTCACCTATGTCCAGTGCTTCTGTCTGCAAAGGTTTCACTTCTAACCCCGCCCCCGCATTGGGCTTTATACAAACCCTGTAGGCCCTGCTGGTCAGGGATTATGACCATCCCCATTCTATGGATGAGAAAACTAAGACCGGGAGAAGGAAAACAACCCACCCAAGATTACCCGGCACGTTACTGGCAGAAATGTTTCACAGACTCAGACGTCCTGACTTCCAGACCGCTGAGTCTTCCTGCTGGCCTGTCCCTGGAGTCTGGGCCCTTCCCCCATGAGGGTCCAGTAGAAGAGCTGGCAGGGCCAGGACCCCCTCTGGTGTTGCCAGGGGCAGAGAGAGGCCAGCTCCCACCTGCTTGGGCGAGGCAGCCACAGCCTCAGGGTAGGGGCGCTTCTGCAATGCGAGCCAGGTGAGCAGACGGCGAGGCCCTCAGAACAAGGCAGCAGCAGAGGGGTGCATTTCCAGGGCCTGCTGGATCTCCCCAGGCTCACGAGCAGCCTGTGTACGGCTGCGCGGGGCGGGGAGGGCAGGCAAGACCTTGATAAGGAGTCAGATCTCAGCCCAGGTGGGGGACGCTTTCTCACAGTCGGGGCTAACCTTGCCCAAGGAAGCCAGGAGCTATCCCAGCAGAGGCTGGCTGACCTCACTGTCCAAAGGGGATGCTGAGGAGGTTCTTGGGCCAGGCACCGTGTCGAGGCTCTGAAGCCCCTTCTGATAGGAAGGTGAAGCCAGCTTCAATGCTGTGGCCCTTACCATCATTTTCAGCTTTTCCATGATAGGTAGTAGAGGACCCCAGAGCTGCCGTCCCCATGTGGTCTGGAAGAAGGTAGTGGGTCTCCTGAGGAGGAGATGACCACAGAACTAGAAACCAAGAAACCTCCATCCAACCCCACAGCGTTGCTTCACAGATGCTGTGTGTCATTGAGCAAGTCACTTCACCACTCTAAACTCTCAATTCCCTTCCAGGGAGTGAGAATACTGCTCTTCCTATTGCAAAGCACTGATTTTGGAAGCTCACAAGAAATGAACAAGGGGCCAGATTTTCAAAATATACTCTCTGATGCACAGAAGACCTTAGTTTACTCTTATCCCATTTTTCAGATGGAAAAAACTGAGGCCCAGAGAGGAGAAGCAGCTTGCTCAAGTTCACACAGCACATCAGAGACAGTCTCAGGGCTTGAACCCAGGGTTTCCATTCCTAGTTCAGAGCTGTCTCTCTCAAAATACCCCAGGAACTGGGTCACTGAAGTAAGGCAAACACTCTTTCCCCTGGGGAAATGGGTCTGTTTGCCAGTAAGTGGTTAAGGAGCCCACTGTGGTCTTGGGGCAGGAGTTCACCTGACCGAACATGTGGACACTGGCTACCTTCCCTTTCCTAGAAGGTCAGGGGTGTCTCTTGTGTCGCTCAGGCCACACAAGAAAGATGCCCATGAGTCCCTTGCCACTGGAAGGCTGGGGACCCCAATCACCACCCTAATTTGTATAGCATGTCAGAGTTCACAAAGGACTAGGTGACCTGGGGTAAATCCCTGCCCTGGACCTCAGTTTCCCCATCCGTAAGACACACCAGAGGTCGGGCTCCCTCTCTAATTACCTTTGGCTTAGAATGCAAAAATGAAGGCTTGCTTTTGTTCTCAAATCGAACAGGTTAAAATATTCCGCTCTGAGGCAGCTTCCTTCTGAGCCCAGCCCTCACGCAGCGCTAGCATCCCAGCATCCTCCCGGGCCCGAAGGCTCCTCTGGCAGTGGTCCAGAAGCGGCCCAGGCACATCTGCTTCCACTCAGTATCCTCCGCCTGCCACTCTGCCGAGGACTTGGCCCATGGCTTCATGGCTCTCAGGGACTGGAGAGACGGTGGGACCCAATTAAGGAAGACACAAAGGCCCCTGACAGGGCGGCCCTTCCAGTTCCCACAGGGCCCTCCCTGCCCTGGAGCAGCAGCCAGACCCAGGGGCCAGCTGGGCGGTAGCTGAGTGACCAGAGGGCGAGCTAGTGGGGAAGAGGAGATGCTAAGAGGCCTTGGGGGGTTTACTCAGGCACAGACCCTGCAGGGGCTGAGGGGCGGGGAGGGAGGGCAAGAGCCAGAGGTCTGGTCCAGGCCCTGGGTGCTGGAGGGGAGACAGAGGGGCAGCTGGGGCCTGGTGGTGGACGAGGTCACTGGCTCCAGCGATAGACAGACCTGAATTCAAATCTGTACTTTGCAACCTCAGACACACTCCGACGTGCTCTGGTTCCCCATCTGTCAAATGGGTCTGAAATGTTACCAGCCACACAGTCATTGTGAGACTTGAATGAGCCAAGCTATGCAAAGTATCTTACACACTGTACATGCCAAGGAAACTGTAGTTACTATTTTACTACTATTATAGTAGCCCCCCTGCCCTTATCCACAGGGGATAGCTTCCAAGACCCTAGTGAATGCTTGAAACCACAAATAGTACCGAACCCTATATATACCCCATATATATATATATATATGTTTTATCCTATGATAAAGTTTAATTTATAAGTTGGGCACACTAAGAGATTAGCAACAGTAATTGATAATAAAATAGACCAATTATAACAACATACAGTAATAAAAGTTATGTGAATATGGTCTCTCTCTCTCTTTCAAAATATTTTATAAATTGAACGCCTTTTCCATCTTCACCAAGCATTGATCATGCACTGTGGCCCTAATTTTACAGTTTGAGGTACACCAGCAAAACTGGCAAGAATTTCTTATTCCTTCTTCACAATTTCACAAATAGAAGGTTAGTTCTTAGTAGATCTCAGCAACCTCAGCATATGATTTTTTTTTTCTTACTATGTTGAGAATTTTCACCTTTTTACTTACAGGAAGCAGTTTACGGCTTCTCTTCGGCAGATCCGAATTGCCGGCGGCGTCGCTACTCTTGAGGTTTGGGGCCTTTTTTAAGTAAAGTAAGAGCCCCTTGAATTCAAGCACTGTGATACCTCAGCAGCTGATCTGATAACCAAGAGGTGACTAATAGACAGGTAAAGGGGTGATTCACGTCCCAGGCAGGACAAAGATGGATGGAGGTAGATTATGTCATCACGCTACTTAGAACGGTGTGCAACTTAAAACAGATGAATTGTTTATTTCTGGAATTTCCATTTAATATTTTTGGACCATGGTTGACCACAGGTAACTAAAACCGTGGAAAGCAAAACGGCAGATAAGGGGAGAATGCTACACTATTATTAACATTAATGTTGGAGAGAATGAAGAAGGTCCAGTTCAATATCTCACTTCCAATATATTGCCCCAAATGGTGAGCTGGGCAGGCTTCTGAATGTCCCTATGGCTACAACGTAGAGGGACAGAGCTGGAAGTCCCATGGGGATTTGATGGGTTGAATCAGACCCGGGGGTCAGAGGCAGGCTTGGTCCTATGATGTCCCACCAAGCAGTCACTGCGGCCTCAAACCCACAGGGGACCAGGACCCACAGGGTCTGACCTTCCAGTTCTGAAACTCCAGAGGTCCTCACTCCACAAGGTGGGGTTTTAAATCTAGTTTAAGAATGAAGGACAGTAGAGCAAGGCCTGTGAGTCCCTAGGGGCAGGATGACCTGCTCTTCTAAGCAAGTAGTGTGACTTTCCAGCCAGGGAGTGACCACCAGGTCAGCCTGACTTGTGAGCCTCATTTCGAACGCCAAGGGCAGACTCGGCACCCAGGTTGAGTGTGGGAGCTGTTTTCTGTAAGGCCCCACTCCTGGGACTTGGCAACTCAGGGAAGGGGACTGACTGCCCTGAGGCAGTGCACGAATATTTGCGGAGCACTTACATTGTGCCAGGCCCTGGGCTGAGCCTGGGGACAAAAAGGGCACACAGACGTGGTCCCTGCTCCCCTTCCAGGCCATGGGAAACACACACACACACACACACACACACACACACACACACACGAGAAAGAATTACAACTGAGGACTGTGAAGGAAGCAAACCAGGACTGTGACTGAGAAAAACTGGGGGACGACTGGTGCCCCCAGGATGGTCAGAGAAGACTTCTTCAAGGAGGAGATAGAGCGTGAGAAGGTACTAGGTAGAAAGAGGGGGCAGGGATGGAGATGCTCCCACGTTTCTCCTTTGCAAGGTCCTGTGACCTTGCAGTTCGTCCCACTAAAGATGCAGAGTCTACTTCCCCACCCTTGAATCTGGGCTTGGCCATGGACTCGCTTTCCCAATAGGCTATTAGGAGACCTGACCTACACAGAGGCTTGAAAACATGCTTGCAGGAGTCTACCTTCCGGTGGACTCCTGCCTTCACCCCCAGCAAGCCTACTGGAGAGATGAGAGAGGCACGTGGATGAGAGCCAAGTTGTTTCAGCCATTGCAGCCAAGGCCAGGCTAGATCAGTCAACAGCCTTCGGATCACCCACATGTAAGGGACCCCAGCCAAGATCAGCAGAGCCACTACCCAACCCACCAGTGACCCAAGATGTATTAGTGGCCCCAACCAAGGTCAACCAAGCCCCAACCAGACCATCAGAGCTATTTGGCTGACTCACTGCCTCCTAAGAAATCATGAATGATTGTTGTTTTAAGTTACTATGTTTGGGGATGGTTTGTTAACTGATACAGGGGGAAATCATTCCAGACAATGCGAATGGCATTTAAAAAGGCTCAGAGGCAAGAAAGAGCTTCATGGGTTGAGAGAAACAAAAAAGAAGGCCAGCACAGTTGGAATGCAGTGAGGGACCAGACAGGAGAGAGAAAATGAGATCCAGGAGGTGGATGGGAGCCAGATCATGCAGAGTCTTGATAGGGGCTTGGCTATCTTTCTAAGTAGAGAGGGAGCCAGTGGAAGGTTGTAAGAACATGGTAAACTTCCCTCTGGCTGTCCTGGGGAAATGAATTAGAAGGAACAACAGTGGAAGTGAAGAGGCCATTTATGGAGTTCTCCCCTTTGCAAAGCAGGGGCTGGTCACGCCAAGCCTGTGAAGTAGGCATTCGGGGTAAATTGAAGCCCAGGGAAGGGGCTAAAATGAGTGGGATGCAGCTTAAAAAGTGCTTAAAGGGAAATTTATAGCTTCAAATGTTTATATTAGAAAAAAGATAGGTTTCAAATCAATGATCTAAGCTTCTACTTGATGAAGCTTGAAAAAGAAGAACAAATAAACCCAAAGGAAGAAAAAGGGAGGGAATACTAGGGAACAGAAATCAATGAACCATAAGAGAAAAAACAATAGAATAGAATAAGTCAATAAGATCCAAAGATGTTTATTGGGGAAAAATTAATAAAGTTAATAAACTTCTAACCAGATTGATCAAGAGAAAAAAGAACGAAGACACAATTACCAATATTAAGAAAGCAGAAGGAGCATCACTATAAATCCTAACAGGACAATAGGGGATAATACAAACAGTATTATGTTAATAAATCTGAAAATTTAGATTAAATGGGCAAATTTCTTGAAGGACATAAATTACCAAAACTAACTCAAAAAAAAAATAGAAGATCTGAATAGTCCTATATCTATTAAAGAATTAGATTTGTAATTAAGTTTCACACAAATAAAACTCCAAACCCAGATGACTTCACTGCTGAATTCTATCAAATATTTAAAGCAGATATAACACCAATCTTACACAAACTTTTTAAAAGAATATAGGAGGAGGAATTTCCCAGCTCATTCTGTGATACCCATCATTCCATGATACCAAAATCAGAGACAATACAAGTTGAAAGAAGGAAAGAAAGAAAGAAAGAGAGAAAGAAGAAAGAAAGAAAGAAAGAAAGAAAGAAAGAAAGAAAGAAAGAAAGAAAGAAAGAAAGAAAAAGGGAGAGAGGAAGGGAGGGTGGGATGAATTACAGAACAATATCCCTCATAAACAGAGAGGAAAAATCCTTTAAATTTTACACAAAATTTGAACAAATTGAACACAGCAATGCATAAAATGACCAAGTACATTTATCCCAGGAATGCAAAGGTGGTTTAACATTTGAAAATTAATTAATATTATTCACAATATTGACAGAATAAAGGAGAAAAGCTACATGATTGTCTCAATAAATTCAGATAAAAATGGACAAAATTCAATACTCATTCATTATTTAAAGCTCTCAGCAAACTAGAAATAGAAGGAAATTCTTCAATTTCATAAAGAATGAAGTGAAATCATGGTCCCTGCCCTGAGCAATGCTTACAGTCTGGATGGGGAGATAGACACATAAACATCTATAATCCAGTGCTAAGTGCTGTGAAGAATGGATACAGAAAGTTCAGGGATGAACAGAGGGGTGTGTGTGTGTGTGTGTGTGTGTGTGTTAGCAGAACTTGAAAGGCTGATTCTATTTTTTTTAACATCTTTATTGGAGTATAATTGCTTTGCAATGGTGTTAAGTTTCTGCTGTATAACAAAGTGAATCAGCTATACATATACATATATCCCCACATCTCCTCCCTTTTGCGTCTCCCTCCTGAAAGGCTGATTCTAAAATGTATACAGAAATTGAAAAGAACAAGATACTCAAAGAATATATTGATATAAGTTGGATGAGTTGCTCTACCAGCTGTCGAGACTTGTATGAAGATATAATACAGAAAAGTCAAGCTGCTGTAAAATGTGATGTTGGTACAAGAATGGACACACAGTCCGATGGAACGAAATACAGAAACAGACCCACACATAGATGGACACTTGACTGAAGACAAAGATGATGTGGTGAGGAAAGGACAGTGTTTACAATAAATGATGCTGTTTAGGGATTGCCATATGGAAGGAAAAAATGAACCCTGACCACTATCTCATACCATACCAAACAAAAAAATTCCATGTAGATTACAGACCTAAATATGAAAAGCAACTATAAAACTTTGAAAAGATATTATGAGCCCAAGCTAGGGAAGGCCTTCTCAAAAAGCACTAAACATAAAGGAAGAGTTTGATAAATTTGATACATTAAATCTTAAAATGTCTGAACCCCCAAAAATGCAATTAAAGGAGTAAAAAGATAAGGGTGGGAGAGAATATTTACAACACATATCTGACAAAGAACCCATATCCAGAGTAAATTCCCACAATCGAAAGAGAAAAAGAAAGGGTAAATGACTTGAAAAGACACCTCCCCCAGAAAATCCAAATGGCTAATAACAATGAGAAAAGGTGTTCAAGCTTACTGGTAATGAGAGAAATGCAAATTTAAATCATGAGATGCAATAACATACCCACTAGATTGACAAAGATTAAAAATCTGGCAATAACAAGTGTTCACAAAGATGTGAAGCAATGGGAACTCTCATTCACTGCTACGAGAGGGTAAGTTGGTACAAACACTTTAGAAAACAGTTGGCATTATTTCATACAATTGATGTAATGCATATCCTATGACCCAGCAATTCCAGTCCTAGGTATATAGCCTGAAATTTGAGTGCTCATGTGCTACAGAAGACAAAAAGGAAAGTTTATAGCAGCACAGTTAAAATGTCTATTGGCAGAAGAATGAATAAATAAATGATGTCATATGATAAAAAACTGTACTCAGAGAAAGTTAATGAACTGCAATTATATACCCCAATGTGGACGAGCTTCGCAAACATAATATTGAGCCAAAGAAGCCAAGCCCACACAAAAATATGTGCAGTATGATTCTGTGCACATAAAGTTCCAAAAAGTGGGCAAAATGAAACTCTGTGGTTTAGGAATGCCTTTGTAGCAACAAAACTATAAAATAAAGCAAGAAATGATCAAAACTTAAGGTCATGGCTAACTCTAGTGGGAAGAGAAAGGCACACAGGGAGTTCTGCTTGCTGATTATGTTCTATATCTCTACCTGGGTAGTAGTTAAGTGGGTGTTTGCTTTCAAATTATTTGTTAAACTGGACACATATTTTGTGCACTTTTCTATATGTATAAATATTCCAGAATAAACAAAGTAAGACAAGAAAGAAAGTGATGAGAAACAGGCAGACAGGAGAGAAACAGTGCCTGAGGAAATCAGGGAAGACGTCATGGAAGAGTGGGTCCATTCAGCAGATGCATACTGAGAGTCCTCCACATACCAGACCCAAGATGACAAAAGTAAACAAAGACAAGACACACACTCCCTGCCCCCGTGGAATTTATATTGCAGGGAGGGAGACAGACAGGAATCAAATAACACACTGTAAATGTTTAACTGACAGAACCCCTTGGGGATCTTGAGCATCTTTATACCCCTTGGGGGTAAAGTCCAGGGGCCCTAGGTTCTGAAGAGTGAATATGGTTTGTTCGGGAATGGTGAGATCGGAGCAGGCGGCACCAGTGAAAGTTCTCAAGTGGGAGGAAGCTTGGCCCCAAAGAGCTGCTGAGAAGCTCACATGACCACGTGCAGAGAACCACTGAGGAAGTGGCATGAGATGAATAGCATGGAGAAATGGAAGAGGATATTTGAACTGGGCTTTGAGGGTGGATAGGAGTTCACCAGGAAGAAATGATAAAATCCTTAAAGACTGGGATTTTGCTACATATGCCTAGTACATAGATGTGCTCAGTAAATACATGCTGATTTCTCTTGGAAATTAAAAAGTCAGAGAATAGAAGAAGAATGTAGAGGTTGTAAAACTGGGGCCACTGACCTTGGCCTGGATGAATGGGGGTGCAGCAGTTGCAGGGCTGGGGGAGGGAGTTTTCTTAGCATCCTGCACTCTATCTCATCTGTCAGCAGCTTTAGTGGTCCATGAAATCACCAACAGAGGAAGGAGGGATCTGGAAAGGAAAACTTCGAGAGACAAGCCATCTGCACCTGGAAGCAGTTGACACACTGGCCACCACCGACACCACGAAACTGGCTTGCAGCGCCTCTTCCACACCCGTACCCTAAACCCCAGGGTCTCATGAGGGTGACAGAAGCAGGGCCTGGGGACACTGGAGCCAGACGCAATCAGAGAGAGCAGCTGCGGCTGCGGTGGCTTCAGGAATCTGGTTGTTAGTGGGCAGCTGAGGGAGCCTCGCTGTCTCCCCTGTGTTTACTTGGCTCCACTGAGGGGCTGGAAATTTGATCTCCGTGGGGACCAGGCTCTGGTCAGCCCCTGCCTAGAGTCTCTGACAGAGCCCTGGCCTCTCAGAGCTGCTCAAAAGACATCCTGTTATCTGGCAAACTGAGACCAGGAAGCAAGCAGAGGCAAGAATTGCCCAATCATAACTGGATGATAGCAGCCCCCATAGATGGGGTGCTTTTAACGTGCCAAGCACTGGGCCAACCCTTGCAAGGAAAGTATTTTTGTTTAACAGTTGGGGAAACTGAGCCTCAGAGAGGGCAAGTAACTTGTTCAGGGTCACACAGAGCTAGAGCTGGGCTGAGTCCAGATCTGCCCAATTCCAAAACCTGTGCCCCTAACCACCTTCCCATCCTGTCTCCAAGGGCAGTGTTCGCTATATGCCTGGGATGCTGGAAATCCAGGCGCTACAGCCAGGGGCTCCTGGAAGTTCTCCATCCACGGTGACCTCCCCTCCGTGACTAACCCTAGAGTTAGGGACATCTGTCCTCACCTAGCCTGACCACTGTCCCACAGAAAGCCTTGATTTCCTGGTGACCTCTCCTATCCCACCTTCCTTGAGCCCCTGCACCCCTGCCTGAGCTTCTCACTGCCTTGAATGCCTCTGGAATGGGTCTGCAGACACCAAATTTCCAATAGCAAGAATTCCTCCTCTGAACCAGCCATAGAGCGTAAACCCATGAGGATGGGGGCTGGCCTGTTGTCCCTAGGACCTCCACCATGTGGCACAGCATCTGGCACAGAGAAGGAATGAGAAAGGTCCCCAGCTTGGGCATCTAGCGTGGGAATATGTGGCACATTGAAGAAAGGCATTTCTGCCGTGTGACAGCTGTGTGGCCCTAGGCACGGGATGAAACCTCTCTGAGCCCACTTCTCCCTCCACAAAATAGGGTTATTTTTTTCATTCATTCCATGATTTCATGAATGCAAAGGGCTTAGCGCCCAGCAAGGGCTCAATAAATATTACATCCTGGATTTGAACTTTGGTGGGGTTTTTTTTTGTTTTTTTTTTAGCTTTTGACTGGTTTTCAGGCTCTTTCTTCTAGCAATGTGTTACAAGTTTCTGGGGAATAAGGACCACGTACCCATTGCCAACACACCCAGCACAGTACCAGGAATATGGCCGATACTAAAACTCCATTGTTGATTTGAAAACTTACCTTTCCCATACTTCTCCATTTCTCTAAGCCTTGTTAAACCTGTTTACAACTTCAGACTGAATCCCTCTCAGAGTAAACGATCCAAGTGACTGCTTTATCTGGTTGAACTAAGTGTCTAACCTTAATCCCTCTTGCTGTAATTCCAGCCCATTTTCTCACACTGTGTCCTGAGGTGGGAGCAGCTGTTCTTTTTCCCCTGGAGCGGTCATATGCCCTAAGCAGGAAGAAAGTGCCCCCCATCCCCACTCCCAACCCCGGAATGTTCCTGCTACCTTTCCTACAGGAAATTTCTGCATCGAATTGCTTTCCTTTTCTTTGATGCAATAATGCTTCTTTGGGCTAGTCATTCCCCAACCAAGCCTTTTAGGGGAATACTCCTGAGCCTTCCCAGCTTGGGGAATTCCAAGGATGTCAAGTCAGACATCCAGGACCCTCCCCACTGCCCAGGAGACTGACCCAGGCCCCTTCTTGTCTGGATGGGGGAAGCGAAGGTTCCCCCCCTGGGTTGGTGGCACAGCTGGCCCTGACCCACTGTCTTCTGCTCCCAGGCCTCTGGACCCACCCGTGGGGCTCTCATGCCCACTGTCCCCTGAGGCGGTGTTCCCAGCCCAGGAGAACAGAAGGGTTAGACTTTCTGCATAACAAATGTCAGGGACACAGTGGTCACCAAGCCTCCTGTCATTCTTCCTGGAATTTTGTGCCCATATCCTGTGTCACCACCTGTGACCCAGAGTGCAGACGACTCCTTGTGGGGTGACCACACCAGCAGGGCCGGCACTCTTGGTGAAGAAAACAAAACCGTGTCAATTCATCGTGCACACACACTCACACCAGCTCCATATGTGTTAAGGGCAGCACAGTGGCCTCCTGGGTCTGCAGGCCTTCTTAGCACACCCTGGCTCTCAAACCTTGTGACTAGGCCCGGAAGCTCACCAGCAATTCCCACAACCCTTCCCAGAGCCTAAAACTGAGTCACAGCGTTGAGTCCTAGAGCCAGAAATCATCTGTGCTCCTGCCCAGAGCAGAAAACCCTCTTCCAGCGCCTGTTGACACGGAGCTCATGATCTATCAAGGCACCTCCCCACACTGCTAGACAATCCCGGAGGCTGCCTGGAGGAGCACAAGGAACAGGGCTATGGGGTCAGAGAGACCTGAGTTCAAACCCGGACTCCAGTGCTTGCTAGCTATGTGGCCTCAGGGAAAGTGGCTTCACCTCTCCGAGCCTACGTTTCTCCATCTGTACAATGGGGAATAAAGCATTTGCCTCATGGAACTGATGTGAGAATTAAATGAGAGGACATAGGGAAACCTGAATGTCAGCTGCAGTCTCCCCGCCCCTGGAGATAACGGAGCAGTGACCATCGTCACGATAACCACTGATTCTACTGAGAAATGTATGTCATGGACGGTGCTCCGCCTTATGTGGGTTATATTATGTAATTGATTTGGACCGATGAAATAATATAGGCCGGGATTTAGACCCAGGTAACCCAAACTGGGAACTGTTTATTTAACCACTGTAATACATGCCTCTTCAAACCTGCTGACGGTAAGCGTTCAGTAAATGCTAGTCAGCATTAGGGCTATAATTACTGGATTGCCAGGAATCTTTCACTCCAGTCTAAAGCCCTCTCCAAGATTTCAGCGTGAGGTTTTCGCCTTCTTGTAGTCTCTCTTCTTCCAAACTTCTCAGAGTTGATTCAGTGTGGATCGTTCAGTATCCCCAGGAGCACCCTCTCAGTTCCTTGGTGCCTCTACTGAGATGCAACACTCAGCCCCTTCCTCAATGGCCAGGAAAAACTCATTCCCCCAAGCCATCTGTGGGTGTGTCCTAGATCTAACTGAAGATGGAATGTGGAAAAATGTTTACACTGTGGAACACAACTTTATACTGGACATCTGACTTTGCCATTTTTTTTATTTTTTTGCGGTACGCAGGCCTCCCACTTCTGTGGCCTCTCCCGTTGCGGAGCACAGGCTCCGGACGCGCAGGCTCAGCGGCCATGGCTCACGGGCCCAGCCGCTCCGCAGCATGTGGGATCCTCCCCGACCGGGGCACGAACCCGTGTCCCCTGCATCGGCATGCGGACTCTCAACCACTGCGCCACCAGGGAAGCCCAGACTTTACCATTTTTAAGCATCCTTTTCTCCCCAACCCCACACCTTCAAGGATTTTTCCCTGTTCAGTTTGCATCATACGGATCCTGCCCTCAAGGGCCCAGCACTCCACACACGAGGGTCTCCTCTCTCCTCCCCATCACACCCCCTCCCCCTGCACCCAACTCCGGTGTGTCAGGGATGGGAACTCGGCCGCCTCCAGCCCTTCATCCCAAACCTTCCCGGAGTCACCCCCATCAAGGGGCTTTCCAGTTAACTAGACCCACCCTCTTCCAGGGCAAGGGGGCCTTTGACGTGTCTTCATTCTTTGGCGCCATAACCATAATAGCACAAGGAAATTCTTCCTCAGGTTAAGTAGCAACAAGCGTTTTTTTTCCAATAATAATTTTTCCAAAATATCAAAAGTTCCAGACCTTGGAAGTTATCTTGCCTAGAATTTCTATGAGATACAACCAGCCCTCACTGCATGGGATGGTCCTGATCCCTGGCTTTGCAGCACTATATGTCAATAGCACCTCACGTCCATCATTGTGACAACCAAAAATTCTCCCCCCACGTTTCCAAAGCCCCATAGCTCTCACTCATACTCACGCACAAGCACACAGCATGTAAACATACACTCCGACACACACACACACAAACACACACACACAGCGCAGAACTACTTCCCTCTTTCTTGGTGAAGGGTAACAGAATGTGCCACCCCAATATATGTGTCTTTGGTATATCGATCATTGTGAGTTGTAGGCACTTAAACAGCAGCAAATGCAAGGAAAGGCTTCCTCTGAACTCTCTGTATCTGCCTCCAGATAGATCCTCCAAAAGGAACTCAGTGGTCATCGATCTCCTCCCCTGGAGTGTCGTCAACCAGGGGAATTGAATCTAGACACAGTAGAGACTGGACATCGATGCCACACCCACACAAGCTTCATCACAAACCTAATTTATTGGCCTGTCTGCTCGCCACATGACAGGCCATTAAATTGGGACACAAGGTGTTGAGGCAAGGAAGAGAGACTTTATTCGGAAAGCCAGCAGACCAAGAAGATGGCGGACTAGTGTCCCCCAAAAACCTTCTTATCAGCATCTGGATGACAGTTTCTTTTCTAGAACAGAGACGGGGAGGAGCTGAGGAAGTAAAGTAAAAAGGCCATTAGTTTTGCCTGGCTTGGCCAGCATTGGGGAGGGAATGTGTTCATTTCTTCTTTTCTGCAGCCATTTACAGGTGGGCAGGGTCAGACTGTGAGCTGAACAAAGGCTCTTTAGTTTAACATTCAGGCAGAGGGGCAAGGTTCCCTGAGGCAGGGCATTATGTGTGATTCTAATAACAAAAGCAAAGGTTAAAGTCAAAGAAACAGATCCAACATGGAGTCAGATTTTGCTCTTCCCTGTTACATTATCACGCTTCCCATCTATTCTTCTAGGAGCCCATTCACCTTTCCTAAAAATCATTTCCTCCACCCTAAGAGATCTGCATCCTCCTACCCCTTTCCCTATTAAGATGGTGCTTCAGCCTGAATTCTAGGCCATCTCAGGGAGTGACTCTTCCTGGCTATGGCCCATGTGTTCACGAGGGATACATGTTCATAAACTTCTGTTTACCTCTTGTTAATGTCTTTTATTACAGGGGTCTCAGCTAAGAACTCAGAAGGGTAGAGGGAACATTACTTTTCTTCCCCTACGTACACCTGAGCTCACAAGGCTGAGAGAGGCGGCCAGCCCTGCCTGAGGTCACACAGTAAGCAAGGCCAGAACACAGGACTCCTGCCTCCAGAAGGAGGGTCTGGCCCAGGAGTCCTTGCCCCCTCGCTGCCCCACTGTGGAGGCTGAGGCCATTCTGCCCCCAGGCCAGGAGCAGGGCACGGGGTCCCTCATTTCCTCCTGCTCCAGATCTCTGCAAACCCAATTCCTTGGCTCCTCTGGAAGGGCCAGCAGGGTGTCAGGCAGACAGCAGCAGAGAAAACCTCAGCCTCTCACATGTTGAGGACTCACGGGTACTGCCTGGCTCCCAGTAAACCAGAAACATCGACGTCAAGTGAGGTTAGCAAGGGCTCTGGCCTGAGAGAGGGGAAGCCAGCCAGACCTCACCCTGGCAGCTCTCAGGAGAGGCAGCCGTCCTTCCCACAGCCTGGACTCCCCCGTCCTCACCTCCCCGCCAGCCTGGCTGTGGGATTCCTGCTGTCTACTGCCTGGAGATGGAGGATGGGGGACAGATGGGGGGTTCCAGAATCCAAAAGCTAATATGTGCCCGCAAAGCTATGCTTTCCAGATGTGAGGACCCACAGGCTAAACACACAGCTCTGGTCCCACCTAGAGACACAGACCTGGGGGACGGGGCAGAGGGTAGGCCCCAAAAGGGTGTGACTTTACTGCACCTCCTGCTGTGGTACCTCCACTCACCTCTGAATGAATCCTTGTGGTGGCCCTGCAAGGTAGCCCACTGCATCTCCATTTCACAGATGAGGCTGGTCAGCCCAGACAGGGTGTCACAGAGACCCTCAGATCTGCCACATACCTGCTGTGTGAGAGAGGACATGTCCTCTAACTGCTCCAGGCTTCAGTTTCTCCTTAGGGATCATTAGGAGGGCAGTGCCTGCCTCTAGGATTATTCTAAGGCTAGATGGGCACTTACTTTTGTTAGTAGCTCCATGCCTGGCTCAAAGTGACTGCTGAAAATAATGCTATTGGAACTAGCAAGTTGAAGAAGTCAGATTGTGATGTAATTAAAAACACAACTTGAAATTAGGTAACGAATGAGAGCCTACTGTATAGCACAGGGAACTCTACTCAATGCTCTGTGGTGACCTTTGGGAAGGGAATCTAAAAAAGAGGGGATAGATGTATATGTATAACTGACTCTCTTTGCTGTACAGCAGAAACTAACACAACATTGTAAAGCCACTATACTCCAATAAAAATTAATAAAAATATATATACCTCAAAAAAATCAATTTACATATACTGCAACCAAAAGTATAAAAGCTGATAATCACAAACCCTTAAAAACAAAGAAACAAAAAAACACCCACAGCTTGGGACGTCCCTGGTGGCATAGTTGTTAAAACTCCACGCTCCCAATGCAGGGGGCCCAGGTTTGATCCCTGATCAGGGAACTAGATCCCACATGCCTGCCGCAACTAAGGAGCCCACGAGCTACAACTAAGAAGCCCACGAGCCACAACTAAGACCCAGAGCAACCAAAAAAAAAAAAAAAAACCACAACTTGATTTTTGCATCTCACTCTCTTTAAAATGCAGTCAGTGGGATGACTCAGGGGAGGGGAAACTTTTCTGCTCAGTCTGAGGTAAGGACAGTCCTTCTGAGACAATCATGAGAATGCCCAGACCCATGTAGAATGTTCTGGTCCAGAAAAAGGGGCAGAGGTCAGCTTCTTCTCTCCCCAGCCCCGTACCCCATAGTCCAGGCTGCCATTTCTACCCAGCCAGGCTTTGAGCAGTAGGGAAGGAAGAGAGCTAAAGGGAGGATGGGGAAAGTTCTGACCTCGCTGGTTCCGTGGTGAGCTGGCTTGATGCTCTCTAAGCCTGAAGCCATCTTTCTTGTGGGTAGACTCACGGGGGTGTCTGAGGCTCCCAGGAGGCCAGTGCTCTCCCTCTGCCCTCCCACACAGAGCCCTCCCCCAGACCCCGCCCTCTTCCAGAATATTCTCTTAGGCAGGTACTGGACAAGCTGCCTATCAGTTCTCCTTGCCCACATGGGCCTCAGGAAACACCCTCTGGCATGACAGTCATCCTCTCCCCTGACAGAGGCCCCTTGAGCTTTCTCCAGTCCCCAGTGTCCCCCACCTTCAGGGATCATGTGTCAAGCTCTCTTCATTAAAGTGAAGGAGGTGGCAGGCCTCTCACACCCTGGGCCCCCTCGTAGCCCACCCCCTACACAAAAGCTTTCTTCAAAGAAATTTCCCACAAATCCTCTTTCCCCTTCCCTTTTCTCAGTGTCTGACATTCAAGGGTCATGGCATTCTCTGTCATTTTCTTGCAAATTTCAGCGACCTTGCTCAGCCCATGAGGGCTTTGCTATTGTCCAAACCAGGGTGAAGAGTGCCGTTTTAGCATCGCTCCCACTCTGATTGTAACTGGCCAGGGAAGGAGGAAGGACTAAAGAGGACCTGGCTTTGTGGAGAGGAAAGTTTGGGTTTTTTTAGTTGGTGGGGGGTAGGATTTTTAAATCCTATTTTAAATCGATAAAGTAATATATGTTCATTGTAGAAAATTCAAACAAGCATAAAGAAGAATAACGAAAATTACCCCTCGTTCTGCCCCCAGAGACAAATGCTGTAAAAATGTAAAGTCTTGTTTTCTGTTCACATATATGGCAGGATAATTTGCTTTTCCCTTTGCATTGCCTCTGCCCCCGTTCTCCATTGTAGGAGGTAGCTTGGTTACCACAGTATCCCTGGCGAGAGACCAGGGGAAGGTACTTTTTCAGAGCCGAGTGGCAGAGCTTCCTAAAGAGAATCTCTGCTTCCACCTTTTGAGGATGTCTGAGCTCACCTGAGGAGTTCTTCCTAAGTGTTCTTGGGGTATGGTGGGGGGAGGGCTGTGGCTTTAAGAACAGCGAGAAGGAAGGGGGAGGTAGAGGGGAGGGGAAGGGAGAGTAGAGAGGGAAGGGGTTCCCAATTGGGAAAGAGGCAGGGCCTGGAGGGGATGGCTGTGAGGATGTCTAGGGAGGCTGAATCCCAGACACCCCCAACTTCTCCAACCCCCATCCCCAAGGAAGCAGGGGTTGGGGCCCTCTTGCTAGTGTGGACAGAGGGGAGAGGAAAGGAGCCCCCAAATGAGACTGAATTTCCCACTGGTCCGCTTGAAAAATTGAGACAAACATGATATTTCTTACATATCTAAGTTTGTGGCTGTGTATCTGTACATACTACTCTCTCTCTTTCTCTAATAATTTTTAGAAATTGTGGTATATACTGACCATAGTAGATTCTGTAGCTAGATTAAGTACCCTGTGTTCTCCCTGTAATACATCATGAGTGCTCTCCTCTATCATGGAATATACTCTTAATTAATTTTTTGAGATATAATTCACATCCATAAAATCCACCATTTTAAGGTATGCTGTTCAGTGGTCTTTACTATCTTCACTCTGTTGCACAGCCACCACCACTATCTCGTTCTAGAACATTTCCGTCATCCCAGAAAGAAACTGACCTACTAGTGGTTAGTCCCAATTCTCCACTTTCCCCTATCTCCTGACAACCACTAATCTACTTTCTATCTATGGACTCGCCATTCTGTATAAGTCATATGAATGGAATCATATGGATAGAATTGTGTCTGGCTTCTTTCACTTAGCATAATGTTTTCAAGCTTCATCCATGTTATAGCATATACAGCACTTCCTTTCTATAGCTGAACAGTGTCTTGTCGTAAGGATACGCCACATTTTGTTTGTCTCCTCCTTAGCTGACCGACATTTGGGTTGTTTCCACTTCTGGGATATTATGAATGATGCTGCTATGAGCATCTGTACACTACAAAGTTTTGTCTGGACAAATGTTTTCATTTCTCTTGGATATATACGTAGGAGCAGGATTGCTGGGTTATGGTAATTCTATATTTAGCTTCTTGAGGAACTGCCAGGCTGTCTTCCACAGTGGCGACACCATTTTACGTTCCCATCAACAACGTATGAGGATTCCAATTTCTCCACATCCTCACCAACGCTGGTTATTTTCCTTTTTTTTTAAATTATAGCCTTTGTGGTTTTGATTTGCATTTCCCTAATGACTAATCGTGTTGGGTATGAATATGCTTTTAAACTGTGATTTTAGTGGCTGTGTAAATTCCATGGTACATTACTATAACATATTTTTTAATTGGCTACTATCGAATATTCAAGTTGTTTCTATTTTTCTAATTCATGCAGATATATAAGCCTTTGTATATCGTAATTATCTCTGATGCAATTTCATTCTTTCATTCAACACCTATCTACTAAGGCAGGCCTATTCTAGGTGGGTGCTGAACAAAACAGATCCGACGCCTGCCTTCGCGAAGCGCACAGTCTAGTGATTTGTAAACAGTCATCACGACAAAGACTGATGAGCATTATTAAGGAAAAGTTCAGGGGACACATGTGAGAGGAGCGTGTCATTCAGGGCAGGAGGCCAGGCAAGGCCCGAGGAGGGGGAGTTAGCCAGGGGCAGGATGGAGGCAGGGAAGGGCATTCAGGCAGAGGGAACAGCACGTGCGAATCCCTCGAGATGGGAAAAGGCTTTGCCTATTTCAGCGACTCACTGTAGACCTGAGTGTCTGGGTAGACACAAGGCAAGAGGGAAGAGGGGGTGACTTGGAAGGGATCCAAGTGGAAGGAGGATGGACTGGACTGATTGACAGCCAGCTGTGGGATGGCTAAATACACAGACAACTGTTTGGGCTCCGGATTGGTGTCCCAGCCCCAAGTCTCTTCCCCTCCGCCTGCTGCTGCCATGGCACGGCCCACTGGGGAGGGATCCTGACTGGGGCGAGGGCTGGCCTGAGCGGGCTTTCCTCTCTCCCTGAGGGAAGGTGTGGTCATCTCGTGAGGATCAGGGTCAGCCAGGAGGGTCCAGCTCAGTGAGCAGCAGAAGCAGAGCCGAAGCTGAGCTGTAGGTGACCCGGCGGAGCGTGAGGAGGGCCAGGCCCGGAGCGGGCAGGCGGAGCAGCAGGTCCCGGCCCGCGGGAAGCCGAGGCGGGCGTCCGTGTGGCGTGACCTGGGCGCGGCTGGCAGCGGGGAGCCTGTAAGAGGCAGGGTAGGAGCTCAGGGCCCCCAACGGGGATGAAGCCTGGCCATGCCACGGCCCTGCTAAAGGTCCTTCCAGGGGTCCGTACTGCTGGGTCATCTGTCCCCCACTAGACTGTGAGCTTTCTGAGGGCCCAGTGCTTTAGAATAAGTGAGCAGTGCTCGCTTCGGCAGCACATATACTAAAGTTGGAACGATACAGAGACGATTAGCATGGCCCCTGAGCAAGGGTGACATGCAAATTCGTGAAGCGTTCCATATTTTTTAAAGCAATTATACTCCAATAAAGATGTTTTAAAAAAAAAAAAAGAATAAGTGAGCAGACGGGACTTTTGGCCTGGGACCCCAGACAACACTGACCTTTCCTAGAGAAGGACTGGGGGCCCTGAGGGGGATGGAGAAGGACGAAGGTCCGACTTAGTCTGCTCAGGGACTTCTTCGGCCCCTTGTCAAGGAGGACACTCAGAACTCAGAAAACACTGTCCCCTCCCCTGACCCTCAGGGATAGCCATGCCCAAAGAGGGGTGGTCACAGCCCCTGGCCGGAGAAAAATCAAGAGATAAAGTTGGTGGCCGTGCTCTTTCCAAGTCCCTCAAGTTCGATTCCGTGTTGGCCCAAAGTGGGTTTGGGTTGGAGAGGTGGCTTTTAGAATTTGGGGAGTAGAGGCCTTTGGAACTTCGAGAACCTTGGAAACTTTCAAGCTTTCAGAATCTTTAGAAGTCTTAAAATCTTGGAAATTTTAGAACCGTTGGAATCTTAAAATCTGGAGCACTTTTAAGATCTTGGACTCTTGACATTCTGGAATGTAGAGGGATTGAAACTCGGGGGTTCTTCTTCTTTTTTCCATTTTTTTTCTTTTTGGCCATGCCGCGCAGCTTGTGGGATCTTAGTTCCCTGACCAGGGATCAAACCCGGGCCCTCAGGAGTGAAAGCACGGAGTCCTAACCACTAGACCGCCAGGGTGTTCCCAAACTGGGGCGTTCTGATCTTGGAGTGGAAAGTGCCTTTTTGGTGTAAGGATGGACACTCGCCCGCAGACCTGATCCCTCTCTTCCCACCAGTCCTCGGAGCCCAGTGTTTCAAATATCCTGGTCTTGTGCAGCCAGGCTGAGTAACCCCCAGTTGCCCAGATGCTTCTATCACCTGCCATGTCCATTCCCAGCCTGAGCAGCTTACACATGGGCCACCACACCTACTCTGAGCCATCCTTCCACCTTGGCCAGGGCTGCCTGGACCAAAGTGGGTGTTTGACCCAAGAGCAGCCAACCTTGAAGCTGACAAGTGGCCAGAGAAGTGGTCAGTATGGTATAATAAAAAAGGTAATATTTGGTCGTAGTCACTGCTTCCTGGCCCAGAGGTCCTAAATCCCTTGAAATTTGTTGCCTTTTGTATGCTAATGAGATGACCCATGGGGAGACCCTAGATAGGTTCAGGATGGGGCTGGCTGTCCTCACCCCCACTTCAACCTCCTGGGAAGGGAGAGAGGCTGGAGATTGAATTCAATCACCAATGGCCAAGGATTAAATCTATCATGCCTATATAATGAAACTTGAATAAAACCCTCCTAAACAACAGAGTTTGGAGAGCTTCTTGGTTGGTGAATAAATGGACTTGCTGGGAGGGTGGTGTGCCCTAAGAGGGCTGGATGCTCTGTGAAATCCCACTCCCCTCCCCGTCCCCACCATATTTCATCCCCTTCCAGTTGGCTGCTTCTGAGTTGTATTGTTTATAATAAACCGGTAATAGTAAAGCATGTTCCCGAGTTTTGTGAGTTGTTCTAGCAAATTATGGAACCTGAGAAGGGGGTTGAGAGAACCCCAGAATTCATAGCCTCAATCCCAGGTTGTCCCTGGGACTCGTGACAGGCATCTGAAGTGGAGAGAGTCTTGAGGGACTGAGCCCTAAACCTGTGGGTTCTGCACTAACTCGGCGAGTTAGTATGAAATTGAATTGCTGGACACCCAGTTGGTGTCAAAGAATCAGAGCCCGTGTATGAGAGTCCATTTAATCCAGGGCCTGTCCTAGTGGGGACTTCCAAACCAATCAAGTTCTCTCGTAGGGGGACATTGAGTGTAAGCTGAGAAGTTGGGAGTGACAGCCAAAGCCGAGATACAGGAAGGAAAGAGGAACTCTGGGGCTGCAGAGGGTGTGCGCTCACGGGAACCATAGGCAGGAGAAACCATGAGGAGGCAGAGGCCCCAAAGAAACAGAAACACTGAGATGGAGAGGATGCAGTAGGCGACAGTGGTCGGTGGAGGAAGAGGCAGAGAGGGGCTGAGAAGCCTCCACGGGCGGGCACCAGCGCAAGCTACTGCAGGAGACGAAGGACCCGGACCCAAACAACCCTCCAGTTCTCCAAAGAGCTTTCCAGACTCCAGAGCGCTGGCTGAGCTGCAGTGGAGTTGCTGTTTCCCTCATTTCCTGGTGTAAGCTGATTGCTGGAAGTGATCTGGCAGGGTCTCTACTCTTTACATGCATCTCACGTTCCAGGCACGTGGGCCTCAACCTGGCTCAGGAATCCCTGGCCCCATCTTGTAGAGAGGAAACTTGGATGTGGGAGAAAGCTGTGGGAAAGCATGGAAAATCCTCAGCCCGAGCAGATGGGGCAGCTACCAAGAACAGGGGAGCTGGGTGGTCACAAAGGGAGGTGGTGGGTACAGCTCGGATGCAGAAGCCAAGAAGCCCAGATCTGACTCTGAGTCACCAGAGGACCCTGAACAAATCCCCAACCCCCGCTGGGCCTCAGTTTCCCCATCTGAAAAAGTAGGTGATTTCTACGCCCCATTCCAGTGTGAATGTTTGGTGAATTGGTGACACGAGAGGCAACAATCATCTTAAAAAAAAAAAAAATCTGGAACCTTAAAAACCCAATTAGGCAATAAATATTGTCATCATTTGCTTAAGAAACACAACATCAAAAATTTAAGATGATCAATACAATTTTGTTTTTAAAATCTTAAATGAAAAGCTGGACAAGACCAGGATATTTGAAACACTGGTCTCCGAGGACTGGTGGGAAGAGAGGGATCAGGTCTGCGGGCGAGTGTCCATCCCTACACCAAAAAGGCACTTTCCACTCCAAGATCAGAACGCCCCAGTTTGGGAACACCCTGGCGGTCTAGTGGTTAGGACTCCGTGCTTTCACTCCTGAGGGCCCGGGTTTGATCCCTGGTCAGGGAACTAAGATCCCACAAGCTGCGCGGCATGGCCAAAAAGAAAAAAAATGGAAAAAAGAAGAAGAACCCCCGAGTTTCAATCCCTCTACATTCCAGAATGTCAAGAGTCCAAGATCTTAAAAGTGCTCCAGATTTTAAGATTCCAACGGTTCTAAAATTTCCAAGATTTTAAGACTTCTAAAGATTCTGAAAGCTTGAAAGTTTCCAAGGTTCTCGAAGTTCCAAAGGCCTCTACTCCCCAAATTCTAAAAGCCACCTCTCCAACCCAAACCCACTTTGGGCCAACACGGAATCGAACTTGAGGGACTTGGAAAGAGCACGGCCACCAACTTTATCTCTTGATTTTTCTCCGGCCAGGGGCTGTGACCACCCCTCTTTGGGCATGGCTATCCCTGAGGGTCAGGGGAGGGGACAGTGTTTTCTGAGTTCTGAGTGTCCTCCTTGACAAGGGGCCGAAGAAGTCCCTGAGCAGACTAAGTCGGACCTTCGTCCTTCTCCATCCCCCTCAGGGCCCCCGGTCCTTCTCTAGGAAAGGTCAGTGTTGTCTGGGGTCCCAGGCCAAAAGTCCCGTCTGCTCACTTATTCTTTTTTTTTTTTTTAAAACATCTTTATTGGAGTATAATTGCTTTAAAAAATATGGAACGCTTCACGAATTTGCATGTCACCCTTGCTCAGGGGCCATGCTAATCGTCTCTGTATCGTTCCAACTTTAGTATATGTGCTGCCGAAGCGAGCACTGCTCACTTATTCTAAAGCACTGGGCCCTCAGAAAGCTCACAGTCTAGTGGGGGACAGATGACCCAGCAGTACGGACCCCTGGAAGGACCTTTAGCAGGGCCGTGGCATGGCCAGGCTTCATCCCCGTTGGGGGCCCTGAGCTCCTACCCTGCCTCTTACAGGCTCCCCGCTGCCAGCCGCGCCCAGGTCACGCCACACGGACGCCCGCCTCGGCTTCCCGCGGGCCGGGACCTGCTGCTCCGCCTGCCCGCTCCGGGCCTGGCCCTCCTCACGCTCCGCCGGGTCACCTACAGCTCAGCTTCGGCTCTGCTTCTGCTGCTCACTGAGCTGGACCCTCCTGGCTGACCCTGATCCTCACGAGATGACCACACCTTCCCTCAGGGAGAGAGGAAAGCCCGCTCAGGCCAGCCCTCGCCCCAGTCAGGATCCCTCCCCAGTGGGCCGTGCCATGGCAGCAGCAGGCGGAGGGGAAGAGACTTGGGGCTGGGACACAAATCCAGAGCCCAAATTTGACTGTATACCCCCCTGGCTGTGAACTCTGAAAACTTCCATTTCCTCCATATCAAGGGAGATTTTCCTTCCTACATCTCAAAGTTACAGAGAAATTGGACCCCTTACCTGTTAGAGGACCCACCACTGCACTCCTCCCCTCCCCGAGGACCCTCCGTGACCACACAGACTCCCCCTAACCCTGAGTAATCTCCCCCAAGCAGCAGCACAGAAGAGGCAGGGCTGAGGGTCAGGGCCGGAGAGTCAGAGACTGGGTTTTAACACAAGGGCTAATTGTGGGTCCCAGGACAGCCCTGCCTGGCTCCATTCATAAAAACACTATTTTTAGCCCAGGACTGGCTGCCTGCGGTCCCAGTGGGGGTGGCCAGGCCATGTGTCACATCTGAGTGATCGTGGACTCCCTCTGACCAGGAAACAGGCCCACGGGGACCAGCTGCTGCATCCCAGGGCTGCCACCACATCTGGGAGGAGGTCGATGTTCAGCAGGACTGGAAGTTTAAACGTTCTAACACCCAAGAGTGTGGGTGTGTGGCGTGGAAGCAAGAATTAACACACCTCGAAAACTTCCTAGTGCCAAGTGCTGCTCTGACTGAACGTGTATTAACCTATTTAATCCTTACTATGGGGTATATACTATTATTATCCCCATTTTATAGATGAGGAAACTGAGGCTGGAGCCATTAATTTAACCTCCTTGAGTCCACATGGTAGTAGTGGGTGGAGCAGGGGGATTTGAAGCCAGGCTGTTGAGCTCCAGCATCCATGCTCTTACTGTACAGTCCCTTGGAATCTGGACCATGGGCACTCTGTCAGCTACTGCCTCTAGGTCTTTCCGATTCAGGCTCCAGAGCCTAGCCCCACTCTTAGCCCACAGAGTTCTCTGGGATCACAGGGAACATCCAGTCTTACCCTCCCTTGGAGGTGAGGGAATTGAGGCCCAGATAGAAGTCCAAAGTTATGGAGTCAGATGGCTCTAATTCCGAGGCCCAGACAATTCCTACTGAATCATTCTGTGAGACAAGTTCACCTCATAACCTGCCCGACACCTCAGCCTATCCTTGGCTCCAGAACTCAGTACCTGTGCTCTTTCGAGCAGGGAGCCTGGGCTCTGGAAGCAGATTTGAGTCCTGCTCCTGACTTGCTGTGTGACCCTGGGCAAGTCACCTCACGTCTCTGAGCCTCAGCTTCCTACCCTGTAAAATGGGAGCGATTGGGCTACCTTCCTAAGGCTGTGGGCTGGGTATAAGTTGCCTGAGGTTTCAATAAGTGTGAGTTTCCTTACCCTGGGACCCTGGGCTTTTCAAATCGTTAAGTAATCTCTCCTGTGAACAAGATGCATGGTGTGAACTTGCCCAGGGCTACTTCTGGAAACGGAAGATGGTGGGATTGTAGATACTGTAACCAGCTGTTGGGGAGACATTTGGAGCAAATCATGCCATGCCGACATCTGCCTCGTCCTCAGATTCCCAGCAGAAGAGAATGTGGCAGAAGAGACGGGGGAGACATGGTCTGTCCATCCTCTGAACAAGTTGCCCAGATGCGAAAGCAGAACAAGCATTGCAGAGTTCAAGTCCACCTTAGCCACATCCCCTCTAGGTGACCTTGGGTCAGTCTCTGCCTCTCCCAAGGTCTCAGTCTCCCAGATGCAGAGAGAGGCCAGGGCTCTGTCTGGGCCCTGGTTTTCTGTGACATGGCCGGAGCAAGCCCCCCTTTCAGGGTCTTGTGTGCTTCACCACCACTACCACACACACACACACACACACAGATATCTCACACCCTGCGTCTCTGCTCAGGGGATTTCCACAGCCTAGCTTCTGGGCTCACTCTGGACTTGCCCATGACCCAAGTGAGCAGCTCCCCATGATGGTCTCAGTCCCTGAGTCCCATGGCCTACAAGCTCAGCTCCCCACAGGTGACTTTTTCCAGTGTTGAATCCTAGTTGCAAATCTCCTGGCCAGAGAATCTGAGTGGCCCAAGCGAGATCAAGAGGGCCAGTGAGCTGGGTCATGTGTCATAGGCTAGGGATGGAGCAGTTGCTCCAAGAACAGGGTGTGGATAAGGAAGAAATCAAAGCATCTCTGATTCAGAAGCCAAACAAATACACCTGGAATGTAAATTCGTTATTTATCTACACGAACTCCTCATTTATCCAGAAAACTATCAGAGGCATCTGGAACTGGGCTTTAAATTACAAAGAAAAAGCTACCCCCATCTCCCAGCTGCCAAAATAAAAGTAAAAAGTTCATGCCCTTAACTCATCTGAGAATCTTCTCATGTGTTGCTTATCAACTCTAACAATACAAACAATTTTAACACACATGGGTTATTGGTTTTCCACTAGAGGGCATCATCATGACCATGCTGTGAAGAAGAAATGTTTTAAAACATAAACATAAAAGCAAAACAAAACTTTTAAAAACAAACACAGAGATTTAGCATCTTGGGCGATTTTTGTGGCCCGGCCAAGCAAATGCACAACTTAGGAGCCCATACAAGCATCATGTATGCAATAGTTGAAGTTCACAGTGACAGTCCTTGGACATCAAGAAAGAGTAAAATTATGTTCCCTCAATGGTTAACACACTGGAGCTGGATTACCCAGGTTCAAATCCTGACTTCCCCCCATCCTAGTTGTTTGACCTTGCCAATGTTTTTTTTAGTCTGAGCCTCTGTTTCCTCATCTGCAAAATGAGAACAATACCAAATCTACCTTCTTTGCAGGATTATTGTGACGCTTTACATTGTGGTAAATGTAAAGCTCTTGGAACAATGGTCAACACTAGCTAATATTAGTACTTTCATTGTATGGTCAGAAATTGTTAATGTGGACATATGTCCCTTGATACTAAATAAATGAAATTTTAAAAGCAAAAAAAAAAAAAAAAAAACAAATTTATGTTCCCTGACCTCCATTTAAGATGGTATAAATAGGTAACACATTATGAAAGACTTCCATTTAATATAAAAAGGAAGAAAAAAAATTTTTTTTTAGTTTTTCACAGAAGGAATAAACCACGTCCGGAAAATGCATTCTTATGGAATAATGCAGTTATAATTGATGTATGACTATATAAGGGTTTACAAGCCAATCCAATGAAAATAATAAATGGAACAATTTTGAAACCAAACTCTATAACTAGCAGCTAGAGTTTCGTCACTGTAGGAATAAAGTGCTTTAACAGTGACTTCAGTTGGATGGAGGACCTCAGGGACCTTGCCAAGAGCTTGAAAGTGGATGATTTTCAGGAGCGATGTCCAGTGCCGAACCACTACATAATTTTACCCTCTCGCCTCAGGCGAGCCCCTCGTACGTGGTTATAAGGGGGAAAAGGAGACCGTGCAAAACTGTAGTGTGTTCAAATTTAAGACTCGGAGGGAAAATCCCTTGGGACTTTGGGGCAGTGGGTCCCAAAGTGGATCCCCAAAAGTAAGCACGTTGAAATCGATTGGAAGCTCATAAAACTTTAGGACATCTGGGGGAGGAATCTTAAACACATTCCCTAAGTGATTCTGATACATGTGGTCCATGGATCACACGTTGAGAAACACTCCTCGTCCCACTTCACAGATGGGGAAGTCAAGGCCCAGAGAGGAAAAGAACTAAGACTTGAAGTCACACAGCAAGTCAGAAGCTGAGCTGGCCTCTGGCCTGTCCAGGGCTCCTTTCCACCAGATTCCGCCTACCCACGGACTGCCTCCCGGGGCTGCTAACATTCCAAGGAAACTTGTAACAGGAAAGGAAATGTCAGCTGTGCCTGTTCCGATGTTCAAGCGGCCATCGTGACTCCAGGTTCTGCCAGACACAGCCCTCAGAGTTCGGGTAGCCAAGCTCCATGAGACCGATTTTTCCAGATGGGATTGGGGATGGGATTACAAAAGCCAGCATTTATTTTTATTTCCCCAAGAAAATAAATCGGCAGTTTTGCTCCAAGAAAAGTGATCAGAGGAAGCAGTGTTCCCAGCCAGGAGGAGGTCCTGGACCCTGGCCAGCCCCTCGCAGCCCCCTCCAGTGCTGCCTTAACATCCTGAAGGTGTCTCGCATGGAGTCGGGTCCTTAGACAAAGCGCCTTTTGGGCTTCGGATTCAAGAACCCTCTCCTGTCGACAGTGGTGGCTAAAGGGCTCCGGAGGTGGAGGGTTACTTTCTTCCTGGGGACAAAAGGAATTTTCCCCAGCGTCTCCTATTACACCACCCCCACCCACCCCCACAAAAAATCTAAAAATGGAGGGTGGTGGAATAAAAGCCTACTGCCAGGTACCACAGTTATGACAGTGGTTTTCAAAAGAGGACAATTTTGCTCTCCTGGGGGTGGGAAGGGACATTTGGCAATAGCTGGATGCGTTTTTGGTTGTCACAGCTTGGGGGAGGAGGGTAACTGGCATCTTAGTGGGTAGAGGCCAGAGACACTGCTAAACATCCTACAACACATAGGACAACCACCCCTCACCCCTTGCCCAAAATGTCAATAGTGCTGAGGTTGGGAGACCTTGAACTATGCGCAAGTGGCTCAGGATGTTAGAAGTCTGGGTGTGAGTCCAGCTTTGCCTCAAAATGCTGTGTGAGCTTGGGCAAGGCCCTGCCCTCTCTGGGCCTCAGACTCCCACCTGTACAAGGAAGAGGTAAGGAGGCCCCTCTCTGGGGCTCTCACAGTTTTGGTCATTCAGGACTTGGGAGACCAGGAGGCCTGAGACCATGGGTCTGCCTTCGGCAGCTTAGACGTGGCTATGGGAGGATTGAGGGGGTCTACCCAGCACCCCCCCATGCCTGAGGGGTAGACAATCAGCTCTTCTGAGCCCCTCCCCCAAAGCGCAATATCTGGAACTCCTGCTCCACCAGAAACGGAAAAACCATTATCTGCAGATGACATCACTTTGCAAAAATGCAAGTAGCGGGTGGTTGCCGAGCAGAGCTCCAGGGAAGGGTGGGGGGAAGAAAGGGCTCGGAGCGTGCCAACCACCAGCAGCGCTGGCATCCAGCAACTTCATGCATCTCAGGATAACCCCGGACAAGTTCCTCAACTTCTCTGGACTTCAGTCCTCCCATCTCTACAGTGAGAGACCAGACCTGGGTGTTGCCAGGAGCCCTTCCTGTTGGGAGAGTCCAAGACTCTGCGACTCTTCCAGCTCAAGTCTCAGGGGGCCTCTGGGCTGCAGGTGCACAAGGGAGTTCCCCACGCACACAGGAGCCCAGGGCTGGGGGCTGGAAGAAGAGGAAAGCGGCCACCCTGCCCAACTGGGCCACACAGAGGCCACGGCAGCCACCAAAGTGTTTGAAAACAGACTCTCTTCCTGCAGGACCGGGCACCGGTCTCACCCACCAACCCAATTTCTTTCTTGGTCTGGAGTTTGGTAGAACATCCTGAACCAGCTGAGTGCTGGAAATAGCAGCCCAGGGGAGCCTGCTGTAATGCATGGATGAGAATGGTCCACAATCCAGCATCTTTCCACCTGTGGGTCCCCGGGAGGTGAGGGAGCCGTAAAGAGCAGCTCTGATGAGCAGAGTGGGCTCAGCTACCCTGGAGGAGCCCAGGGACCACAGTCAGGAAGCCTGGGCTCTAGGCTCAGCCATGAGGACAGGACCTCAGCTTCTTCTTCTAGACAAGGAGAAGTTTCATCCAGAGAGCCTGGAGGGTCTCTTTCAGCTCTAGGATTTGGTGGCTCCAGAACAAGCCCAGGTTACGACCCCACGTGGGGCAGAGCTCGGCAGAGCTGGGTGTCTTTAGCCGATGACAGTTCCCTTCCTGCTCCCACCTCCATCAAGAACAGAATCACCAGGCTTCCCTG
The DNA here is from genome assembly GCF_059928025.1 of Delphinapterus leucas. NCBI lineage: Eukaryota > Metazoa > Chordata > Mammalia > Artiodactyla > Monodontidae > Delphinapterus > Delphinapterus leucas. The sequence continues at coordinate 104,857,162 of NC_143134.1, read as the reverse complement.
GTGGCGCAGTGGTTGAGAGTCCGCCTGCCGATGCAGGGGACACGGGTTCGTGCCCCGGTCCAGGAAGATCCCACGTGCCGCGGAGCGGCTGGGCCCGTGAGCCATGGCCGCTGAGCCTGCGCATCCGGAGCCTGTGCTCTGCAACGGGAGAGGCCACAACAGTGAGAGGCCCGCGTACCGCAAAAAAAAAAAAAGACAAAAACAGAAACAGAAAATAACAAGCGCTATTAAATGGGAATGTAAAACGGTATTAATGGGAATGTATTAAATGGGAATTAATTATTATTATTAATTAAATGGGAATGTAAAACGGTACAGCCACTATGGAAAGCAGTACGGTAGTTCTTCAAAAAATTCAAAATAGAATTACCGTATGATCCAGCAATCCCACCTCTGGGTATATATCCCAAAGAATTGAAAGTAATTTCTCAAAGAAATATTTGTACACCCATGTTCATAGCAGCATTATTCACGGTAGCCAAAACGTGGAAGCAACCCAAGCGTCCATTCGCAGATGAACAAATAAGCAAAATGTGGTGTATACATACAATGGAATATTATTCAGTCTTAAGAGGAAGGAAATTCGGACACGCATGGATGGACCTTGAAGACATCAGGTAAGTGAAATAAACCAGTCACAAGAAGACAAGTCCTGTATGATTCCACTTACATGGGGTACCTAGAACAGGTAAAGTCACAGAGACAGAAAGCAGAGTGATGGCTGCCAGGGGAAGAGGGGGTGGGAAATGGAGAGAAGTTGCTTAATGGGCACAGAATTTCATTTTTGCAAGACGAAAAATTTCTGGAGATTCATTGCACAACGATGTGAATATACTTAGCATTACTGAACTGTTCGCTTAGAAATGGTTGATGGTAGAAAAAAGAAACAAACTTATCAAAGTATATATTTTAAATATGTGGGGTTTAGTGTGTGTTTACTACACCTCAATAAAGCTCTTTGAAAAAAAAAGTCCCTTCACTAAACTCTCCTCATGAAAACTGTTGGTTCCCATACTGGTCTGTACATTAGACTCTTCTGGGATCTTTAAAAAATTCCAAAGCCCAGGTCAACACCCCAGACCAATTAAATCACACCCCCTTCAGGTAGGACTCGAGCACAAGAGTTTTGATGCCTCCCTGATGATTCCAATGTGCACACAAGTTTGAGACCCACCGAATAAATCCTTGGATTGGGCCATGTGTTTCTTGCGAGGAGTCTGCACAGTTAGCTGGCTCTCAGGCCTATCGTGAGGATTAAAAGGAATAGCGAATGCAAAGCATTTAGCGCAGCTCCTGGTACTTAGTGCTCTATGACATGTACTGAAAATCTCGTTGGCTTTATCATTATTATTTCTCCGGGACTCCAGGTTGCCGTGGGTCTCCGGGAAGCTGCAGAGGAGGCGAGAGGGGTGGGTATCAAGACAAACCCAAGTCTTGGCAGGTGGGAGGGGTCCCCAGCTAAGACAGAGGAAGGTGGGGATTCTGTGCTGGCTGGGGGGCTTCTGTGAGGAGCCCAGGCCAGGAGGATGGCAGACCTCCCACGGTGCCAGGAGGTACCCGCCTCCAGGGGCTGCTGCTGCCAGGCAGCTGGCACAGCTCAGAAGCTCCGGAAAACACTGCGGTCAGGGGTCACCCAGGGCCAATGGGAGAGTTGGTCCAGGAAACAGCATGGCCTGCAACCAACAGACTTTTAGCTGATCTTCTAATTTTTCAGGGGTCCTCAACCACTCTTAGCAGCCTCAGCAGCCTTGAGGTAACTACTGACCACCACCAAGTGTCTGCCCTGGTGTCCACTCACCTTGCTGGGCTGGGCATGGAGGGCGAGGGAGAGCAGGCCTCCCTTGGTCGCTGCATGGGAACTGCGAGATGTCGAAGGGCCGTCGCGTTGGGGCTGCCTAAAGAGGGGCATCTCTCCTGCCCAGGAAAGCGCTTTGGATGAAGAGGTGCTGGCCCAGCCTGTGTTTTCTCCCCAGGCCATCCATCCATCTAGCCATGCAACCATCCAGCCCACAAGCACTTCCGGAGCACCCACTGTGTGCCTAGCTGGGGCCCTGACATCCGATGGTGAGCAGGACCTTGAGCCTGGCTGGGGGAACAGGGGGCGGGAGGAAGGAGAGGGTCCCATGGCAGAGCAGCCCACAGCAGACAGACAAGGGCTCAGATCCTAGCTCTGCTCTGTATCTGCTGCGAGTCTGGGGGAAAGTCGGTCCACCTCTGGAGCCTCGGTTTTGTCTTCTGCAAAAGGGTGACAGACCCATCCTCACGGGGTTGCTGATGAAGGAAATGGGACGCAATGACATGAGGGTCCCTGTTTGGCACCGTTTGAAGCTCTTTCCCCAGGAGGGGAGGGCAGTCCCCTGAGCCCCGACCCTAGCCCAGGCCTCTTACCTGTGGCAGGGCTGCTGGGGGTGGCAGCTTTCTGGGGATAGGAGCCAGACCCAGTGGACCCCCAAAGCCACAAATCCACACCAGGAAGCCCTCCTCCAGAGCCTGGAACCCGGGAGCCTGGGTGCCTGGGTCCCCCTCCAGCTGCCATGCTGGGGGACTGTGGGCAACCTCTTCCCTATCTGTCCCTCAGGGCATCATAAGCCCGCCCAGCACTGATATTCCAGGAAAAGGTAAAGACTTCACAGTCCCTTTGTGCAGGTGGGAAAGTAGAGGCCTAGGAAGGACAAGGATCTATTCAAGGAAACATGAATCTACATCAGAGTCAGAACTAGAAGCCAGATCTCCTGGCTCCAAATCCCTAGCACCTCTTCACACTCCCCTCCAGAGGGGTCTGTGCCCTGGGATGGGCAGGGTACCAGGAAGTCCAGTTAGAAGATTCAGCTCCCTCTTTAAGGGACTCCCCAACGAAGCCTCAACTCCAATTATGCAGCCAGACTACCCCTCCAAATATCCTCCAAGCAGCCCCGCCTCTAGACAAGTCCCTCCTCTGCTCAAGCACCTTCCATGGCTCCCTATCACCCCACAGAACACCTAGCATAAGGTCCCAGTCTACCTCCCCAGGCTGATCTCCCTGTGTTCCCCCACCTTTGCCTTACATTCTGGTCACCACACAGTAACCACTGGCCCATCTCCAGGCCTTTGCTGATTCTGGTCCCTCCTCCTAGAACACCTTTGCTTGCCTCCTTCCTTTAAGGCCATCCAAATGTCACGTGCTCTAGGAAACTTTCCTTCTCCCCAAATCGGACACAGCCGCTTCTCCTCTGGGCTACCAGAAGACTCCCTTAGGTTGGCTCTGGGTAACTCAAGTGCCCATCTGTCTCCTCTCCTCCAGGAGATGGGGAGGTAGCTGGGAGCAGACTCCAAGTCACACCCACCTCTTGTCATCTTCCCATCCTCAGCACCAAGCATTAAAAGAGGAAGGGCTAAGTGATCCCTGGTTCCCTGAGCCCACACCAGGACGAACAGACAGGGACGCTTCCGTGCCCATTTGAGACCCAGTTCCAGGTGGGAGGTGGCTGGCTTCTGGGCCTGGCGCCTGGACACAGCCATTGACCCCACCTCCAGTGGCTGTTTTGGTTTTCCTTCTCCCTAGGCAAAGGCTGCAGGGGCTGTTCTGAGCCACAGCTGGTTTTTATTGCATCAAGGCTCAAAAAAGGCCTGGGCATATTTTTAGAGAGAAGGGGAAAAAAGAATATTTTCTTCCCTGACCCGAGATGGGGGCTTGCTCCAATTTTCCATCTGCTCTGCCTTCTGGGTGGAGCTGGCGGGGAAGTTTCTCTGCAGGAGGATCCTGCAGGACAGTGGTTTATGAGCTCATAGATATGGCAGCACTCACACACACATGCCCATAACCTTGAGCCCGTGATGTGGAGAGAGGGAAGCCATGCCTCAGACGAAGGACAGTAGCGAGCAAGAGAGACCCAAAATCCCACTGAAAGAGGGTGACTGAATTGTGGCTGAACCAGGGGTCCCCACGCTTACACCCCAGAGCCTGGGGTGCGCAGTGTTCCCACTGGGCTGCCTGGATCCATAGGAACTGGGACCAGAATGAAGAATGTGTTTGATGCGTCTTTCAATGGCTGGTTTTCAATTTTCTGAAGATACTGTCAGGATGAACGAAATACAAATCATTTCAAAGCATCACTGAACTCATAGAGCTTTTGTTGAAATGCATTTTCTCAATCAAAAGATGCTAAATGCACCGGAGTTCTGCTGGTGTATGTGCGTGTTTGATGTGTGTGAATATGGTCTATGTGTGTGACATGCGTGGTGGAGTGTGTGTACTGTGTGTGTGCTGTGTTTGTATGTTCATGTGTAGCGTGTATATTTGTGGTATGGTTTGTGTGGTGTGTGTGTGATGTGTTTGATGTGTGCTCTATATGGAGGGGAGGTGTGTGTGTGATGTGTGTGTTTGATACATTTTGTGTGTATTGTGTGTATTTGATGCTGTGATCAGGCCAGAAGCACATCTGGAAGGGGGACTATGCTGGGGAGGGGTTCCCCTGGCACACTTTTCAAAGTGACAACTTTTCGAGATCTTTCCAGGGCAATTTGTTAGGGAAAGCACAACACAGAGAAAGCAGCTGAAAGGAAAGGGGCCATGTTACGAACTTACTCCCCACCTAACATCCGAACTAAACTTTGCCCCTGGTGACACCCAATCCTAAAACCCCCAGTCCAAAGAGATGGAGGCAATACAGCTCAAGTTCAGAGAAGCCTGCAGCCCAGTGTTACCCAGAGAGTAGGAGCCGGAGCCCAGCCTCCTACCTCCTCCCCCCAGTGGGCTGGCCTTCAGTTCCAGAGCCAACAAGCAAAGCCCACAGTGGTCCTGGCAACTGTGCCCAGAGCGGGCACTCAGGGACCTGGGCTGTCTACAAACATGGCCTCGTTTCCCTCTCACACCCACCCATCAAAGGAGCATGGTTACCCCATTTTATCGGAGGAGGAAACAGGCTCAGGGGGAAACAGAAGTAAAGGCAGGCCCCTGGCAACTAGGAGGAGAGAGGAAGTCCCTGGAGACAGGAAGGCAGGCTCTTGACTTTGGGGATCAGGCAGGGGAGTCAGGAGCGGCTTGCACACTTGTGAGCTTTTAGCTCCATGAGAGCCACAGCCTCTTCTTTCATGTCTGCAGAGGTGTAGGCCCAGAATTGGCGCCAGGAGTGGGTGGACATTGGATGGGCCTTTCCCCGACCACCTCTCCATCCTTCCCTGGCAGCTCAGCCAGGCCAGGCACCCTCATACCCATGTAGCCCCTCTATCCCCAGGCAGCAAGAACTGCTAGAGGCTCACCCCCTACTTCTTAGAAACTGAGGCAGCCCAGCTGGGACCGAAGGGAGCTGGGCTTTTCTGGCAGAAAGTCCCAGATTCGAGGCCTTCCCAGCCTAGAGGCCTTGGGCAAGTCCTCCTCCCTCCCTGAGCCTCAGTTTCCTCATCTGTAAAATGGGGATAACAACGGCTGCCTCCTGGGGTGGTTGGGGACCGCATGTGGGTGTGTGAAGCGCTTGACAGAGGCCTGGCACACGGAGGCGCTTGACGGACATGTGTCCTGTCCCCATCCCCGGCTGCCCTGGTCAGAACGACTTATAGCGGGGCTTGACCAGTCCAAAGGTCCCTCCGCTCCTGGCCCCAGGAGAAGCTGCAGAAGAAAGAGAAACAGCAGTTCTTGGAAAGCCACCATGGAGTCCTCCCGGGATCAGGCGGGCCAGTTAGCAAGATGCCACTGGGCGGCCACACCAACCATGGGGCCTGGAGTGGCCCTCTGTGACCTCTTGGCTGCCTCACTCTGAGTTCCATGGTCCTGTTCTCCACTCTGTGTCTACCCCTACACCGGCCACCGCCATCAGACATCTCACTTGACCCTCCTCTGCTCAAAGCCTCTCCCCTCCCCACCATTGGCATAAAGTCCTTTATGCCACCCAGCATTCCAGGCCCTCTCGGTCTGGCCAGCACCCGCTATTCTCTCTCCTGCACCTCTTCACCTTGCACCCCTCACACTAGCTACAGCCAGTCCCACATGGCCACCTGGTTTTGTTACCTGTGGGAAGAGCTTAGTCCGGGCCTGGCCCACAGGGGACTGCTTAGCAAGACGTAATCCAGAGTCGGCAGAGACACCAGGCTTATGTCCCCCCAGGATTCTGTGCTTGAGATACCATTGCTCTTCTCTGGCAATTTCTGACTCACACTTCAAGACCCCCCTTAGTCTTCACCTCCTCCAGGAAGCCTTCCTTGATGCCCACCCCTCCAGGCCAGTGTAGGTGCCTTCTTCCCAAGTAGAGCTGCCTGGTGGCCCCCAATCCTCCTGTCACTGCCGTCCTGTCTAGGTAACTTCAGTCCCCACCCAGCAGCCTGGCATGTCCTCCCCCCAGTCCCCATGGATTTCGGTAGGTCTTATGTCCACTCATCGGTCCTTGCTCTCAGCGCTACGGCTGCCCTCTATCCCAGCTGCAGGCACCTTACTCCCACTTTATCCCAAAGGCCTTGCAGTGCAGAGTCAATTTGGGAAACAGGGTTTACCGATGTTTTGGAGACAGCAGAGAGCCATTCCAGTGCTGAGAACAAAACAACATTCAGCCGACATTCAGAGTCAGGCAGCGTAATTCTCAGGAATTTGTCAACCACCCCTCACCCCAGAGAATGTCTCACCAGCTGGAGGGGGTTGGGGGGGAACCTGACCTCTGGGAGGGGTCTGGCAATTCCTCCCTCTCCCCACTCAGAGCCCCTCCCCCTTTTCCTGTTATGATGAAGAACTCTGTCTGGTTGGCTCCTTGGAGACCCCGGCGGGGCCCCACCTGAGACAGATTCACTTCTCTGCCGATGTGCAAAGGCATCTGCCATCGGTTATTTCACATGGCCATTGCTCTGGGCTGAACTGTGCCTCCCCAAATTCCTATATTGAAGTCCTAACCCCCCGGACCTCAGGATGTGACTGTGTTTGCCGACAGGGCCTTTGAAGAGGTGATGAAGTTAAAATGAGGTCATCAGGGTGGGTCCGAATCCAGTAGTACCAGTATCCTCATCAGAAGAGGAAATTTAGACCCAGACACACACAGAGGGAAGACCGTGTGAAGACAAGGGGAGAAGGCTGCTGCTGTCTGCAAGCCCAGGAGAAACAACCCTGCTGACACCTTGACCTTGGACTTCTGGCTTCCAGAACTGTGAGAAAACAAATTTTTGTTGGTTAAACTCCCCCAGTCTCTTAGGGCAGCCCAAGGAAGCCGACACAGATGTTTTGATGCCTCTCTCATCGCCTGTTCGTGGGCCTGTCTCCCCTTTCAGACTGTGAATTCCCCAAAAGCACTGGACAGAGCTGACCTGTCCCTCCCGTACCCACCAGACCCTGAGAGGTTTGGAGGGCATTTCCTGGGCGAACACCTCCCGAGATAAACAGAACTATGGTCCATGGGTTCATTCAGTCAGCAAATGCTGGCAAGCAGAGAGCGCTGAAAATGCATGTCTCCTCCCTCCTTGGTGCCCACCTGTGGCACACCCACCTGGCCTCTGTTTCAGCCCTCAACAGCCCTGAGAGAAAGGCTCCCCTCCATTTTACAGATGAGTAAACTGAGGCCTGAGGAAGGCGAGTGACGTACGCAAGGTCATTCATGGAGTCAGAGCCACTAGGCAGGAAAGCCCACGGGGCCCAGGGAGGGTCTGAGACGAGGAGGGCTGGGAGTGGAAGGTTCTGCAGCGTCCCGTCCTCTGGAAGGAGAGACAGAGAGGACCTGGGTTTGAATTTCCACTGCTTCTCTTCATTGCTGTGTGTGAGCAGGTTACTGACCTCGCTGAGCCGGGCCTCAGTTTCCACGTCTGTACGACAAGGCTGAGAAAGGGGAGACGGCACGCCTGGTGCTTAGCATGGTGTCCGGCCCACAGAAAGGCCTCAAGAAATGGTGGTGGTGGTGGTGCTCACGAGGACGGTCTTCTGGAATCACCCAGCTGGCCCCGCACCTGGCTCCGCAGGAAGTCTGACAAATACCTTGCCCTAGAAGCTTTTCCTGCCCGTCAGCATGGGGGGCAGACAACCCCTGTTCCCCTGCCTCTGAGCCCTGTCATTCGCCCTCCGCCTGGCCTCAGTGGCCCATTGTTCTCCGTCCAGGCCCAAACCACTCCAGGCCCGCCAGGAACCAGCCGCTAAAAATAGCCCCACCGGAGGGCTGGGGTCCAGCTGCTTATCTCCCTCCGGGGATCAGAAGCTGCCCCCCTCTTCCTGGCCACTACTCTGGGTGAAGTCCAACTTGGCCAGCTCCCAGCTCACCCTCAGGGAGGTCCAAACTCACACCCACAAAATATTTTGTGGAAAATTTGAGGCCGGCTCTAATTCCCGAAGGGCAGAGGCTCAGCGCAGACTTGCAGACTTGGCTTGCGGTGGGCTGGGAGGAAGGGCCTGGAAGAACAGGCAAAGCAAAGAGAAACAGGGAAAGGCATCCGGGTGGCAGGAACAGCAGAAGCAAGGGGGAGGGATGAGGCTGAACACAGCAGTGAGAGGCTCTGGGAAGTCTATTTGGGAGAGCAGAAAGGGAGTCTCAAAGGGAAGCTCAGGCTCAGCTGAGCAGATCCCTGAATGCCAGGCAAGGCTTTCCTGACCTTCAAGGCCACGCCTTGCCTGGGGCAGGTGCCCTGGATGCCTTCACTTCCAGGGTCTCCTCTGAGTTCTCCTCCCTAAGGGATAGTCACAGCCCTGAGGGAGGAGCAGAGGGCTGGCGAGGACAGAGAGAGGTGCCTTTAGCACACCCCTCCAGGCCTCAGGAAGGGGGTTTCTCACCGGTGACGTATCATTAGGCGGACTCCAGAGGCTCTGCCTGTGGGCTGTGAACACCAAGCCTGCAGCCATTCAGGCCTTCAACTGTCAGTTTCCGAGAGCCTGCTCTGGGCTGGGCCCCGGGCTGGGTGCTGGGGACCCAGACAGCCACTCAGTTCTAGCCCTGCAGGGGCTCACAGTCCAGGGGAGAAAGGGACAAGTGAAGAGGCAAGTCCAGGATTGGGTCACTGGAGCGCAGTGCTGGGACGGCCCGGAGAAGAACCCTCCTCCAGACTTGGGAATTCAGCAAAGTGTTCCTGGAGGACACACCCCCTGAGCTGAGTCTCAAAGGTTAAGGAGGAGATGGCCATGTGAAGAGATAGCGGGAACCGTGTTCCAGGCAGAGGGCAGCATGTGCAAAGACCCCGGGGTGCAAATGAGTCTACCTGGTGTGTGTGCGTGGGCAGGGACAAGGCTGGAGATGGAGTGTGAGGGTAATGAGGCTGGAGAGGTCTTTGGGGGCCAGGTTCTAAACTTTTCTGAGCCCCCCCATGGACATAAACATAGTAGTCACCCTGAGGCTGGTGAATGAAATTGTTGGAAAAATGAAAATCAACCTAATTGAGTAGATTAAATCCTATCTTTTAAACTCAGAGTCTGGGAATTGGATCACTGATTATTCAGTAAGGAAGGCCTTGTATCGCTTGTACGTTGGGAGCTTGATTCATATGCTGTGCTTAAATCAAGCATATCAATATTATACAGACAGCATCTTCAAAAGTCCTTCCCGGGAGGGCCCAGTCAGGCAGACATGGGCTCTAGAAAAGCCCAGCCTGCACTGGTCTGTGGGTGCCTGCAGCCTGGAGTGAAGAGCTTAGTTCTGGTGAAATATACAGAAGGTAGATCATTCTTCCCCACCCTTGACATAAGGCACAGCCATGTGACTTGTTTTGGCCAATGGGACATTAGCAGACAAGTTTCAAACAGAGATTTAAAATACACTTGCACCTGAAAGAAAAATTAATACCAATTCTACACAATCTCTTTTGGAAAATAGAAAAGGAGGGAGCACTTCCCAATTTATTTTAGGAAGCTGGTATTACCTTGATACCCAAACCAAACGAAGATAATACAAAGAAAGAAAACTACACACCAATATCCCTCATGTATATGATGCAAAAATCCTTAACAAAACATTAGCAAATAGAACACATCATCGTATTTTAAAAATTATACACCATTACCAAATGAAGTTTATACCAGGGATGCAAAGCTGGTTCAATATTTGATTGGTTCAAAAATCAATCAGTGTAACCCACCACATTCACAGGCTAAAAAAGTAGTCATATGATCATATCAATTGATTTTTTAAAAAACCCGTTTAACAAAATTAAACCCGTTTAACACCCACTCAGGGTAAAAATTGTCAAGGGACTTCACTGGTGGCGCAGTGGTTAGGAATCCACCTGCCAATGCAGGGGACATGGGTTCAAGCTGGTCCGGGAAGATCCCACATGCCAAGGAGCAACCAAGCCACAACTTAGCTGTGCGCCACAACTACTGAGCCTGAGCTCTAGAGCCGTGAGCCACAACTACTGAGCCCACGTGCCACAACTACTGAAGCCTGCGCACCTAGAGCCGTGCTCCGCAACAAGAGAAGCTACCACAGTGAGAAGCCCGCATACTGCAATGAAGAGTAGCCCCTGCTCGCCACAACTAGAGAAAGCCTGTGCACAGCAACAAAGACCCGATGCAGCCAAAAATAAATAAATATTAAAAAATTTAAAAAATATACAGAAGTCCTCCCAATATTATTTTTTTTAATCTCAAAAGTTAGGAATAGAGGGCAACTTCCTATATAAATAAATAAACTTCCAATATAAATATATGTGTACATATAAATATATGCAAATGAACATGCTATATAAATAAAACAGCTTCCTAAATGAATAAATAACACCTACAAAAAACCTACAGCTGATATCATATTTGTTGGTAAAGACTGAAGCCCAATAAGTCAAGAAAGGGAAATAAATGGCATACAGATCAGAAAGGAAAAAATAAAACTGTCCCCATTTGCAGATGACATGATTGTCTATATAGAAAAATTCAAGGTATCTACCAAAAAAAACTCCTAGAACTATTAAGTAAGTTCAGCAAGGTCACAAGTTACAAGATCAAGGTACAAAAATCCATTGTATTTCTATGTGCTAGCTATGAACATGGGGAAACTGAAATATAATATCATTTACAATCACCAAAAAAGAATGAAATACATAGGTGTAAATCTAACAAAACATGTACGGGACTTGTATGCTGAAAACTACAAAATGCTGACAAAAGAAATCAAAGAAGATTTAAATAAATGAAGAGACATACCATGCTCATGGATTGGAATATTCAACATAGCAAAGATACCAGTTCTCCACAGATTGAAATACACATTTAACACAATTACTATCAAAATCTCAGGAAGATTTTTTGTAGATGAGGCAAGATTATCCTAAAATTTATACAGATAGATAAAGGAACTAGGATAACTACCACAATTCTGAAAAAGAATAAAGTGGGAAGAATTACTCTACCTGATTTTAAGACTTATATAGCTACCGTAATCAAGACTATGTGGCATTGATGGAAGGATAGAAACATGAATCAATGAAACAGAATAGAGAATCTAGGAATAGACTCATACGAGTATGGCCAACTGAATTTGACAAAGATGCAAAAGGAATTCAATGATAGGATGGCTATAAAAGAAATTACAACAAATCTTGGTAAAGATGTGGAGAGATTGGAACCCTCATACACTGCTGGTGAGAATGTACAATGGTAGTCTGGCAGTTCCTCAAATTTTTAAACGTAAGAGTTTATGACTCCAAATCTAGGTATATACCCGAGAGAATGGAAGACATATTTCCACACAAAAACTTGTACATGAATGTTCATAGCAACATTATTCGTAATAGCCAAAATGTGGAAACAACCCCAATGTCCCTCAGCTGATGAACAGATAAATAAAATGTGGTATAGTGTGCGATATTTGGCATGTGATATATACAATGGAATATCATCAGGCCATAAAAGGGAATGAAGTACTGATCCATGCTACAAGACAATGAACTTGAAAACATTACGCTAAGTGAGAGAAGCCAGACAGAAAAGACCGCATATTGTATGATTCCATTTATATAAAATGTCCAGACTAGGCAAATCGGTAGAGACAGAAAGGAGGTTCATGATGGCTCGGGACTGAGTGAGAAGGGGTATGGGGGAGGGAGTGACTCCTAATAGGTGTGGAGATTTTTTAGGGGATGATGAAAATGTTCTAAAATCGATTGTGGTGATGGTTGTACAACTCTGTGAATATACTAAAAACCATTGAGTTGGATACTTTAAATAGGTGAATTGTATATGTGATTATATCCCAATAACGCTGTTATTAAAAAAATAAAAATCAATGGATGAACGATATTCTTTTCAACAAATGATGCTGGAGCAATTGGACGTCCTTATGCAAAAAATAAACTTCAACCTAAATCTCACATGTTATACAAGAGCTAACTCAAAAGGGATCATAGAATTTAAATGTAAAACTACAAAATTTTTAGAAGAAAATGTAGGAGAAAATCTTCAGGACCTAGGGCTTGGTGAAAAGTTCCTAGATATAACACCAAAAGCATGATCCATAAACGAAAAAAAACTGGTAACTTGGACTTGATCAAAATCCAAAGCTTTTGCTTTGAAAAACATGCTATTAGGAGAATGAAAAGAAGCTACAGATGGAGAGAAATTATTTGCAAATCACATATCTCACAAAGGATTCCTACACAGAACACATAAAGTGCTCTCAAAACTAAACAGTAAAAAAGCAAACATTCTGATTAGAAAATGGGCAAAAGACATCTCACCAGAGGATATACAGGCGGCAATAAGTACATGAAAAGATGTCCAATATAGTTAGCCATTAGGGAAATGCAAATTAAGACCTGGATGAGATAGCATTACATACCTATTAACAGCTAACATAAAACATAGGGGCAACATTACATGCTGGCAAGGATGCAGAGATCTCTCACAGTCATCTAGTCAAAGGTAGCTTGGCAGCTTCTTAAATATTAAACCTATACTTAAACCATATGACTCAGCAGTGGCACTCCTGGACATTTATCCCAGAGAAATGAAAACTTGTGTGCACACAAAACTCCCTACACGATTGTTCATAGGCACTTTATATGTAATAGCCCCAAATTGGAAACAACCAAAATGTCCCTCAGTAAGTGAATGGTTAAACAAACTACCGTGCTTCCACACCAAGGAACACTACTCAACTCGGCAAGAAACAGGATTGAACTATTGACACACACGAGAGCGCGTGTGGATCTCAAGGGTATTATGGTGAGTGGAAAAGACAATCTCAAAAGGTCACATACTGTGTGATTCCATTTATATAACATTCTTAAAATGACAAAATTATAGAGATGGAGAGCAGATTAGTGGTTGCCAGGAGTTAGGGATGGTGGAAGTAGAGGACGAGTGTGACTATAAAGGGATATTGAGGGAGACCTTTGTGGTGAAATAGTTCTGTATCTTGACTGTGGTTGTGGTCACATAATCTACACATGTGATAAAATGACACAGAACTGTACACACACACAGTACCAATGTCAGATTCTGGTTTCGATATTGTACTATAATTAAGATGTAATTGTCGGGAGAAACTAGGTGAAGGGCACATGGGACCTCTCTGTACTATCTTTGCACAATTTCCTGTGAGTACGTAATTATTTCAAAATTGAAAATTGAAAAACAAAAACCTCTTTCATGTCAGTGAGAACTTGCCCCAGGTAGGTGCTGACCCTTCGTTGGGTGGGTGGGGGGGGGGGGGGAGGGACGCATGGAGCAAAGCTGAGCCCGGCCCATAGTGAAGAGCCAAGTCCAGCCCAGCTCCTCCTGGATCAGTTGACTCTAGCTGACTTGTTGAAGCATGAGGGAGAATAAATGATTGTCGTTTTAAGCTACCGAGCTTTGGAGCGATTTGTTTTTCAGCATTAGTAAGACAATAGCTGACTAGTACATGCCAGCTTGCCATGTCTCCTCTCCACTGCCCTAAGAGGATGGATGTCTGTCACTGGTGACTGTGGCAGAGACATCTAGCTGTTCCCCAACATCCACTCTACCCTTCTGTTACCCCAAAGTAATAGAACCTCTGGTTTTTATCTGGTCATATGGCTATCTGGATTCAGACTACATTTTCCAGCCTCTCTTGTAATGAAGTGCAGCCCTGTGACCAAACCCTGACCAATGTGATATAAAGGAAAGTATCATATGACAGTTTATGGGAGCCTTCTCTAAGAAATAATTGACATCCACCTTTTGCCCTCTCTTTCTTACCCCTTCACTCTTCCCACATGCAGAAGTGATGGCTGGAACTCAAGCAGCCATTGTGGACATGAAGTGGAACTTCCAATATGAGGATGGCAAAGCAACCAAGTAGAAGGAATTAGGTTCCTGATGATCATGGAGACGCCATACTAGCCCTGGTATATATCAATTTCCTTTATGCAAGAGAGGCTACAAACTTCTCTCTTATGTTTTCTGTCGCTCACAACAGAGCACAATCTTTACTTATACAGTAGCTTCTTACCTGTTTTCATGAGTTTATTTTGTGTAACTACTAACCATGCTAAGGACTACTATATGCCTCCCATCCATTGAATAAGTATTTATTAAGCACTTACTATGTGTCAGCCAATGTAATAATGCTGGGAAAACAGTAAGAAGAGGCACAGACGTGGCCCCTACCCTCAAAGCCTTTATAGTTGAGAGGAAAAGACAGCAATGAAGTGAACGCATATGTATAAGTAATTACCATCTATAACAAGGGCCATGAAAGAGAGGCACAAGGCACTTTGTGAGCAGGAAGCAGGGCCCTCCTCTAGTCAGGGCTATCAGGGAAGGCTTCCCTGAGGAAGTGACATCTAATCTGCCCTCTAAGGGAAGAGAGGATAGGAATACAGCTTAGTGCTTAAAAGCATGGGCTTGGACCCAGTCAGCCTGAGTTCAAAAACCATCCCCCTCTTGTCAACATGTAACCTTGAGCAAGGCACAACCTCTCTGTGCCTCAGTTTTCTTGTCTGAGAAATAGGGTTTTATTTAATTAAACACTTATATAGGATTTACAACGTGCTAGGCACTGCTCTAAGTACTTTACAGGTGTTAACGCTTTTAATTCTCATTATAGCTACCTTATGATACTAGTGCTATTCCTATCCCCAAATACAGATGGGTAAACTGAGGCCCAGAAAGTGAAGCAACTTGCCCCAGGTCACACAAATGAGTGGAAGAGCTGGGAGTTACCTCAAGTGATCTGGCTCCAGAATACATCCTCAGGACACTACACTGTAGTGGTTAATAACACTGGCTCTTAACTCATGGGGTTGCTGTGAGCATAAAATAAGAAAGTGTCAGTCAAATACTTAGCACACTGCCTGGAAAATATTAAGTGCTCAATAAATGTTAGCTATTATTATTGTCATTATCATTAGCAAGTACGGGAGAAGGGAAAGAGTGTTCTAGGCAGAGGGAAACGTACATACAAAGGCCCTGAGGTGGAAGGGAGCATGGTGCGTTCAAGGACCCGAAAGCAGAGCAGAAGGGCTGTATGCAGAGAGCTCACAGGCTGCTTTTATCCTTCACAACAACCCTATTAGTGGGAACTATTATTACCCCCTCTTTATAAATGAGGACACAGTGGCTCAAAGAGGTTAAGTGACTTGCCTGAGGTCACACAGCAAATAAGCATCTGAGCCTGAACTCTAACCACGTCTGTCAGCCTCCAAAGCCCACGCTCCAAGTCACTGCTCTCCACCGCCTTGCAATGGACAGGCTCCAGGGATGGGGCCAGTCCTCCTGCAAGAACACTTGAGAGGGAAACGCAAATACAGCCCAAGGTGTCAGAGTCGGAGGGCTCCTTGCGGGGACTGCTCTGACCTGGGCTCAGTATGTGTGTTTGGCAGAGGCAGGGTGGGGTGTGGACCTTACCTCAAGGGAAGGAGCATAAATAACCAGCAGATCCTTCCTCAGCCCAGCCTGGCTAGAGGATGTGGAGGGCATTGTCCCAAGGGGCGTGAACCCATGGAGACTCAGGGACCAGTGGTCAATAGACTGCTCCATCCAAGCCGGCCCCTCCAGTCTTCTGGGGAAGTGGCTAAACCCTGTTTTTAGAATCCTAACACACACACACACACACACACACACACACACACACCCCACATACACCAACACACATGGCCTGAATCCCAGCCCTCACATCACCCAAAGTGCCATCTGCCCCTTCGGAAGGTCCTCAGACAGGAGGAAAACCAGAAGAAAACAACAGGAGAGGGGAGGGGCCTCATCCAAGGTCACTGGAGAGCTGGGGACAGATCTGGAGGTAGGGCAGCTGCCTGGCAGAATCCGTGCTATTCAGTTGCCCCTGAAACGGCAGGTAGGACTCTGCTGAGCCCATTGGGGCCCGGGGCCCAACGCCATCCTCTTGGGGCCTTGCCCTTGTTTTGAGTCACCAGCCATCTAGTTAAAAACTGGCTGTGGAGTAGAGGTGGGGCCACTTCCCCCTGCACAGCTGGTGGGGCTGGGCCTGACCTCACCTCTTGGATCCCTCGGTCGCAGCCCCAGGCCTCCCTCCCTCCCTCCACCCCGACGTGGGCCGCCCTCCGTGGCCGACCCTGTGCTGAGGGTTTACGCATATTCATTATCTCACTGAGTCCACGAGAGTCCCATGAGGTGGGATTATCATTCCCATTTTATAGATGAGATGACTGAGTGTCGGAAAGGTAAAGCAACTTCTCACACAGCTCTACTGAGAGCTGACATTCAGGACCAGATATCCCCACACACTTAAGCTCCCGCCATTCGTCCACCTTCCTGAGAAAAGCTCTGCCCTCAAGCCAAGGAGAATCTGAGTTAAGAGTCCCCGAACCAAGCCACCAAATCTCTCAGGCTGCCTGGAGGCGAGGCTGCCTGGGAGTTAGGGTTGGGGTCCCAGTTCCTACTCAGCCACCACATACTTGTCCACTTTCTCTGAACCTTAACTTTCTCACTTGTAAAATGAAAACAATACTCAGACCCTCTCCAGGCCTGTTGTGAGGCCTGGTGGAGATGAGGCATGCAATGCCCTTGGTGTGCAGCCACAGCCATCACTCACTTTTATCTGCAACCTGGCACTGCCCTCTCCCAGCCCCAGCTATGCCTTCACTCCCATCGTGCTGAGCAGGCCCAGATCAGCCCCACGGCTCTTCCTCAACCCCCTCCGCGCTCCCGCACCCCCTTGTCTCTTCCAACCCAAGGGAGGAGTCTCCCGGCAGCAGGGGGCCCAGGGTACCCCCTTCCCTCCTGCCTGACCCAGCCAGGGAGAGGACAGGCAACGCCAGATGTTTCACAGATGTTGCAGATTATAAGGAAAACAACAGCGCAGGAGCGTCTTCTCTGAGGCCCAGGGTCTGTTGCTTGAGGGCCTGAGAGCACTGAGAGAGAGGCAGGGGCGAAGGGCAGGCTTCGGCAGGAAGAGAGGTGAATCGGAGACTTTCTAGGGTAGGATGTCAGCGGGAGGGATGCAGGGAGGAGACATTAGGCAAAGGGTCCAGGGGGAGCAAGGCAGGGAGGTGGGGGTAGGGGGCTCGGGGGAGCCTGGTGGGAGCAGGGAGGAGCGGAGTGGGAGAACTGGGCAAGCCTGTGGGGGGCTGCCTGGGCAGGAGGCCTGCGGGGGCTACTGCTGACCTGCCTCCATTGCCCCACCCCACACCAGGATCCCAACTTCACCAGGGAAGAACTTTAGAACCCCCAAGAGGCTCCCAGGCCCTCCTGAGCTGCCTCAGGAGGTATTAAGCTCCCCGTCCCAGGAGGGATGCAAGTAGAAACCCAAGAAGGGACCCAAGCACCAGGCAGCAGTTGGATCCAGATGGCCTCTTCCATGCTGGAGAGTCTGGGAGGCCATATCTGCCCCCAGCCAGGCCAAGAGGCCAAGAGCATGAGGGACTTGACTGGTCCATAAAGCAACGGCTGAAGTTGCCACAGGCAGGCCAGTGCTGAATCTCCTCCCACTGGCATCCAACCAAGTGGCATCACTGTGCCCTCTCCCCTTTCCACCCTTCGTACCATATTTGCCAGCTGACCCCAACTGCTCACAGCCAGGCCAAGCCTGGGCAGTGGTTCAGGGACAGACTGTTTCTAACTTACTCCCCGGAACAGGCTGGTTTTGTCCTCCAGCAAAACCATTCCTGGAAGGACAGGGATCTGGGGTCTGAGACTAAAGGCTCCCTGTCCACTAATCAGGGTAGAGAATGAGCTTTGCCGCCTCCCCGTGACCCTGAAAATGATGTGGCTGACGGCCTCTCGTGTTGGAGGAGCACGTCCCTGTGCCAGGCACTGAGCTAAACTTGCTGCAAATGACCTCGCTGAGCCACTGTGACTCTGAGGTAGGTGCCAATATGCACAATTTATGGATGAGAAAACTGAGGCAGAGAGGCTACAAGACTTTTTTTTTTTCAAAGATTTGTAGCTAGTAGTAAGTGGTGAAACCAGGGGCTGAATCCTAGAGCCTGACTCCAGGGCCTGGGCCTTGCACCTTTACACAGTGCTGTTTCCCTATCTCTGCCTCGGTCTTCCCATCTGTGAGTTGCGAAGGGAGCTGGACATGATGACCTCACAGCTCCCAGATCCCACATCGACCAGCCTGGGATTGCCAGATGGAGACCAAGGGGCCTGCTCCTCCCTCAAGTATGAAAGAAGAAATGGGGAGCAGTCCAGATAACATACAGGTAAGGGGACTGTGGCCTAAGGCGGCGAGGGCTGTGCCTAAGGCCCCCAGGAGCCCAGGCGGGGGTAGGGCAGGCGGATCCAGGCGCCTTTCCAGGCTGCTCTCCAGCTGTTCAGTGTAGCCAAAGCAGCTTGGAGGCCAAGGGCCCCATGTGTGAGTAATGGAAACCAGGCAGCGGGGCCTTCCGAAATGGGAATTCCATCTGCCTGACTTGGTTCTCCTGGATGGTGGTTTCCATGGTAACTTGGGAATGGGAAGGTGGAGGGCCTGGCCCGAGGCTGAATCCCTGGAACCTAAAGAAAGGGGAAGGTGAGTCTCCTCGATGGCCCAGTGTCTCCTCCAAGCAGAGGATGCCACAGCGAGGCCAGGGGGGCTGGGACCCGGAAATCCCAGGCACTGACGTCAGCTCTGCTGCTACCATTTTGGGGAACGGGAGTTGTGTTGCAGGCCTCCGTGGGCCTTGCTTTTTCCAGCTGTTAGGTCCCGAAATCTCAGGCTTGGACACCTGAGAGGTTCTCTCAGTCTGATCGAGGAGCACATCTCTGTCCCCCGTCCTTCCAGAGTCATTGAGGCACTGGCAGCTCTGCCGTGAGAAAGCCCTTCACCATTTACAAAGCCAAACAGGGCTCAATGGCCAGGTCCACTGCCAGGCCCTTGGTGCCTGGAAGAAGACCCAGCCCCACTTCTGGAGAAGCTCACACGCTGGTGCTAGGGGAAAAGCTGTAACACCTATTGAGCACCTATTGTATGCCTGGCCCCAGAGACCACCGTTTCTGATGCTCTCCTTCTACAGGGGGGAACCTGGGGCTGGCCTTGCTCAGGGAGACCAGCAAGGGAAGGCAGGGAGGAGAGTGGCTGCACAGCCCCGTATCCTTTGCATCTCCAAGTCCCGGTGGGCAGACCTGAACCCAAGACCCCACGCAGGGAACAAGCTCCAAGGAGATGGGGCCCAGCCCCTCCTGCACCCACTCGGTCTGCCTTCATCTAAGTCAGCCCAGCTGAGCCAGTCCCCGCCCCAGGCCACACCCTGGTCCCTGCCTCCGGACCCTGGCAGGTGGAACGTGTGGGCATCAGGGGCAGCTTTTGCATCAGCTTGGCCGGGCTCTCTTCTACCCCTCTAAGTGAGAGGGTCCAGGGCCTCCTCTGAACTGTGGCTTCGAACAAGGCCTTTCCTAAATTTGTATCTCCTGTTAGGCACAGAGGAGGAAGTCTCCCCCAGGGCCACAGAGGGACTCTCTGGGAACCCTACCCCCCATCCCGACCTCCCCAGCTCTTCCTCTGTCCTAAAGGCCTCCATGAGCCTGCCTGCCTGCAGCTGCCAACCTGCCTGAGATTCTGGCCCCATCCACCTCCACCAATCATCCCTGTGCTACCTGAAAGTTCCACTAGAATCTCAGGGTGTGGCAGGGCAGAGAAGTGAAGGAACTTGCTGAAGGTCACGGAGCCAGTTAGCAGCCCAGCTAGGACTCCATCCAGTAGCTGGTAGAGGACGACAACCCAGAGAGCGGGCTTTGCAGCCAGGTGGGCTTAGGCTGAACCCTGTCTCTGCCACTTGCCAGCTGTGTGACCTTGGACAAGTCACCTTACCTGCCTGGGCTTCACCTGCCTCATGTGTAAAACGGGGATAACCCCCACCTCCCAGGCTCGCAGTGAAGATGAGATGGTAAGTAGAACAAGCCTGGCAGAGCACCTGGCACAGAGGAGGCGGTTGTCAGGGATGGCAAGAGAGGAGAAGAAGCTGGATTGACAGCCCACCCAGCAACCGTCCCAGCCCGTCACCCTGGGAAGCCTTGAAACCAGGAACACAGAGAAAGGGTCAAGAACAAAAAATAACACAGGGCTTTTATTTGCTCCTGAACTCGGCCGCTGTGTGGTCTGAGGGTGCCATGCTTTCCCAGAGGCCCCGGGGGACCCCTCACTCAGGGGTGCTGGATTTTGGTGTGAGGTCAGACTGCAGTCCCCGCCCCTCTGGGCCTTGTCAGTCCAGCAGGCCCAGCTATCCGCCACTGGGGCTCGGGACCAGCAGATCCCCTGAAACTGGAAAATGGTGCCCACCTTCTTCGCAAGGTGGCTTTTCACAAGGCGTTGGTTAAAATATTGCACTTGTAAGTTAGGAAAACTGACGAGGCAAAGGTTTCCTGTTACAGGACGAGGTGCCAAGCATCCGACTGCTGCTTAAATAAATAAAACTCAAGGCGGGGGTCTGAGCTGTGAGTCTGAGTGACCCCCCCAGAGAGCCCCAGGGCCCAGGCCTCGGCCCCCTGCCCATCAGCCAGTTCTTTAAGGAACCTGGTCATTGCGAAGTCTCCGCAGCAGGAAGCAGCAGCTCCAGATCTGGCTCAGCCAGGGCCCCTAACCTGCCAGGGCCCTTGGGCCCCCTCGTACCAGGGCAGTGGGGGTCCAACAGGGCCAGTCCCTCTACTCCTCCAGTGGCCTGGGCCTCTCTTGGTCCAGGCCTCTCATCCAAATGTCCGTCTGTCTGTCCGGACACAGCCTCTGGGGGCTCACTTGCCTCCTCTGTCGCAGGGGGTAGGGAGGCAGGTGGGGAGGGGCCCAGTCCGCCTGGTGTGAACGCTGAGCTCTACCCCAGTGGCCCTTAAAGCGGGGGACTCATCTTCTTCTGGTTAATGAGGTCCAGGTAGAGGTCTGAGCGGAGGAAGCGTGGGTACGAGTCCTTCTCCATGAGCCCGAAGATGCGCTTCTGCGCCAGATCGAAGCAGCCCCGCGTGACGCTCTGCAGGTTGTCCTTGGTGTGTTCCCGTGTGTACGAGTCCAGGTTTACCTGGGAGGCAGAGGGTGACATGGTCAAGGCTGCCTGCAAGAAGCTGCTCCTAGGGGCCAGGGGCCAGAACAGGACCTGCCCAGCCTCTCACCCCCAAGCCCTTCTGCTCCACCTCTTAAGGTTCAGACGGGAGGCCCGCAGGTTAGCGGAATCAAGTCCTGGCTCGGTCACTTGCTGTAGGGGTAGTAGAGTTTATAGGGCCCGAAATCACTGCATCTAGGGTCAGGCTGCCCAAGTCCAAATCCCAGTAGTGCCACATCTAGGTGTGTGGCCTTAAGCAAATCACTTAAGTGCTCTGAGCCTCAAAGGTCTTATGTATAGGGTAGCATAATAATACATTCCTCAGACTTCCCTGGTGGCGCAGTGGTTAAGAATCTGCCTGCCAACGTAGGGGACACGGGTTTGATCCCTGGTCCGGAAAGATCCCACATGCCGCGGAGCAACTAAGCCTCTGCACCACAACTACTGAAGCCCATGCATCCTAGAGCCCACATGCTGCAACTACTGAGCCTGCATGCTGCAACCACTGAAGCCCACGGGCCTAGAGCCCGTGCTCCACAACAAGAGAAGCCACCGCAATAAGAAGCCTGCGCACCGCAACAAAGACCCAACGCAGCCAATAAATAAATAAATAAAATTAATTTTAAAAATTAAAAAAAAAATAGTACACTCCTCAAAGAGTTGTGAAAATTAAGCATGATCGTCCATATTAAACAGACACAGCTGGCACACAGGAAGCACCCAATACCTGTTAGGCTCTCTGAGACTGTCTCCTCATTTTTAAAATGAAAATAATATTAAAACTTATTTTACACGTTGTTATGAGGGTTAAATATGAGAGCTCATACGTGAAGGGCTTAGCACGCGCCTGGCACCAAGCAGCGTGTCGACAGTGGCCATTTCTATTATCAGTCAGGATTCTGTCCTTCCCGGGGCCCCAGCCTGCTTCCTCTTCAACCTGGCACATGGTCCCTAGAGTCACTCTGGCCCTTCCCCTTCCCGAGCTCCTCTCTGAGGCTTCCAGGCACCCCATGGGCATGGGGATGGGGGCCCGAGGGCCCAGCGCAAAGCCCCACCTCCTTGCACGCCTGGATCGCGATGTACTCAGCGAAGATCTTCTTGGCCTTGGCCGCCATCTTGGACTGTGACTTGACCTTCTTGAAGTCCTCGCATGCCAGCCAGAATTCCAGGTTCTCCTCGCTAAACTCAGTGCGGAGGAAGGCTTGGAACACCGCTAGTCCATCTGTAGGAGAAGCCCAGATCCTGGGGTGAGAGGCCAAACCAGCCCCTCCTGTCCTCAGGCCCCCCAGCTTACCCTCCTGGGGCCTCTCAGGTGCAGCTGCTGGGATCTTAGTAAACTGACCCACTCATGAGAGCCAGGAACCCTGGGATATGGTCCCACCACTGCCACTGCCTCTTTGTGGGCCTTGGCCAGGTCACTCCCCATCTGTGCCTCAGTTTCCTCATCTGTCAAATGGGGATCATCAGCCTTATTTCCTGGAGCCCTGTGAGGATGAGGGGTTCCCACCCACGAGATGGCAGGCGCATTTGGCCCAGTGTAAGCCCTCAGTACATGGAAATGTTTATTGTTATTCTGGGAATATGGGTCTGAGCACACAGGTCCCAACGGCCTCTGGCAGGCAGTGCCAGCTCCCATGGACAGGGAGGGGCTGGCAGGAGCTGGCTCCAAGGCCAGACCAAGGGCCTCGGCCTTTCCCAATGGTAGGGACACCTAACTGGGCCCAGGAAAGAGGGAAAGGTAACCTCTGCAGAGCCAGACGCACTCTCTGGGCCTGGGAGAGGAGGAAAGGAGGAGGGGGGAGAGACACAGGGAGGGAACAGGCCAGCTGGCCCCCACTTACATTTGTGGACCAGCAGCTTCTCCAAGGACTCGCCCCACTTGAGTGCTTCCTCTGAGGTGGGCCTGAGGGGTGAGGCAAGGGGCACAGTGAGGGAAGCGGGGCGGCTAGGGCTGGGTGACCTCTGTCAGCTGCCTTGGCCCACAAAGTAGCTTAGCCCGGTTGGGGAGTCCAGGAGGGGGCCCACCCCCTTTCTTGGGGCCGGCATCACGTCTATCCCCACCTCTGCCCCACCCTGGTCATCCTTCCCAGGACAGCATCTCCCCATGAGGGCTGCTTATGCCAGGTACCAGGCTCCCACTACTAGAGCCTCCATCGCCCCAGAGCCGGATCAAGCCAACAGCCTTCTCTCCTAACCCCACTGCTAGCCCTGCTCCCACAGGGGCCAGTAAGTGTCTGAGGGGGGCCCAGGGGGGCCAGAGAGGACCTACTTGAATGACTTCGTCACTTTGTCTGCCTTGCCCGCTGGCTGGGCCCCAGGGGATTCGTTCCGCCGCCTGAAGATGCCCAGCTTGTTCTTCATGTCCTTGGCTCTGGAGACAGAAGCAGAAAACGGGGTCGGTCAGCCTGGCACACTCGGCCGCCGCAAATTCAGGGTCGGGAGGGTGAAGGCTGGGGTGAGGGGCACCTACTCCTTCATGGTGTGCCGCCTCTGGAGGTTCCCGTTCCGCGTGAGGTACATGCCTCGGAGCATCGCTGTAGGGCCCCCCACCTTGTTGCCTGGGACGGTCTGCTGGAAGCACCCTAAGCTCCTGTTCCCAAACCGAGTCCCAGGCAGCAACGGTGCGGGCTGTAGCCGAGCGCTCGCTGGGATTCCAGTTGGAGGACTGGACTCCCAGGCACAGGCTGGGCTGGGACTCAGACAGGAGGAGCCAGGAAATGGGAGGGACCAGGGCCGGAGCAGGAAAAAAATATCCCTCCTGGCCAACCCTGAGAGGGAGCCTGTGAAAGGGGCATGTGTCTGTAAGGGGCGGCCTCTGGGGCCCGCCCAGGCAGGAAGCCAGACCCATTATTTGTGACTGGCCTCCCCGTTGCCATGGCAGCTCCCTGGGAAGGAGGAGAAAACAAGTCAGCAAATTGCTGGGAGGGAAGGCAGGAGGGAGGGGGAGGCTCTGCCCACCTGGGTGGCAGGACTGGCTATTTTTAGCCAAGAACCGTTTTTAGCCCTGACATTCCCCCAGGCAGATTTCAGCCCTGGGCAAGCTGCTGGCTAGAAAGGGGTTAAGTGTCTCATGCTCATGTTAGCCTCCCCCTGGTCCCTAGAGCCCTACTCTGGGCACCTCCTAGAGAATAGTTCCTGCCAGAAGACAGCTCAGCCTGTCATTGGCTTTGTATACATCCATCCATGAACGTGCAGAATGTCCCACAAAGTTTCAGTAGTTTTAAGCTTGAATAACGTCAAAAGTACAAATCCTGTAAACTCTCAAAAACGTCATTTGAAATGAATTAATTTTTTCCTGCATATTTAGCCTTATGACTTTTGAGTAATACATTTTTTGTTTTAATTTTTGATCTCTGTTCTTCTGATTACAGATGAAAAATGCTGACTTAACCAAAAATTAAATGCGTAAAATTAAAAATGTGTTATCAAAATCACAAAGCTAAATAAGTGTAAAAGAAATTTGAATAATTGAACTTTCAAATGTGTTTTGTAAGTTGGGAGCATACTTCTGAAGTTATTCAAGCTTCAAAGGGCACTAAGACCTATGGGACACCCTGTTTAAGGAAGGAAAGTGGTCCAGGGTGGAGGTTAAAAGCTACAGTGCTGCAGCAAGAGTCTTGGGTTCAAATCCCAGCTCCAGCAGTTACCAACTGTGTGCCCTTTGTCAAGTTACCTAACCTCTCTGAATGTCAAATTTTCTCATCTGTTAAACACAGGTGATAATAGTACCTACCATCTGACGGGGTTGTTTTGAGGCAAGGAGAAAATGCACAGAAAGCTTTAGCACAGTGCCTGGGGCAAGAGTGCTCAGGCCGAATTCATACTTGTCCTGAGGGTCTGGGACAGCTGATTAGAGATTGGGATCCTGCTCTAGCAGATTCCAAGCCAATGAGATAAGGCCAAGGAGTCCAGGGACTGGCAGCCCTCTGGTGAGGATCAAGGCCCTCGGAGAACCCTGGCGTGGCTAGGAGTGAGAGAGCCTGGCTTCCTGGGGCACAGTGCTCTGTCTCAGAGGCCCTGCTCCTGGCCCGCTCCCAGGAAGCAGGAGAAGCTTGCCTGAGGTCCAGCCTGCAGGCTGCCACCATCCACCTGGGCTCCTTGCTGGCTCAGAGACCACTGTGTTTCTCTGTGGCTGGAGGAGGCTGAAGCCCCCGCCCAGACAAGCCTTTCCTCCCACATGCACAGCTGGGCAGACTCACAGCTGCAGGGCACAGCTGGAGAGGTCCTCGGAAGTCCCTGGTTGCCACACGGGCAACTCAAGAAAGGATGGCAGAGCTCAGAGGTGCCTCATGTGTCCCCATGTGGGGCCAGAGAGCAGAACAGAGACCCACAAGAGGAAGCTAGAGGAACACTTTCCTCCAATCAGAGCCATGAAAAGATGGAATGAGTGCCCTCTGGGGAATGGACTCCTGTCACTAGAGGCTCAAAGGCTACTTAGCTGGGGTGCTGTGGACCTCCTTCAGGGTGTTCTGCACCAAGCTTAAAAATAACTGGCTCCATGGGAATTCCCTGGTGGTCCAGTGGTTAGGACTCCATGCTTCCACTGCAGGGGGCCTGGGTTAAATCCCTGGTCAGGGAACTAAGATCCCATAAGCAGCACGGCGAGACCAAAAAAATAATTAATTAATTATAACAGGCTCTGAATAAATAAATAAATTTTAAAATATATGTATATTTATATATACTTTTAGAGCCAACATGCCAGGTTTCAGATCTCAACTCTACCACTTCCTTGCTTTGTGACCTTGGACAAGTAACTTAACCTCTTTCTGCCTCAGTTTACTCACCTGCAAAATAGAGTAAATAAGAAAAAAGAAATGTAAAATAAAAATTATGGTAAAGGTTAAATTAGATAATATATGTAATGCACACAGAATAGTGCCTAGCGCAATGAACATAAGTTATTTTTATTATCATCCCAGATTCTAAGAGTCCTTGACTAAGCTTTTAAGAATGTGAACTTCAGGCAGTCAAAAGGCAGCGCCCACTTTGAAAGAAGGCTAGAGTTGGCGGAACAGGGCAGCTCCAGCACCCTGGATGTCCGCCCTCTGCTGCCCTCCACTGCTCCACCCCTGGGAGCACCACCCACGGCAGCTCTGATGCTGCCTGGACCGGATGGTTGGTGCAAAGAATTATTTTTGTTTGTGCATTTTACCTTCCCTAGAAAGTGTGACTGCTCCTGGCTGCAGAGTGAGAGAAGCCTACAGTTGCTGCAGGAAACTGGAGAGGGCAGGGGAAGCTGGGGAAAGAGTTTCTAGGGAGTGGACCCCAGCCAAGGTCGAGGTCAGGGAAGAAGGTTGCAGGAGGCCCCTGGGAAGGACTCCTGTTCTCCACACACGCGCACACACACACACACACACACACACACACACACCCCAGCCCAACTGGTGCATAATGGTGGGCACTACAGGACCTGGAGGGAGGGGGTTCCCTCTGTGGGCCACCAGGTGCCTCACTGCCTCCTCCCATCCCTGCCCCCCCCACAGTCTCCAGGGCCCGAGGTACAAAGAGACCCGAGAAGAAACCACTCACGCTCTGTTAATGAACGAGCACCTCTAACAAACCTCCGAATCGAATCTAAAGTATAAATGGTCACGGGAGCGGGGTAGGGGGGAGAGGGGAGTGGCCAGGAAGGTACCGGATCTGCTCTCTGAGCCAGCAGCACCCCCTTCTGGCAATGCCCAAGACTGCTAGCATGCAAGAGCTCGAGAGGAGAAAGGGGAATCCCAAGACCAGTCTGGTCAGCCCTTTCTCAGAGGGAGCAAAGAACTTGTCGCGGTCACTTGGCCACTGCTTGGCTTAGCAGCTGGACAGGGCCAGGGCAACTTGGTTGGTTGCTTCTGCTTGGTTCCCTGTGGCTTCCAGATACTAAATCAGCACCTTGCCTCACTCTGAGTGGATGCTGAGGGCAGTGCTGGGTGGTTAGGACCCTGGTGACCTTACCCTGGGGCCGCTGCTAAGTCCCAAGATCCCGTTGTTCACGGGTGTCTGTCTCGGGCAGGACTGGGTTCAGCCCCTTCCCTCCACCTCTACCCCTAGGCCACTGGGCATGGGGAATAAGCCAGAGGGCAGAGGACGAAGGGGGGTGCAGGGAGCGCCCCCCGCCCGCCCACCCCGATCACTAGGGTGAGGACCAGGGATCTTTCCAACGTACAGGTTTTTGCTCTTTCTCTTCCGGGAGGCATCATCATCGTCCCCAGCTGTGTCAGCCCCGCTCATCTGCAGAGAAAACACAGACACGTTGCAGTCTGGGTACCCAGGGGCTGCTGCCTGAGCAAAGAGAGGCTCAGGAATCCAGCAGCTCCTACAAACCACTCCCACCTCCATGCTCCCACCCCTTGAAGAAGAGGGGAGGGGGGGAGACCCCACTACAGGGAGCAGTCTGTCCATGGAGTGTGGCAGGCTTAGCAGAGCCTCCACCCAAAGGAGTCTCCTCCTGATACACAACTTGTGCGGGAGAAACCAGAAACATAGCATTCATGGCAGTAGGGCAGGCCAGAGAGGAAGCTTCAGTGAAGATTCTACTGTGTGACTTAGCCAATTGCTGTCCCTCTCTGAGCCTCTAGTGCTTTAAATTTCAAAATGGAGATCATAATGACTAACCAACTCAGGATTCTGAGGTTTTGAATAGACCTGGGGTTGGTCAGCAGTGTGTTAAGTAAATTATCACACAGGAGAGCACCTCTCTTGCCTTAAAGCTTTCCATGGTTCCCGAGTACCCTCGAGATAATGTCCAAACTCCCTGACACGACATGCAGGGTCTACCATCTTAGGATCTGGTCAGAAAGCTCCATAACAACCTCAGTTACAACTCCTTTGGTTATCTCTCTGGAGAGCCCGACCCCTACTCCAGCAACCTCTTCAAACTGCCCTCTAGTCAGAGGAAAGTCTTCACAGCCCGGTCCCCTCACCTCGGGCTTTGCATGTGCTATTCCTTCCATGAGGGATGCTTTTATGACTCTCCCACCTCCCTTTCCTCCTAAGACCCAGCCTCAGGAAAGACCTGACCTCGGGTAAGCTGCTTAAATGCCTCCTCACCTGGGAAGCCCTCCTTGGCCCCTAGACCAAGGGTGTGCCCCCTTCACCCCTTGTGAGGTCCCCACTATAACCAACATGGCCTCTTCCAAATCTGTCTCCTCTACTGGACTGTGAGTCCCCCAGAGCAGGGGCTCTGTCTGCCTTCACCTCTGTCTAGGTCACCTTGACTGGGCCTGGTATACGTTAGGAGCTCAAGAAATACTTGTTAAATGAATGAATGAATCAAGGGGGAGAGAAAGCAGGCTGGGAATGATGTGTCTTGAAGGCCTCACTGCTTGATCCAAGGCCTGCAACTTTATTCCCCGGGGCTCCATTGAGCCCACCCCCACCTGCTTGCCTTTTCCTGTGCTGTGCCCCCTTCCTGGAACACTCTCTCCTCTTCTGCTCAGTCTCTACCTCCTCCCAGTCTGCTACTCCTCGCCTCCTCCAGACCACTCCAGGCTCCCACCAGCTCTACTGGGGCCGCCCGCCCTCTGTCGCCCTGCCTGTGTGTGCCCAGCCTCCTCCAGGGGAAACCAGGGCCTCCACAGTGCCACTCCAGAGCGGGAGTACAGGAAATGCTCTGAGATATTGGAGGAGGTAGAGCTAAGGGGAGGCTGGGCTTGGACACTATGTCCTAAGATAAGACAGAAGGCCCCCAGATGTGAATCGCAGCTCGGACTCCTCATGAGCCATACCCTGGGCCTCAGTT
Organism: Delphinapterus leucas; assembly: GCF_059928025.1. NCBI lineage: Eukaryota > Metazoa > Chordata > Mammalia > Artiodactyla > Monodontidae > Delphinapterus > Delphinapterus leucas. The sequence continues at coordinate 104,828,130 of NC_143134.1, read as the reverse complement.
TCCTCACTTGTAAAATAAAGGAGATGGGCTAAACCTTAAAATACTGCGTTCTCAATTCTGGCAAGAAAAGTGGCCTTAATCCAGATATAGGCAGCAGGGGGAGCTACCAGCCTCAGTGGTGCTACCACCCGCGGATGGATGGATGGATGAATGAATTATAGCTTCATTCATGGAGCTCATGCTATAGGCCAGACCTCAGAATGGGCATTATCCAGACACCATCTCATTACTCTTCAGAGCCAGTCCATAAAGTAAACAGAACCTCAGGGAAGTTAAGTCACCTGCCCAAGGAGTTAAGTGACAGCCTTTAAGTGACAGCTGGAATCTAGGCTGTCTGAACTCAGGGCCTGTGCTTCTCCGCAGAGGACGCTGCTAGTTAAATGCAGAGGATGGGGCACATTTTGAATGTCTTCAATGAAAGACTCAGGGGAAATGCTGCCTCTTTCCTGAGAACGCTGCCCTACCAAGGTTGGAAACACGTGTGTGCGTGCACTCACAGGCACACGCCCATCTGTGGTGTGGGATTCCGGATCTACAGCTTGCAGCCAGGCCTGGGTATAGATCCTGCTGCCACTGACTTTGGAGACATTTCCTGGCCTCTCAGCTTCAGCTTCTTTAGCTCTAGCAGAGGCATGGTGACGGCCACCCAACCCGCTGTTGAGAGATTCACCAGGATAAAGTCTGGGCCCCCAAGGCCCAACCTGGCACACAGGGCGCCCTCAGTAATCGGGGACCGCCAGCATTCACAGCCCAGTGGACGCTGTCACTGCCACCCCACGCACACAGGTCACAGTTGTGCTGGGCTGGCTGGGCCGTGCCTGAAGCCCCCATCCGTGGGAAAGGGCCGCCAGCACTGGGCTTCCTCCCATTTAACCTCAGCTTCCGCACTTTATCGGCCCCACACAATGGGCCTGGGGACCACTCCCGCCCCACCCGGCACCCCCAGCCTCTGCACTGCTGGGAAATGGGCTCTTCCTTCCACTGCTGGGAGGGGGTCATCTCCAGGGTCGGGCCCTCACCAATCAGCCTGACAGAGGGGCCAGGGAACTCTGGCCCTGGGAGTCGGCCCCCAAAGCGGCTAGCGAAACCCACACACCAAGGGGTGCTGTGTGCCAGGAAGAGAAGAAACTGAGACAGAGAGTCAGGGTTCTGACTTCCAGCCTCAGAGTGGCTCCCAAGCCTCCTGTCTCCAAGAGCTGCAGCGAGGCCTGCCCAGGGCCCAGCACACAAAGGGGCCTCTCCTTCCCATCTGCTCCCCACTGCCTGCTCTGCTCCATGGCCCTCCCTGCTGAAAGGCGAATGGAGGCGAACCCAGAACCACTCAGCCCTCCCTTCACTCCAGACAGAAATCCCTGGAGCTTGCCCAGCCCCCTGGCCACCTCCAGGGACTGGAAGAATAATTATAATTCATATTGTAATTATAACTATAATAATAGTCATGGTTAAGAGTTAAATGCTAAACTGCCTGGATTTGAGGGGCTTCCCTGGTGGCGCAGTGGTTAAGAATCCGCCTGCCAACGCAGGGGTCACAGGTTCGAGCCCTGGTCCAGGAAGATCCCACATGCCGCGGAGCAACTGAGCCCGCAAGCCACAACTACTGAGCCCGTGTGCCACAACTACTGAAGCCCACGTGCCTAAAGCCTGTGCTCTGCAACAAGAGAAACCACCGCAATGAGAAGCCCCCGCACCGCAAAGAAGAGAAGCCCCCGCTCGCCGCAAATAGAGAAAGCCCACGTGCAGCAACGAAGACCCAACACAGCCAAAGATAAAATAAATTTACTTTAAAAAACAATAATAATAAAAAACTAAACTGCCTGGATTTGAATCCTAGCTCAGTCACTTATTAGCTAATTGACCTTAGCCAAATTACATCCCTTCTCTGTGCCTCAGTTTCTTTGTTTGTAAGATGAGGACAATAATTGGACCTACCTCACAGGGCCGTTATGAGGATTAACGAACACATGCGAAAGTGCCTGGTACTGGAAGTGCTCAATAACCATAAGCTACGGTGGTTATTGCTGTTATTTTCTCTATGCCAGGCAGTGTGCTATGGTACCATATCGTACTGTAATTTAACCTTCTCAACAATTCTAAGGGCTATTTGCTGTTTATTTTCCCCAGTTTACAGCTGAGGAAACTGAGGCCCAGAGGAGTCCAGTAACTCGCCTGGGCTCTCCGAGCTGGCCAGTGGCAGAGAATTTCAGGTCTGGCTCCAGAGCCCACCCATGACTGAGGGCTTTTCCGTGAGCAGGGCCTCACCTGATTTCTCCTATTGGTCCTGATCTGACTTCTGGGACCACCTGGCCACGCCTGGCTGCTCTCTCTGACCCAGACTATCCTGGCAGACCCCAAGGAACCTTGTAGAAACACTGGAGCTAAACTCTACACTTATTTGTTTAGACAGAGGAAATAGTCCTTTAGGCTTTTTAAAAATAGGAGGCTAGAAGGTAGTATCACGTCTTGGAGCTGGAAGGCACCTCTTGTCTGACCTGCAGCCTAGGTGGTAAGCTTAGTGCAGCAGGGCTGGCACCCTCGGCTGACAGCCTCTGCCCAAGCCAGTTTCCTGCAGGAGGGGAGAAGGAAGCACAGCCAGGGAGGGGCCACAGCCTCTTCTCCTCACTGTCAAAGCATGACCCGTGATCCTGGGCCAAGCCAGGCCAGGCTGGGGTGAAATTCAATGGCGGCGGCGTGGGCTGAGACACAGATACTCTTGGAGCTCCCCCGGCTTCCAGGAAAAGGACAGACACAGGCCCCTGGATCTGCTCTGCCAGACCTCCAGGGAGCAGCCGGCAAGGCGGGGGTCTGGCAGCAGAGGGCACTGTGAGACAACGCAACCCAGCACAAGGGGCCAGCTTCAGGGGATGACCCGCAGGAAAAGCCTGGGGGACCTTTTCCTCTCTAGACCTCAGGCAGCCCATCCATAAGATGATCGTGGCCGAGTGGACCATCTCTCTTGTCCGTCTGGTTCAGACAGTCCTATACACAGCAGAAATCACTCAGTGTACAAGAGGGAGGAATGACCCAAGAGGCGAGGAGTAACATAAGGACTGTCACCCCTGTGATAGGCAGCATGCGCTCTGGCCAGCCTCAGCTTAGCCACACAGCAGCACAATGACAGGCCCGAGGCCACGCCAGCTCTGTCTGGCCCTCCTGGGTCTCATTCTATGACAGGATCACTACTGTGGGCACAGAGCTGTCAACATGCTGCGATCTTCTTGAAGCCCTGGGACAACTCCGTGAAGACTTAACATTCCCAGTTTATAAGAGAAAACTAAAGCTCAGAGAAAAAAATGTAACTTGGCCTAGGTCTCAGGACCAGGAGGGAGGAAACAGAGTTGAAACATGAATGCAGCCCGTCTGACTCCACAGCCTGAAGACCTCATCCCTCTCCTCTTCACCTCTTGCCTGGAAACTGTGATCTGTTGGCATCCATGGACCACCCCCTGGAAAGCCAGGCCCAAGCCAGGAAGATGGAAGTCACAGGAAAACCCGTCACCTCCCCCGGCTGCCATCCCCCCACACCCTGCCCCTCACCAGCAAGAGGTGTGCAGAGTCTGGGGTAGAGCCAGAGACAACTGGACAGGGTGAGGCCACTGTCCAGCTCCATCATCACGCGGCCTGGGACAAACCCTTCTCCCTAGGCCTCAGGCTCCCCGCTGTAAGGTGAGTACAGCTGGTCCCAGCTCGCGGCAGTGCAGTGAAGGCTAGGACGGGGAGCTGGAGGCGCCGAGTGAATGCTGGGAGAACCGTCACTACTCCTGCTATCCTCCCCCCTCCCCCCTTCATCACCATCATCGTCACCATCATCATCAACACGATTCCCATGTATGGAGCACCCAGCGGGTGCTGAGCGCCAGACACTGCCCCGAACACTTTGCCCGAGGCAGGCTCTTTAGTCTTCCCAGCAACGCTATGAAGGAGGTATCAGTATTATTTTCTGATAATACCTATTTTACTGATGAGGAAACTGAGGGACAGAGAAGGTTAGGGACTTGCCCAAGGCCCACTGCTAGTGAGGGGTGGAGGGAGACCAGGGTACCTGTCCAGCCTAGACTTCACTTCCCCCTGACAAGGGTTAGCTTCTTACTGAAGTTGGCTGTCTGGAGGGAGCAGGATATGAACGATGGTGAGGGACTTGAGGCCTGGCAAGCAGAAGCCACGTGGGAGGGTAGCCACCAAGGGGCTAGTGGCAGCCTCTGAGGTCCCTGCCAGCTCAGTTACTCAAGCCCAGGAAAGGAAGCTACAGGCCAAAAGAGGGTGGGGGAGGGGAGGATGCCAGTGGGAACCTTCGGCACCCAAAGGAGGAAGCTGAGACAGGAGAGAGCTGGCCCAGGCCTGCTGGACTACCAGGTGGAAGTATCTGCCCAAAACAGGAGCTGAGATCAGCGGATTTAGGGAACTAGAAATGTACATGAGAATGTACGTGAATTTATCTGTCTGTAAATATTTGTATTGGAGCAAGGGGGCCAGGGGACATAACTTGGAAGGGTCTGGTAGGGGCACTGAAATTGGGAGGCCCAAGGTAGGCGGCAAGCCCTTAGACTTCAGCCGTCCTCCAGAGGAGAGTGTCCAGGCCTGGCCTGAGTCAGCCTGAAGCCTCACCTCAGTAGGACAGAGGTCTGGACTCTTTCCTATAGAAGCTGCCTCAAGAAATGGCCTAAGATGGTGATACTCAGACTATGGGGAACGTTCCAATCCCTGAGGGGCTTGTTTAAAATGCAAGGTCTGGGACTTCCCTGGTGGCGCAGTGGTTAAGAATCTGCCTGCCAATGCAGGGGACACGGGTTCGAGCCCTGGTCTGGGAAGATCTCACATGCCGTGGAGCAACTAAGCCCATGCGCCATGACTACAGGGCCTGCGCTCTAGAGCCTGCGAGCCACAACTACTGAGCCTGCATGCTGCAACTACTGAAGTCCAGGAGCCTAGAGCCTGTGCTCCACAACAAGAGAAGCCACCACAGTGAGAAGCCTGTGCACCGCAACAAGAGTAGCTCCTGCTTGCTGCAACTAGAGAAAGCCTGCACACAGCAACAAAGACCCAACGCAGCCAAAATAAATGAATAAATAAATTTATTAAAAAAGATCCTGTAAGCCTCGCAGCGAATGTAGGGCTTCCCTGGTGTCGCAGTGGTTGGGAGTCCACCTGCCGATGCAGGGGACACGGGTTCGTGCCCTGGTCTGGGAAGATCCCACATGCTGCGGAGCGGCTGGGCCCGTGAGCCATGGCCGCTGAGCCTGCGCGTCCAGAGCCTGTGCTCCGCAACGGGAGAGGCCACAGCAGTGAGAGGCCCGCGTACCGCAAAAAAAAAGAAAACCCACAATGAGGTATCACCTCACACCAGTCAGAATGGCCATCATCAAAAAATCTACAAACAATAAATGCTGGAAAGGGTGTGGAGAAAAGGGAACCCTCTTGTACTGCTGGTGCGAATGTAAACTGATACAGCCACTATGGAGAACAGTATGGGGGTTCCTTAAAAAACTAAAAATAGAACTACCATATGACCCAGCAATCCCACTGCTGGGCATATACCCTGAGAAAACCATAATTCAAAAAGTCATGTACCACAATGTTCACTGCAGCTCTATTTACAATAGCCAGGACATGGAAGCAACCTAAGTGACCACTGACAGACGAATGGATAAAGAAGATGTGGCACGTATATACAATGGAATATTACTCCAATATTACATAAAAAGAAACGAAATTGAGTTATTTGTAGTGAGGTGGATGGACCTAGAGTCTGTCATACAGAGTGAAGTAAGTCAGAAAGAGAAAAACAAATACCGTATGCTAACACATGTATATGGAATCTAACAAAAAAAAAAAAGGTCCTGAAGAACCTAGGGGCAGGACAGTAATAAAGACACAGACGTAGAGAATGGACTTGAGGACATGGGGAGGGGGAAGGGTAAGCTGGGACGAAGTGAGACAGTGGCATGGACATATATACACTACCAGATGTAAAACAGATAGCTAGTGGGAAGCAGCCACATAGCACAGGGAGATCAGCTCAGTGCTTTGTGACCACCTAGAGGGGTGGGATGGGGAGGGTGGGAGGGAGACACAAGAGGGAGGATATATGGGGATATATGTATATGTATAGCTGATTCACTTTGTTATAAAGCAGAAACTAACACACCATTGTAAAGCAATTATATTGCAATAAAGATGTTAAAAAAATAAATAAATAAATAACCTATTCCCCTGATGATTTTGGAGCACATCAAAGTGCTTACAGATGAGGAAACAGACCCAGTCCCCATTCCTTTGGGATTTAGTTCCAATTCCTGGACACAAAGTTTAAGGCCCTTTTCTAGAGGGCCCCAACCGGCCCTTCCAGCCCAGCCACCTTTCAGCAGAAGGTGTCCTCCCACGTGCCCAGAGGCCTTATTGCTAGTGGCTGAGAAGCTAAGAAGGTTTCTGAGGCCATGTCCCAGCTTGGTGGGGAAATGTGCTGGAATCCATTAGTCATGTCTGCCATGGGTTTGAAGTCAGAAATGGCAGAATGAGTGCCACCCATCTACCATCCCTGCACTGTAGAAATCCCTTGTTCTAGCTAAACTGACTTCTACAGACAGTTTTGTCCAGGTCATGGTCTTTCACAGAATGCCTACCTCATCCTCTTTGTTTATTCTAAACCTGCCCAACCTTCAAGGCCAGGCTGAGGAGCATCTTTTGCCAGAAGCCTTCCCTCGTGCCCCTAGGCCCTGGGGTCTCTCCTCCCTGAATCTGCACCTGCCTGGCCTCACAACAGTTGTCATAACAACACCTTGCACCACACTGGCTGTGAGCACCTCCACAGCATTCGCCTGGCGCCTGCACGAATGTCGTCAGGCGCTGGGCTCTTTGGGTTCACCCTCAACCACCATGGGATGTGAGTGCTATTCATCTCTGCTTTTCAGAGAAGACACCAAGGCTCAGAAGAGCTGAGTGACTCACCCAAGGCCACACAGTTAGTAAGGGACAGAGCCCAGGCTCAAGCTGGCTAACGGGCTTCAAGGCCGTGATGCAATCTTTCCACTGTTAGGCCACCTTCGGGGCCCACACGGAAAAAGCATTCCTCACGGGCTGAGATCAGCCTCACACATTTGTGTGGCCCCCTGCTGTGGCACAGAGCACAGGGCCTGGCCCACAGCAGGAAATCAATCAACACTTACTCATCTATTTCTAAACATTTGCAAGAGGCAAAGGGCACAGTGGTTAAGAGCTCCAGCCCTGGAGCCACATTCTAGTTCTGATTCAGACTTTTATAAATCGTGCGACCCGGTGCAAATCACATAACCTCCCAGTGCCTCAGTTTCCTCACAACAGTGTCTACCTCACAGGGCTGTTGTGAGAGTTAATGAGTTCCTGTAAATTGCTTAGAATAATGCCAGCACAGAGGAAATATGTGTTGTCATGCTTGTTGGCTGATAGCTTTCTAGTCTGGCTAGGCCTGGACCAAGTGTAAATTATAACTATTTCTCCAGTTATGATGTTGGATCTTTTAGATCCAAATACACCTGCTCTACTTTCTGTGGGTTCCCCCAGTACAATGGAGCTGTAAGAATATCTGGAGTCATAAAGTCCTGGGTTTAAGTCCAGGTTCTGCCTTCTTGGTCCCTCTGGCCCTCAGTTTTATCCTCTGTCAAATGGGTGGAAGGCTCATTGGAAGGCTGAGAGAAGAACAGAGGTGGGACAAAGCAAAGACTCATTCCCTGCAGCTCCTGGATGCACGCTCCCTCCACCCCACCCTGTCATGTACCCACTCCCCCTCCACCCTTGGCCCCGTTACCTTCCTGTGTCCTGTGAAGAAGACGGAAAGGTGGTGCATTGAGCCACCATTGCGGCCCAGTTCCTTCTTGAGGGTGCGGGGCGAAGGCATGGCCCAGGTGGACGCAGTGCCCTCTCCATCTGAGCAGTGCAAGGTAGTGTCGGAGGCGAAGCAGGGCCCGCGGGCCTCCTGCAGCAGGCTGCCCTCGCTGTGCGTCCGTCGCCGCAGCGAGTTCTGCACGCGCAGCGAGAGGCCTCCCTCCGCACCCTGGCCCGTCTCGATCATGCTGCTGCGCTTGGCCTCACCACGCTCTCCACAGTTGTCATCACTTGTGTCCTCATCCTCGTCCTCCTCTCCCTCCTCGCCCTCCTCAGCCTCCTCTGCATCTTCCTCATCGCCCGAGCTGCCCCCCTCCGCCCCTGCCTTCTGACTATAGGTGCTATCCAGCCGGACCTCGGGGATCACGAAGTTTGGCCTGGAGGCCACAGGCGAGTCTCCTGTGGCTGCTGGTGGGTCCCCAGAGCTCGTGGTCTCCTTAGCAAGGGGCTCAGCTGCCAGGGAGTCCTGGCTCGCGGGCAGGTCTTGACGGGGCAGAAGGCCCTGGGCAGGGGGTTCCTGGATGTCAGGGAGGTCTTTGCTGATTAGAGGGTCTTGGCTGGGAGAGGGTTCTTGCCCAGCAGGAAGGTCCTGGCATGGAGAGAAGGCTGGGGCTGTAGGGTGTTCCTGGCATGGTGAGGAGTCCTTGCTTGGCAAGGGTTCCTGGCCCGGAGGGGATTCTTTACAGGAAGGTGAGTCTTTGCTGGTTGGTGATTCTGGGCCAGCAGAGGGTTCCCGGCTGGAAGAGGAGTCTTCTTTGTGTGGAAGGTCTTGTCCTGGAGGAGGATCCTGGCCACGACAGGGGTCCTTGCTGGGTGAGGGGTCCTCAGCACCCGGCCCCTTTCTTTCCAAGGGCATCTCCCTCTTCTCATCTGCCTCTGTCTCAAACATCTGTGAAATAAAGAGAAAATGAGGAAGGCTCACAAGTGGAGGCTACTGTGCACAAGCCAATGTCACAGAGATTGAAACAAAATCAAGCAGTGACCCAAACCCCACACTCTACACTGTGAAAGCCAAAGTGCCACATGGAAACCTGACAGTCCCTTTGGCGTAACTGAATATGGGCTCCTACCCTTATTTCCTTGCTGGAAACTTCTGATCCATCAAAACATGGTTGGTCATTTACGGGAGAAGAGGGAGAGGTTAGTTACCATTATCTGGCTCCTACCATATGCCAGGGGCCATGGCAGAGTAAACCCCTCTTATGTAATCTTCCCAGTGGCCCTCTAAGGGAAATGTCATGGTCCCTCTGTGAGTAAGTCACTCTGTGAATAAATGAGGAGCCAGACAGCCTTTGCCTTCATGGGCCAGAATCAAACCAAGCCCCAAGCCAGAGCAATCACCAAGTGGGAGAATCCTGGACCCAGCCAAAGGATATCTTCTACCTGAACCAAAGGTTTTAAAAAACCTTAGTGAGTCATTCAAATTAGAACTTGCTCTGAATGTTTAGATCTTTCTGAAACTAATAAACTGGAATAAAACCAGAACTTCAAAATATTTGCTCACACCTGGACTAGACATATGTCACAGACACATGGAACCTCACTGAGGGATCATCCGCCCAGTGCTTTTGAAACTGTGTTTGGAGGAACCTCAGAAGTTCCACATACAAAAAAGGAAGCATTTCCTGCCTCACACAGAACCCTTGGAGTTTTTGCTGGGTTCCTGCAGATTTCATTTGCAAAGGGAAAAATGGTGCCCTTGATGGAGTGTGAAAAGCAGCTATCTCACAGGAAGACTGGGGCTCAGAGAAAGTCAGGGGTGTCTCAGTGTCATAGCCACACGGGAAAGTCGGTCAGGCCTGGGCTAGGTTGGGTCCCTCATCACAGTTAAGGACTTGGAATGCTGGACCTAGAACTACTCAGAGCCCGGGTTTCGTCTATGAAGAGGCCACAGCACCTAGAACTAATGAAAGAGAAAGATGCCGCACATCCCTGGGAACTATACAGTTACGCACGCACACGCACACGCACACGTGCGCACGCACACACATGCAGAGGTGGAAAATTTCAGGGCTAAAGACCTCAGCACATATGTTAAGAGGTCTTACTGTAAAGACCACAAATGCCCATTTGATCGATGAGGAAGATGAGCCCAGAGAGCAGCAACTTATGCACCACTGCACAGCTGCCAGAGACTGAAAGGCTATGCCTGCAGCTGGGAATTCTTTTAAGCCCTGGACCAGCCAGGCCTCACATCTGGGAATAAGTGGCCCAGCCACAGGTCGGGGCAGCTGCAGGGTGCTGCACACACGTGTCAGAGGTCACAGTGTTGTCTGGGAGCAGCAGAGCGGATGTGAAAGCCCGGTGTGGGTAAGAGCATCGCCTGGGAGGAAGACAGTGAAAGTTTCTGCCCATCCACCACCCTGGGCGGTGGGGTGCAGAGAGAGTTGCTGAGCCAGGAGGGGAAGCCTCAGAGGACTCTAGGACCATCTGGCCAGGGTCTGGTTCCCAGGCACAGCCAAAGACAGGTGCCCACTCACCAGGAGGACTTCCTCCCCTGGAAATCCTGCCTGCAGCTCCAGGATGAAGACAGCTCCACCCAGGAACCCCTTGGACCTCATTGCCTCAGACCCTGGAACTTCAGCGAGCCCAAATCTCCACTGCACAGATGGGGAGGCTGAGGCCCAGAAAGGAGCAGGGGCCAACCTAGAATCACACAACGGGGCCAGGATAAGCCAGTCCCTAAACCCTCTGGGCCTCAGGCTCTCCACCTATGAAATGGGATAAACAATGTACCCAAGTGACACACCAGGAGAGTAGACTATAAAAAGTCCAAAGCTCTGAAATGGGATGATGGTGGTGGTAGTCATGGTGATTAAAACAACGGCCACGAACCTCAAACAGTGACACATCTTTCCCATGGACCCCTGCAAGCAGACGGTCAAACTCCCAGAGTCGAAGCTGGCAATTGTGATGCCAGGAGCCCCAATCCAGGAATCTCATCTGGGAACCTTAGTTTGTTCCCAGGGGGTCAGAGAGATCCTCCACTGCACTGACAGGAAGACAGAGGGCCCAGCCTGGACAGTGACCTAGGGACTTGCCCCAAGGCGCCCATAAACCCAAGGCTAAAAACAAACAAACAAACAAAAAACCCAGGGCTAAGCTGGGGTTAAAGCCTGGCCTCTGGCTCCTTCTTCCCAAGCCCACTTTGGATCTCAGTCCCCAGAGCAGCCCAGTCCCCCTTCGTCTCCCACCCACCAGGGAGCCTTCTCCCTCGAGAAAAACAAACTTCGGCAGCCAGCTCCCTGGTGCCCTACACTCTCTCACCTCCCCCCCCACACCCACCGCCAGACCCCTCCATCTGGAAGGATGGACTAGGGAAGCAGCAATCAGTGCCCTCGGGGCCTGGCACTGGGCCCTGAGAGGGGAGCAGGCTGCACTTCCCCTTTCCTGGGGGGTGGGGGTGGGGGGCTCAGGCCTGTACCAGCAGTGACTGCGCTGAGCCTGCCCCCGCACCTCGCCCCTAGGGAAAGTGCAGCAACAGACCCAAAACCAGAAATGCAAGTCAGCCTGCCCCTGCCAATCCTGCCCCAAACCGAGGCCAAGTCAAACAAAGCCAGGAGGGGAAGTGCCTCTGTCCCCAGAGAGGCCCCGCCCCAGGGACGCTGAGAAACCACCCAGGACCGAGGGCTCTCAGAGCGCCCGGCCGTTCCTGCTCAGACTGCCAGAGGTGGACTTGGGTTTTGATTCCAGCGGTGTCATTTCCCAGCCGTGCAAGAAAATGGCCAAGCCTCCCGACTTCTCCGAGCCCAGCCCTGTTTCCTTACCTGGAACAGAGCCATGATATCACACCAGACTCACAGGACTGAGTTAGTGTTCTTCACAGGGCCCAGCCCCAGAGAAGCATCTGATAAAGTGGGAGCTATTATTAGTCTAGGCTTATCTTAGAGATAGGGAAACTGAGGTCCCAGGGGCTAAGGAAATTACCTAAGAAATCCAAGGCTGGTTCAGTATTAGAACTCCTGCCTCCCAGCCAACGGTCTCTCCCCACTTCCTTGGACCCTTACACACAACGGTTTGGGGCCCCAGGGGTCTAGAGGGAGGGGAGCAGGCTGTGAGCACTGCTGGAGGCCCCTCCCCCAGGCCCATCTGCCACAGGGCAGACACTGGCAAACAAGGACCAGAGCTCATCGGTTCCAACCTGTGCTCCTGCACGGGGCTTGTGTGAGCACCTGAGCCGCTGTGGTCAGGCCTGTGTTCCTGGGAAAGCTAGGGCGGCATCGGGTACCTGGGGGGGGAAGGGGCCTCTGAAACCTTGGGGGAGAGGGTGGCAAGTAGGAGAATTAGGACAGGAAAAGAAATAAAGATGAGAGCCATAGTACAGAATGGATGCCGGGCGTGGGATCGTCCTGTGAGCGAGGGAATGACACGGGCAGAGCCGTACTACGTGAAGCTGCCCTGGGTGGTGTGAGCAGGTGTGGCGCGAGGACGGGGACATGGCATGCATACACGCAGTCATTCATTCTCCAAGTACTGAGTTAGGCCCTGGGGTGGGGATGGGGACAGCAGAGGACAAGTCAGCCCTCAGCTGAGCAGAAAAACAGAGGTTAGACAATTGGTCTTAATGAGTGTGGTGAGCGCTCTCATGGAGAAAGTGCAGGCAGCTGGGGACAGCCAGTTAGGCAGCCGTTACAGCAGCTTGGAGTGACAAGAATCCAGCACTCCAGCCAAGGCGCCCCAGAGACCAGCCTGCTGGCCCAGGGCCCTGGGTCCGAGCGCTCCATGCAGCTGCCCCTCTTCTGCGGGGAGTGTGTATATCTCTCCCATCCATCACTTCTTTGGCTTGGCTGGACCAGGGCTAATTCTGTGCATGTCTCGCCTGCTAGAAGCACTCAGGAAATGAACCAGGCCCTCTAAATGGAGCCTCTGTTTACGACATAATCAGATCCTCTCCCCAGCGCAATCCAGGGCTCGGAACGGGCTGGGGAAGGGTGACAGGTGTGACATCCAGAGGCCTGCTCACACCAGCTATGTCCCCTGGGCCCTAGACCCCCACCTGCTATTGGGGTTGAGGGTGGTGGCAGGCTGCTGGAAATAACTTGCCCAATGTCACACAACTACTAAGCGTGGAGCCGGGTCAGATGACCCCAGAGTCAACCGACCCCAGAGTCAACCTGCAGCTCGCACTCTGAGATGACTCATCACATCTACCACAGATGCCGCGCTCCTCAACTGCCCTCAGAAACCACTTCCTGCACTGGGCTGGGCTGGGCCGGGCTGGTGGAGGTCAGGGGGTGGGGGGTGAACTGGCGTTTCCCTCCATCTCAGGGTGGCCCTTACAAAGGATTTTCAGAAAGAGCCCTGGACATAATGCCGGAAGACCTGGGCTGGAATCCTGACCCCGTCATTTGCTAGCTGTGTGATCCCAGACTATCACTTCTGGGGACCAAGCCTGAGAAAGGACAGGAAAGTGCTCTGTGAAATGGAAAGTCGTCGGAGAAAGGGAGACAGGCTACTAGAATTCCCACATGGCCATTTGACCTCCAGGCCTGCCTTTTGAGACGGGGTTGCTCCTTCAAGTTTGGCATGCCTCTGGGTCTCTGGCTCGATGCCGGCTTCCAGGAACCCCTGCCCAGCCTCAGTCAGCTCCTCAGGCCTGGCTTCTTGACACCCAGAGGTTGAAGCCACCGCCCTGCCACAGGGGCCTCCAGGCTGTCCTCCTTCCCCGCCCCCACTGCAACAAGTTTGGCAAAGTCCAGGAGAACGGAGGCAGCACCTTACAGCGGGGAGAGCTCTGGATACTGTCGCCCACTTCACACTTACTGGCTAGGTGACCTCGGGGGTAACCTCTCTGGGCCCCAGTTTCCTTAGCCGTAACACAGGATGCTGTGCGAGGAGTGGTGTACACCCAGAGCTCGGCACCGTGCTGGTACACAAGCACTCCACAGGCGGCAGCCGCAACCACCGCAGCACGGCCCGCTTTGACATTTCCTTCCCTGGGTTTCCTCCGACTAGCCGATGACCCCCCCTTCTCCGCTGCATCGCCGGCCTCTCGGCATGTGTCCTGTTCACTGGAAACTGCTCCAGCCCCCTCTCACCTCAGGCCCGCATGCTCCCTCGAGCACTCATCCAACTCCCCAGGCAACAAGCACCATCTGTACCATCTGGTCATGGACAACACCCAGTGCCCGCTGCCAGCCCAGACCTGTCCTTTCTCAGAATATTCTAGGCTCTGTGGAGACAAGAATAAGAAAGACGTGATCCCTGTCCTGATGGAGCTTACAGGCTGGAGAGGAAGGCCTGGCATGAACCAAGTCATCACCCACAGAAACAGTTTGAAAAACACTGATCCATAGTGAAGGAAAACTGTAAGGTCCCGTGAGAGAATAAAGGGGCGTGTGGGAAGGGCCACCCTGTGGAAGGACACTGAGGCTAAAATCTGCTCAGTGGGCAGGGACGAGCTCATGAGGGAGCAAACAGCACAGGCAAAGGTCCCGAGCCAGGAAGGCGAGCACCCTGGGGGACAGAGAGGACACCCGTGTGGCTGGAGCCCAGGCACGGACATGGATACCTCCTTCCAGATATCCCACCAGTGCTCCCAAGTCAGTGGACCCCAAACTGAACTCCTGACCTTCCCCCAAGTCCATTCCTCCTCTCAGAGTCTCTGTATCAGTGATGCCACCACCCGCCCGAACCAGAGACCTGGGTATCGTTCTCTCTTCACTGCCACCCCACGGCCAATCACCAAATCCTCCTTGATGGTCTCTCGTAAAATCTAAAGAATCTTTCCACTGGGGGAGGTTATATGTGCGCAGGGACAGGAAGTATTGGGAACTCTCTGTACTTTCCTCTCAGTTCCTAAAACTACTCTGAAAAATAAAGTTGATTAAAAAGAAAGAAATGAATCCACTCTCACCGTCTCCACTTACCACCACCTGCCTCAAGACCATGACATCTAGCACTGGGATCGATGCTGACCTCCCAGCCGTGGTCCACGCCCCTCTGCTGCTTCTCTGTGCCCTGTCAGAGGAGTCTTCTAAATGCAAATCTGACCCTGTCACTCCTCGGCTTAAAACCTTGACGTGGCTCCCCACTGCCCTCCAGATAAAGCCCAAATTCTGTAGCCCTGGAAGACGCTGGGCTTTGTCTCTCCCTCTAGCCTCACCTCTCCCCACTCCCCATTTTACGTGTTGATGATGCATGAATGAATGAATGGATGGACGAATGAATGGGCAATCCAATAAACTTCACAGACCATCTAGATTCTTATTACTCAAAGTGGGATGCGTGAAGCAGCAGCAGCAGTCCTATGAAATACAGAATCTCAGGCCTCAGTCCACACTTACTGGATCAGAACCCACATTTAACCAAGATCCCAGGTGATTCATTTGCATATTCAAGTTTGCAAAGTACTGATCCAGACTATCAGTTCTCAACAGAGAGATACACTTTAGAATCACCTGTGGAACATTTAAAAAATATCTATATCTGGGCCCAGTGCCAGACCTACTGGATAAGAGTCCCCAAAAGTAGGGCCCAGGCATCTTGACCTTTTTTTGACTCCCCAGAAAATTCTGGGAGCTGCCTCCATTAACAGACAAGGTGACTAAAGCCCAGGGAAGGGAGGCAATATGCCCAAGGTCACACAACAGAATCAGGACTAGAATCCAGACCAGAACCTAGTTTGGTACCAGTTCCAATACATGGCACTTCCTCTGTAATGGAGCCCATGTGGAAGAGGCAGGACCTCGGCAGCCCCTGGTCCAGGCTGGGCAGCTGACAAGCCTGCTAGAGTCAGCTACCCATTCACGCTCCCTATGAAGAGAGGCCCAACTGCAGGAGGAGAGAGTGGAAGGAGGAGGAATTTGACTGCAGACTGAAAATTCTCTGTCCCTAAAGAATCACACAACTCACTGATCTGTCAGGGGCTCAGGAAGGCAGGCAACACACCAGAGCAGGGAGCATACCCATTGTACTGAAAGCAGTACTGAGGCACAGAGGAGAAGCAGCTCACCAACATGCAGGGAAGAGGAAGCCCTGAGGAGTGAGAAGAGAGGGACCCCTCTTAGAAACCTTCCCTACTCTTGGCAATGTCACCTGGCTAAGTCAGAAGAACATGCCCTCAGGCCTGGCCTTTGGAGCCTGCTGAGATGCCCACCACCCTCCTGGATGACCAGCTTCTCACCAGGCAGGGGAAGCAGCTTCCAAGGTCTGGGTTTCCAGTACTGTGCCCCCCCCGTCACCACCTCGCCAAGCCCCTTCTCTTCTCGGGTCTTCCGTGTGCGTGGGGGGCCTGGACTCGCAGTCTCTGCCCCCAACACCGCCGCCCCAAAGACCCCTTCTACACCTCCGGCCTTATGCTCATCTGAAAGCCACACGAGTGGAGAACAGAAGTTTCCCCAGTCTCTTCCTGTCCCTGTGGTGACTGATGCCTCCATCAGAAAGCGAGCGCGGCTCCATGGGCCTCTCCTACCCCACCCTGGGGCTCTCTGCTCAAGATCCAGTTCTCCTGTGAGTCCCACCACCACTCCCTTCCCACCTGACACCCTCTTTCTCTCCCTGATCCAGATGTGTGCACGTGCACTGTCTCATTTCCTTATTATCTCAACCTTCTGAAGTCCACTTCCTGCCCATCTCCTGCAGCCCAGTTAAATGCTCCCTGGGATACCCTGGCTAGGGGGCTCTCTGCTCTCCTGCCAATGCCTGGCCTGCACTGCTGTCATGGCCCCAGTCAGGTTCTGCTCTGGCTCATTAGGATTGTGTCCCTGGTTTACTCACCCCCACCCCAACCCCCAGAGATACTCAGCAAATACCTACAGAGCCCCAGTCCTGTGCCAGGGCCTGTGTGGGGCACCAGAGACAAACGGTGGCAAGACACATGTCTTTCCCCGAAGGCACTGGGTCTCTGGGTGAGAGAACCAGGTAAGGGGCCCATGTCAATCTCCCACCGACCCACCACCACCCCAAGGGGCTATGGAAGCACAGAGACAGCAGGAAAGACTGGGATGGCTCTTGGAGGAGGTTGGGAAAGGGATGGGAGAGGGTATCCAGGCCAAAGCCAGAGACAGCATGGAATATTTGAGGAAGTGCAGGTAGTTCCATGGAGCAGAAGCATGGCTATGTTAAGGAATTCGAACTTTACCCTGAAAGCGAAGTTTACTTAGTGCTGTAAAGATAAGGAAGGTGGAGCTAGAGATGGTGGAAACAGAAAACAGTGAAAAAGATGGGTGGAGAGGGGAAGAGAGAAAGCATTAATTGAGCATCTACTAGACAGTAGGCACTGCAACAGTTGCTTTACCTACACTTTCTCATGTCTAGCAACATTATGAGGTCAGTAGCAAAACTGGCCCCATTTTACAAATAAGGAATCTGGGACTCAGAAAAGTTAAGTAAGTTACACAACTTCAAAAACTGAGTAAGTAGAGGACTCAGAATGTAAACATGGTCTGCTGGCCCTAAAGCCCTGCTCCTTCTCCTGCCCCATGATCTTCTTTCCTGCCCCCTTCACTGCCCTTCCTCTCTCCCTCCCTCTCTGTCTTCAAAAGACCTTACCAAGCTCCCACCAGGGCCTAGGCACTGTGCTAGGCAGTGGTGAGCAATAGCGGATGCAGGGTCCCTGCTCTTACCCCAGATTAGTGGCGATTGAGGGGCAGGTGTCTGACTCGCCGGGTGAGGGCAGGACTGCTACGGAATTACATACACCTGGTGACCCTCCCAAACCACCTCCCGCCCGGGGACCCCTTCATGGGCGGGAGAGTCAGAAGCGCGTGGTTTCTCTACGATGTTCTACACTAGGCTGCTCAAACAAAAAGGCTCTGCCAAGCTAGGAGGACCTCAGGGAAGGGCACATGTAGCACTGTGATCAGGAGACCGGGATTGGGAATCAGGCAGGCCTGCGTTGAATCCCACTTCCTAACCGTGTGGCTGAGTCAGCGATGCCTCCCTCGCAGGGATGCTGTGACAGGGGGCAGGAGGCAGGACCTGGAGCACAGCAGTGCTCAGCCCATGGCCATGACCTTCCTCTCGACTCTCCGTCATGTCAGGCACCGGAGACCAAGCCCAAAATCTCAGGCTTAATTGCAAGCAACAGCTCGGATAACGCGGAGCACTTTCAGAGCCAGGGGTGGAGGAGGGAAGCCTATTGCTGGTGAAGAACAGGGGTCTGGAGACATACAAATCCAGGTTCAAATCCTGGCCCTGCCACCGCCTAGCTCGGCGCCCTTGAGCAAGCTGCTTAACCTCTTCAAGGCTCAATTTTCTTATCTGTGAAATGGCGACAGAAGTAGCAAGTACCCAGACCATGATACTGTTGGGAGACCATCCAGATAGAGGGCCTGGCACGTAGTGGGCACTCAGTAAACGTTTGCAGTTCCTGTAATCATCGCCACCACCAGCCCCGTCCCCTGCATCCGCCCCGGGAGAAGGCACTTGACATATTCGGACCACAGCCCTAGGGTGGGGGCACTATTATTACCTGTACATTTCCGGGGAGAAAACTGAGGCCCATCCCAAAGGCCCTGGAGGCTGGTGGGTAGCCAAGCTGGGTAAGTATGGCTCACTGCGTGGCTCCGGGCCAAGCGACTCCCCTCTCTAGGCCGCTCTCTCCTGGAGGAGGTCTGTCCAGCTCTGAATCTCAGCCAGCCTGGAAGGGTCTGTTCTCAGGGCCCAAGGTGAGGCCGGGATCCTTGTGGGTGCATCAAGGGCGGGAGAAGCAGAAAGCACCCCCTTTCCAGAGATCCACACCCCCCCCACCCCAACCTTGTCCGTCTGCTCCAGTTCCTAAACTATTCCTCCTTCAGGGCCTGCAGTGCTGGCGGCACTGGGTGGCGGCTGGGGTGGGAGTGGCGGGAAGCTTTTCCACTCAAGGACACTGGAATGTATATCTGGCCGCTGGACTCAGCCACAAACCTGCAGCCAAAGGCCACCCTCCAAGGCCCCAGGCACACTGCTACCTCTGCCACTGCCTCCCTGAAGAAGACATGCTCTGTCTCTGCTGAGGGGGATGTCAAGGCTGGGTTTGTCTGGGTTGACAGCAGGCTCCAAACTCATCCCCCTGTCATGGGACCGTCTCTCATCTCTCTTATACGAACCTGACTATACTCCCCTCCTGCTTAAATCCACCGCAACCCTCTGGTGTCCCAGCTCCTTCCCCTGTGTGTCCTGTCGCTGCCAACCGGCCTCCGCACCACACCACTTCTCCCCTCTTCCCTCCAGCCAGGCTGAACTGTTGGTAGTTCCCCAAGCACACTCTCCTCTCAGGCACCTCTAAATCTGTGCTCACTGTGCTTCCTCCCAGAACCCTCTCCCCTCCTCTGTCCACCTGGTGAACTCCTACACATCCTTCAAAACTCAGCTCACCCTACTGCCCCTTGATTTCTGACAAAGGTGATAGGGACCGACAGTGAGAAAGGATGATCTTTTGAATAAATTGGATATCCACCCAGAGGAAATGAGTCTTGACCTCTACGTCCATCCTACGTAAGAATCTATTTCAGGTGGATTTCAGAGCTAAATATGAAACATAAAACAATAAAACATCCAGAAGACGACACAACAGAATATCTACAACCTTGTAATAGGCAAAGAAACAGGATTCAATTAGCATTCTCCACAGAGACAAAGAGTGACAAGTTGGGCTGCGTTAAAATGAAGAACTTCTATCCTTCAGAAAAGAGTGAAAAGGCAAGCCACTGAGTGGGAGGACATATTTGCAATGTGCGTATCCAACAATGAACACATATCCAGAATATTTTTTAAGCTCCCTCAAATCAATAAGAGGATCCAATAGAAAACTGGAGAAAAGACTTGAACAGGCACTTCACAAAGAGATGATCCAAAGGGCCAATCAACATACGAAAAGGTGCTAAACCTCATTAGTCATCAAGGAAATGCAAATTAAACCCACAATCAGATATCACAATAGCTAATGCCAATTCTGTTGGTGAGGACGTGAAGCAGCAGGTGCTCTCCTATGCTGCCTGAAAAGGGTGTGTTGGCGTCACGCTTGAGAAAATCATACAGTGGCCTCAGCATGGGAGGAAATATTTGCAAATGAAGCAACTGACAAAGGATTAATCTCCAAAACATACAAGCAACTCATGCAGCTCAATATCAAACAACCCAATCCAAAAATGGGCAGAAGACCTAAATAGACATTTCTCCAAAGAAGATATACAGACTGCCAACAAACACATGAAAGGATGCTCAACATCACTAATCATTAAGGAAATGCAAATCAAAACTACAATGAGGTATGACCTCACACCAGTCAGAACGGCCATCATCAAAAAATCTACAAACAATAAATGCTGGAGAGGGTGTGGAGAAAAGGGAGCCCTCTTGCACTGTGGGTGGGAATGTAAACTGATACAGTCACTATGGAGAACAGTGTGGAGGTTGCTTAAAAAACTAAAAATAGAACTACCATACGACCCAGGAATCCCACTACTGGGCATATACCCTGAGAAAACCATAATTCAAAAAGAGTCATGTACCAAAATGTTCATTGCAGCTCTATTTACAATAGCCAGGACATGGAAGCAACCTAAGTGTCCATCAACATATGAATGGATAAAGAAGATGTGGCACATATATACAATGGAATATTACTCAGTCATAAAAAGGAACAAAACTGAGTTATTTGTAGTGAGGTGGATGGACCTAGAGACTGTCATACAGAGTGAAGTAAGTCAGAAAGAGAAAAACAAATACCGTATGCTAACACATATATATGGAATCTAAAAAAAAAAAAAAAGATCAGAAGAACCTAGGGGCAAGATGGGAATAAAGATGCAGACCTACTAGAGAATGGACTTGAGGGGGAAGGGTAAGCTGGGACAAAGTGAGAGAGTGGCATGGACATATATACACTACCAAACGTAAAATAGATAGCTAGTGGGAAGCAACCGCATAGCACAGGGAGATCAGCTCGGTGCTCTGTGACCACCTAGAGGGGTGGGATAGGGAGGGTGGGAGGGAGGGAGATGCAAGAGGGAAGAGATATGGGGACATGTGGGTATGTATAACTGATTCACTGTTATGAAACAGAAACTAACACACCATTGTAAAGCAATTATACTCCAATAAAGATGTTAAAAAAAAGAAAATTATACAGTGGAATCTACTAAAGCTAATTATATACAACTTTATGACTGAGCAATTGTAAACCTTAGGTATTTACCCAACAGAAAAGTATATTATAGTGCATCAAAAGACATGTATGAGAATATTCATAGTAGTACTATTCATGATAACCTCCAACTGGCAACAACCCAAATGTCCATCAATGATAGGATGGATAAATTGGGGCACCTATATTCACACAGTGAAATACCACACACAGTGGGGGTGAACGGAATAAAACTGAGTACAATAATACTGAAGGATTCACCATCAAAATGCTGATCCAAAGAAGTCAACATAAAAGAATACATACTCAATGATTCCACGTATACAAAATTCAAAAACAGGCAACACTACTCAGTGAGAGAAGGCAAGAAAAGGGTTACCCTTTGAGGTGGCAGTGACAGGGGCGGGGCGCGGCCAGGGGCGGGGTAGGTTCCCAGGGTACTAGAATGTTCTGTTTCTTGACCTGGAGAGTTTATTCACTTTGTGAAAATTCATCGGCTACATACTTCTACCCTTGCTGTCTTTTACATTTCAATATAAAAGTTTATTTCAAAAGCAATTAAAAGCCCTCATCCTAGGGCCTGATAGCACATTCCAGCTGATTCCTCCCTCCCAGCCCCAAAACTGCTGTGTCACCTCCCATTCAGCAAATGCCCGCTCAGCGTCAGACTCCATGCCGAACACCTCGCTTCACCCACATCATCTCATTCAATAACAGCCACCAGTAAGGGAAGGTGCCAGGGGTGCCCCCGCTGCCCCCATGACTCAGTGTCAGCATGCACGCAGCCCTCTGCGTACACACCTCATCTCATTACCCCAGTGAGGTTGGGCCCTTGCTTGAGGAAATGCAGGCACCGAGAGTTTCTGTGTCTTACCCAAGGGCACCCAACTGTAGAGAGGGAGAGCCTGCCCTCAAGTCCAGAGCCCACGCACCTGCATATAACATTATTCGGCCACCACTGCGATAAGCCGCAGCATGTGGATGGACACACGTAGGCGATCTCTATGGTCAGGCAGGAATCATGTCTACACCCTAGAGGGGTGGGCAGACTGGGATGGAGATCTCCCTTCGATGGACAAGCATCTGTGCATCCGGATTCAGTCTCACCTCCTGCAGGGTCTCCTTGGCTGGGTTGGAAGCTTCCCCAGGGTTCCCTCTCCACGAGTCTCCCTGTCAAAGCTGTCTTGTTACCATCCATTACATGCCCATCCCTGGCACTAGATTAAAGATCAGACCTATACCTCCAGTACCTGGCCAGTGCACCGTACATAGTGGGTGTTAGACACATGTGGAGGGAAGGGAGGGAGACAGGCAGAGAAAGCACTTACAGAGCCGCTGTTTGAATCAACTGGGAACTTCATTAATCGACGCGTGAGCAGTGAAGGTTTCGGAGCTCTGCACAGACACAGTTACAACCCTTGACTAGAGGAGTGGGACAGGCACGCCACCTTCC
Organism: Delphinapterus leucas; assembly: GCF_059928025.1. Classification (NCBI taxonomy): domain Eukaryota; kingdom Metazoa; phylum Chordata; class Mammalia; order Artiodactyla; family Monodontidae; genus Delphinapterus; species Delphinapterus leucas. The sequence goes on along the minus strand of NC_143134.1, from coordinate 104,805,754 downwards.
ATTCCAGGGTTCTCCCCGTGGCTGCCTCCAGCCTTTTTTCAAGGTTGTGGCCAGCCATTTGGCTCCCAGAGGCTCTGCCCAGCTCTTCCTCTGCCTTTCCCCATGCCTCCCACCCTCTGCCACCCTGCCCCAAGTGTCTGAGTTCTGCTATCAGCCCGAGGTTAACCCCACCAAGAGATAACCAAGGACACCACAGAGAGCCCTGGCTACGTAGGGGAGAGCGCGCCCAGTTCCAAATAACTTTCTGCACTCCCCACCTTTCTAAGTTGGGAGCCGCTGACAGTTTTCCGGCAGCAGCCTGAGCCCCAGTGCCAGGTGCGGGCAGGCCAGCCCGTGGCAGAGGGAGAGGGGAGAAGCCCAGGGCCATCTGGAGCAGAGGGCACACCTGGCAACTCTCCACACGTCTGGAGTGATGACCTCGGCCCACTGCCAGAGGAAGAGGGTCTCCTGGGACCCCTTCTCCTCTCCTCCGTGCCTGGAAGCTCCAATCTCTCAAGCGGCTCGTGGCCCCAGCACCCCTTTCCCAATCCTGCCCCCACCCAGCTGGTTGTTCAGGCAAAGGTGGCGACTCCCGGGGGCCGAGCCTGGCTGGCCTGCCGTGAGTGGCTCCAGCCTCTCCAGGCTGAGCCGTAAGCAGCCTCTTTATCCCTCGGAGGAATGACAGTTTTCCCTGAGCAATGACATCTTGGAAACGGCCTGGCTCCACAGACAACAACAAACCTCCCAGCCTTGGCCCAGGCTCCAGCTTGCAAGAGAAGGCTTCTGACCAGAAGGGCCTGAGGAACAGGTAGGGGGCCGCTTCCCTGAGAAGCCGGACGCTGGCCTTGACCAATGACTCTCGGAACCCAGGGAGAGGAGAGGGTCTGCAGAGAATGGAAGATTCTCTGGATGCCTGGAAGGGGCCAGGCAATACCTGGTCCAGTCCCTGGTTGCTCCAAAGGGGAAACTGAGCCAGAGAAACAAGCAGATTTGCCTGAGATCATCCAGTGAGCAGGGACCAGACTGTGCCTCAGTCTCCAGCCTGTTGGCCAGGCCAGGGCTTTCTTTACTTGCACACGCTGCTTTTTCAGAGGAGAGCCGGGCTCTAGCTAGTAAATGCGACGGTCCTGGAAAGGAATGTGTCACTAAGGGAGTCCCCAAAAAGGGAGCATCAAGGTGAAAGCCAAGTACTCTGAGTCATCCAGCTGGTGTGACGGAGAGAAACCTGGGTGGGGGACCCAGAGACCTGGGTTCTTGTCCCTGCTGTGCTGCTGAGTCCCATATAACCTCAGGCAAATCCTTCCTTTCCTGCCTCAGTCCCGTATCTGTCCAGAAGGCAAACAGACTCAGCTATTCTAGGGCCTTGGGAGGCTGAACAGGAAGAGGCTCTCAGCGTTCCTAGGAACCCAGCGGGGTGTGGGCATTCCCTCCTCAGCTGCGCCTCTTCTGGGGGAGCCAGGCAGACCACTGGCTGAGAACCGTACGCTCCCCCAACCCTCCAATCCACCACCCTGGTTGGCACCATCCCAACAGGGCCCAATCTGAGCTCCAAGCTGCTGCAGTCTGTGCAAAGGACCAGGAGCACTGCATTCAAACTAGCTGGGGCTGCCCCTCCCACCCTCTGTGGCCCAGGCCACGGGGTGGACACCACACCACCCAGCCCAGCACGATCCCAGCCCAGCTTTCCCTGTGGCCTCCGCCAGGCTGAAGCCAAGGTTCTCCCTGCCTTGTCTCCTATCAAAAATCCCATCCCCCAACCCCTTGGCTCTGTGGAAGCAACCCTGCCATGCAGAAACTAGGGCCCTTCCAAAGGGACTCCTCGCCAGGCCTCAAGCTGGTAGTGCCCACTGTCTGCCAGGCAGAGCTAGGAGATGGGTAGAAAGAGCTGACTTGGACGTCAGAGCTTGTCCTCAAGGAAACCCATCTGAGCCCTTTCCTATCATGCCCCAGGTCCCAGGCTGGGCCCTTGGGACCAAGGGATGAGTAAGGCTCAAATCCTACATGAATAAGACATGAAGCAACCAGAGTGGGTACCACCACCAAGGGACAGACAGATTCCAGCTGCAGTATTTGCTCTAGTCATGGAAGTCTGGGTAGGAGTAAGACCTAGAGAGAAGAGAAGAGATGGGCTTTCCAGGCAGCGGGAACAGCACGTGCAAAGGCAAGAAGGCTAGGGGCTGGGGTGGTTTCACTGATACCAGATACTTATAATCAGAAGCCCCATCGACGATCTATGGTTCAAAGAGCCTCCCCAACAGGGGGTCAGTCACCTCAGCTGCCTCCATCTTCACCATCCCCCCGCTGCAGGAGATGCCAGCCCGGGCCTGGAGCAGGCCCTGCTGTGGAACTTCGCTCCCCGAAGGGCCCGCCCTGGGCTAAGCCTTGCCACGTGCTAGGGCTGGCGAAGAGGGGAGGTGCCCCTTGGCTGGGCGTGGAGGACTCAAGCGGCCCTGGTGGAAACTTTGACTATGGCCGCAGTGCCCTGGCTGGGGTGCCACGGGCCCTGGCGGGTCAGACAGTGCAGCTCCTTCCTTCCAGGAGATATACCCACTCCAGCCACCTCGAGAGGGGAGCCAGATAGCCCCCAGCCGTGAGGCCTGAGGGCAGCAAGATGCTGCAAGTTTTTGGTGAGAGGCCCAGTGGCCCTGTACTTAGCTAGGCATCTCAAGCCAGGAACGCCACATTCAGAGCTGAGCTCAGGGTAACGGCACCCACATATCCTGTCCTCACTGTTCCAGGAGACAGACGTCCTCCATCCTGGTCCTGGCCAGAGACCTGCTGTGTGAACTTGGGCACAGCCCCTCCCCTCTCTGGACCTGGACTTTCCTCAGCCCTGAGGTCCCAGGGCACGAGGGTTCTTCTTGGACACCCCAGGACAAGCATAGAGATGTGAGGCCTCCAAGTTGATAAAAGAATTGGCCTCTGTCTGCTTACAGCGGCTTGCTCTGTGGAGTGAGCAGGTCCCTAACAATTATCCCCTTCCTTACGGGTCTCAGCAGGAGCCAAAGGGGCAGGTGCAAGACCTTTCCCAAGAGGCTCAGGAGGCAGAGCATCTCTGCTTGTACTTCCAGTGAACATAACAGCCGAAGCCGCAAGGGTCAGATGCAACCCCACCCCAAGTCCAGCCCCTGAGACCACCTCCTTCCCCTCATGGAACTAGGCAAGAACAGCCATCCTGGTGCCTCGTGTGTGGTCAGCATCCCTGACAAGATCGCCAGCACCGCTGGCTGAGCGCTCCCTCCCTATGCAGTGGCCGGACTTCTGCTCACCAAACATTCATTTCCCTCAGAAAGAAAAGCCAGCTGACCAGCCTTGAAGTGGGAGCAGCACACAGCGGAAGCATACCCCTAGCCCTGCAGGCTCCCACCCACCCACCGAGACAGACAGACAGACAGACAAGCGCGCGCGCGTGCACACACACACACACACACAGACACACACACACACACACACACACACACACACACACACAGAGCTATCTCTGAGCAGAACACACATGGTTTGGTTGCAACATGCCTACCAATGGCTGCCCTGGGGAAGAAACAATAGAAACAGGGGCACGGGGTGCCCTGGACAAGAGCCCCCCGCCCGCCATACACACACCCTGGCACCGAGGCACCTACCCAGCACACTCCGGCAGGGACCCGGGGACTCCTGGATGCCGCTGCTGCCAGCCCGCCCGCCCGCGCGGGTCTCCGCCCAGCTCCGCCCGGCGGCCGGCGGGCGGGCGGACGGGCGGGCAGCTGTGGCAGCTCCTGGTGGCGCGTCAAGCGGCTGCCTTCCGCAGACAGAGCTCCTTTGTGTCAGCAGGGCTATTCATGGACTTACCCAAGGTCCCCAGGGGCGGAATACCTGCCGGGAAAAGCCGAACCAAATGACCAGGTTCCCCTCCCACATCTAGGTGGCTTTTTCAAACCCTTGCATCACTCGTCCCGCCTCCTCTTCCTCTTCCTCCAGCGCGCTTCCCAAACACACACCCTGTCCAGCCCGCTGCTGCCACTCTGGAGAGAGGTTGGACTTCTTTCTTCCATCAAATAGAAAACTCTGTAATTTCCCAAGACACTTTCATCTGAAAAGGAGCCCGGGATGTCTCAAGGAAGAGTCCTCGGCCACCCCGTCCTTCAGCCTGCGAGGCGCCCGGACGGCTCCTGGGTTACAGGCTCACACGCGCCAGCCCTGGCTCCCCTGCCATCAGTCCCCAGGCCCGGGGCTGGCCCCCCCGGAGTGCCGCTCTGGAGGGAGAGGCATCCATGGCTCACAGCAGCATTCCCTGGCACTGGGATTCCCAGCCGGCTGTTCCACACACACATCCCAAGGGCTCCCCCAGCTGGGGCAGCGCGACCCCACTGGCCGCAGCTCTGGCTCTCCGGCAGGACCAGGACGGAGCCAATCATGGAAACCTCCCAGCGCCTTCCCACCCCCACATTGCTCTCGTCCCAGTGGGCGGCTGCAATTTAACCCAGGGTCCTGCAACCGACCGGCACCGACTCCAAGAATGCCACCGCCCCCGGGGGCCGGGGGAGCGGCTGCTTCAGTCATCTCCCAGCAGCACCATCAGCGCAGCCCAACACACGTTTTTGTTTAGCACTTTTGTGTGCCAAATCCGGGCAAGCAGAGATGGACACAGAGCTTGGGGCTTCCTCCCCCCGGGACGGTGGCTGCGAGGAGCATGTTACAACAGCCCAAGAGTCAGGATCACAAGTGAAGGAGAGGTCCCTAACAGAGGGACCGCGGGGGGGCAGAGGAAGAGCACTGGACTGGGAGGCAAGGGTCCCCAGCTCAGGTCCCAGCTCCAGCCCTGGTTGACTGGGTGCGCTGAGCAAGTCCCTGCCCATCTCTGAGCCTGGATTTCCTCATCTGTAAAATGGGGCTGACAGCGCTTGACCTACCCACCTGAGGGGCTAACAGAGGAGTCAGTGATCCCGGGCCAGGCACTATTTTGAGAGTCTGGCCCTCGCTAATTCACTTAGGCCTCATCGGCACCTTGGGAGGCAGGCACTAGTATTACCCTATCTGCGGATGAAGAACCCAGCGCAGGGAATGGTAGTGGAAGCTGCCCACAGCTTGCTGTTTGAAGACCAGTAGGATCTGAAGACCGGTAGGTCCAGCTCCGGGGTGCCCACTCGAAACCACTGTGCAGCCCCACAGGAAGCTGTCTTGCCAGCGCAAAGCTGTTTGATGCTGAGGCTACGGCTGCTGCAGCTGGTTGTCCGATTTCAACAAACACACCCTGGGCTGCGCCTGGGGCTCAGGTCAGGGGTGTCTGTCCCATAGCCAGTTCCAACCTGAACATGCTTACCACCCAAGTGGCAGGCAACCTGGATGTCAGCCCAGAAAAAAATGGGGCAGGAGGAGCCCCTATCCTCCTTTCCCACCTCACCCTGCCTCGGCCACCCTAGGCTGAAGTGCTGTCCCTCTGCCTCTTAGTCTCCCTGTACTAGTCTCAAAGTCTCTGGATGTCTATCTCTGCCTGCCTCCTTGACCCTGTCTCTGACTCTCTATTCCTGTCTCTCTCACACATACCAGCATGTTCACGCAGGCTGACATAAGAAAACATCCTTTATTAGGGTCAACTCGGAACAGCCCTCATCTGAGCTGGGGACTTACCACTCCAATCAACACTTTGCCTTGTCCCTGGGGGCAGAGCCAAGGCAGTCCTTGCAGGGCCCAAGAACCCTCCAGATTGGAAGGCTCTCATCCTGCAGGTTCCTGGGAAACAGGGCCCATTCTTGTCCTGGGAAACTAAGGAGGTGAGTCTCAGGAGACGGCCAGTTCCAGTGGGAGGCTGATGGTTCCCAGGGTGGAATTTCTGGTGCTTAGGATAAGATTCCTTAGGGTGGAGAGCCTGAATATAAGGTTCCTTGAGATGAGAGAAATCCTTGAGTTCAGCTGAGTCTTCACCTCTCAATCAACAAACAGTTTCGGAGCACCAACTACGTGCCAGGTTCTGTGCTGGGCCCTGGGGATGCGGTGGAGAACAGGCAGAAAGGGGCCCTGCACTCGCCAAGCCGACAGCTTAGTGATGGAGACAGACATCAGGCTCACAGTCAGACTAGCCAGCCCATCATTAAACACTGTGCCAGAGCAGCCCTGCCAACCCAGGGCACTGAGTCCAGAACAGATCCAGAATGCATTCATCAATACTCTGGACCACAAGGACAATGAGGAAAGGGCACAGCAGTTCAGTGTCCCGAGGCCCAGGAGCAGGCCAGGCCAGGCTAGGAGAGCATCTAGTGCCTGGGGAGCCCAGGCGGCCACTGCCCACTGCCTCTCCATAGCTCCAGACACAAATCAACAAAGCATGTGGACCCTCCCAGTGTACAGCCTGGGGCAGGACAGGAGAGTCACTGTTATCCAGGCTATCTAAGCCGAAAGGGCCCTTGGAGATCTTTTACTCTATAAATATTCCCTATTTACAGCCAGAGAAACTGAGGCCCAGAGAGGGTTAGTGACTTTCCCAAGGAAACAGAGCAACTGAGAGGCAGGGCTGGGACCAGAGCCTGCTAACTGCCAGTCCAGCGCTCCTTCTGTTGCACCCCAATGCTTCTCAGACCTACGTAAATGATGGTGCTATCAGTACAGGAGGACTTGGGATCTAGGGAACAGCGAGATCCAGGTGGCCCACAGGCCACAGGATCAGCACCTGGGCCCTCAGAGCCTGGGCCCCATTTATTGATCTCCATATTTTATTTAACAAACGCTTATTTGACAGTACATGTCAGCACTGTTCAGAGCACTTCTCAATTATTGACTCATGAAATCTTCATAACCTTATCAGAGATGATGTCTACTGTCCCCATTTTACAGATAGTTAAACAGAGGCGGAGAGATAATGAAACCTGCTCAAGGTCACCAGTAAGTGCACAGCTACAGATCAAACCCAATCCACTATCCGCTGTGCCCTGCACCACTGCACAGGGCGGCCATGGAACAGAGCCCTCCAGCTACATACTGAGAAGCCAGTTGGCTATACAGCCCAGCCATGCAGGCAAACGTCTCACTGTTCAGGCAAGCTGGCAGCAGCTTCCAGAGCTAGGACCAGGGAGGGTTAGCAGGGAGCCAGTGTATGTGCACCTCCCATTTTAAGAGAAGCAGCACCCCCAGGCAGAGCCCAAGGCTCCAGGGAGATGCAGCAGCAGCAAGATACAGCCCAGACACCCCGGACAGGCCGTTCCCTGCAGCTGCACCGCAGCAAGGCTCCATCTGTCTTCCCTCACTGCCTCCACTGTGTTAAGCCTGGTCCGCTCGGAATTGCGTTCGCAAGACCCCATCATGAACCCTGCACAGATGGAAACCCACCCATCTTCCTTCCCCGTGCAGACTCCACCTGCGGGAGACTGAGCCTTGGCAATACCCTCCTCAAAAAAAGGAGGGTACCTGCCAAAAGCTATTTAATGAGCTTCCCTGTCCTGGCTTCTGATCCAAAGTCCACTGGGATTTTATTCCAGGGTGGGGAGGAGAGTTATGCCACTATGGCAGAAACCGGGCACAAAGCCAGGGAGGTGTGGTCCCAGGAATTCCAGAGCTTATGACAGACTAAGACCACCCCCAGCCCCCACCAGCAGCTGCTCAGGCTTTCACTGCCTTGGACAATGAAAGGGCCAGGCCTGTGCTTGGGTGATGGGGGTAATGAAAGCCAGGGCCGGGACACACTGGCCCCGACTTCTACAGAGCCCTGCCCCTGCCCCACCCTGTTGCAGAAGAGGGCAAAGGCCCTGGGCGGCCCAGGGGAACTGTGGAAGTATCTGCATATGCCCCTCCAGCCCAAGCTTTGAATCTGCTAACCCACTTAGGAAGTTCTGGGCCTAAGACTCATTGGGTCTTACAGCCTTGGTTTTGGGGTCTATAGTCTCCATGCAGAAATGCCATCCCCACAGAAGAGTGGGCCAAGAAACATTTATTGGTTATTTCAGTAACTACTGAATCCCTGTTATGTGCTGGAGCCTGTACTCGGAACTACGGACACAGGCAGGGAAGCAGCCTGCTCCTGGGATCTGACTTGGAGGGTGGGCACAGCTGACTCTGGTGCTGAGGCTTAATCAGGAACCGTCCTGCCATGTTCTGGCCTCTATGACCCTCACAGCAGGGCAAGGGACACAGTCTCCCACCGCTTGCTAAGGGCATGCTCCTGGCTCTTCCTGGGGGCACTTGCCTTGTTCTCGGGGGCACGTGCTGCAAGTGGAGTGCAGGTGAGTAGGACAGAGCAGGCATCCATCCTCAGGTTCAAACCCAGGGAGAGTTTTGGCCTGTAGTCTGCAGAACCCAGGGCAGGTCCCTTCCCCCTTACTGGTCTCAGTCTTCCATCCCTGAAATGAGGCCAGAGATGGGTGTCCAGTAGCGCCCCAGTTTCACTCCTCCCCTTCAAGAGTCAGTCCCAGGCCCCACAAGGTCCTCTCACTAAAGGATTAGGTTCTGTCAGTGGTATTTAGGAAGAGCACAGACTTTGCAGCCTAAAAAAATCTGAGTGTGAGTCATCTTCAGCAAGTCGCTTTAATGTCTCTGAGTCTCGGTTTCCACATCTGTAAAATGGGGCTATTACCATCTGCCTCAATGGGCCCTGCGGAAGACTAAATGAGATAGTGCATGCATATGGAGGGCCTGTTGCTGTGTTGTCATTGTTGCTGCTATCGTCTGTCAAAGGACAGAATTGACCTTGAGTGGGTTGGTGAAAAGAGTAATGTTAGGACTTTCCTGGTGGCGCAGTGGTTAAGAAGCCACCTGCCAATGCAGGGGACACGGGTTTGAGCCCTGGTCCGGGAAGATCCACATGCTGAGGAGCAACTAAGTCCGTGTGCCACAACTACTGAGCCTGCACTCTAGAGCCCACGAGACACAACTATGGAAGCCCGCACACCTAGAGCCTGTGCTCCGCAACAAGAGAAGCCACTGCAATGAGAAGCCTGTGCACCGCAACAAAGAGTAGCCCCTGCTCACTGCAACTAGAGGAAGCCCGCGTGCAGCAATGAAGACCCAACGCAGCCATAAATAAATAAATGTATTTAAAAAAAGAAAAAAGAGTAATGTTAAATGTGAAAATATCTGTTGAGGGTCTAATAGATGAGAGCCTAACATGGTGCCCAGTTCTACTAATAGCTGATAATCACTAACATTTATTGAGCAACAGGCTACTATCATCACCCCCATCCTACAGATGGGAAAACTAAGGTACAGGAAGGTTGCATGGCAAAGGCAATGGCAAGATAGGCAGCATGGCACCAAGGTGTATGCTCTTAAGCTGTATTCCCTGCCCTAATTCATGTTCCCCAAATGTCTCCGCCCTCGACATGTGCCTCTTCCTCAGCAACTTCAGGCAGCAAGGACAATCCCCAATCTGCTCATGGGAACTGCATCTCCCAACAACAGCCAGGGGAAGCCCACGTGCAGCAAAAGCCAGTAGACAAAAGTCCCCCCGGAGAGCTGGTCCTGAGAACCGTCGCTGGCCTGGGGCACGCATCACAGCCACCAAGCATCATCCTGACCTTGGGTGCTGCAGTGGCACAGGATGGCCAAGAGCCACGACCATCTCCTTTCCTGGCCCCAGTCCAACCAGCCACTCAGTGGCCTGGGATTTCAGGCTTTGGGGAGCAATCCTCAACCCAATGTGCTAGTGCCAGCTCCAGGGTCAGGCCGTCTTGACTACTGGAGTTCCTGGGAAGTGTTCGGCACAGATGTGGAAGTCAGCCCTGTGACCTTGGCCGCTAAATGCAGTTCACCCCCGGACTCCCCCGAGTTCAGCCCTTGCTTGGACTCTTGGGCCTAAGGCCAGGTCACCAAAATAGAGGGTCAGCGGATGAAAGACTGGACTGAAATGCTGGCTTTGCTGCTGTTTTCTGCAGGACCTGGGGCAAGGCCAGTCCCCTCCTTGGGCCTTAATTTCCCTGTCTCTAAAATGGGTGCTAGGGTTGGACGAGATCAGTGTCACCCAGCATGTGGTCTGCAGGATGCACTGGTCCATGAACTGCTTGTTACTGGTTTACAACAAGATAAGCAGCAAAATCAAGAGTGTTTGGAAACTTCTGTAGCAACTTGACATTGCCATGACATCCAAGTGCAAGACAATGGACTGGTCTGATTGAACACTTATAAGGCTAGGTCGGGTGCTGTCAAACCAGCGTGAGATATCATATACAGTGTGTGTTTTAACAAAAGTATAAGGCTCTTCACCGCAGGTGATTTAAGAAGCTCTGGTCAAAAATGTCCTTGTTTCCACGAGAACTCACTAACTAGGCCTCTAACATAGCACTCACACCTACAGTGGGACTCATGATCCTGTCACCCAAATGTTTCCCTCTCCACTGCTGCCAGCTCAGAGAATGGCACCACCAATCACCTGTTTGCCTGAACCAGACTCATGGGCGTCATCCCTATCCCAAACTCTCCCCCCATCCAACTAATCACCAGATCTCGCAGATCCCACATCCTCCACATCATGCGGATCTCTCAGCTCTCGATCCCTGTTCCCTGCACCCTAGTCCAAGGCACCAGCACCTCCTCCCAGGACGAGGGCAACAGTCTCCTAACTGCTCCCTACCTCTCGCCTTGCCATCCTCCACGCCATTCTCATCAACAAGGCCGGAGCTTTCTATGACACACATCAAACACAGAGCTCCCAGCGCCCCAGGATAAAGTTCAGACTCCTTACACAGCCTCTCGGACCCTGAACACTCTTCCAGCTCGCCTCGTGCTTCCTTTTCCCCTCCCTCATGCCCCCACGCACACTGGTCTACCTTAAGGTCCTCACCTAGAGTGATCCTTCCTACATCCCAGCTCCTGCCCCTTGCCTCACATCCCTGACCAGATCCTCCCAGTAGGTGCCCTCATTGGGCCTTCTGTCACAAATGTCATCTTTTCATTATATATTGTTCATACTTGGTTGGGGTCTGTCTTTCCTCCAATTGTCCTCTACCACACTAGACTATTAATTAGCCCTATGGAGATGAGAACTATGTTGGTTGATGAACCACAAAGTAGAGGACATCTGCCTGGCCAGCTTCTATCTGTGCTTCTTTGCCATCTGAGGAACCACCCGTCCTTCCCCCACTCTCAAACCAGGTGATTCACGTGGAACTGACCCATCTCCCACTCCAGGGATGGCCATGTGACCCAGGCCACAGCCAATCACTTTATCCCATCCTATTGTCTTCAGTGACTGGGATAGGCACATGATCCAGCTTGAACCAATAAGACTCAGACCCAGGATTATTGCTGATATGATTGAGGGAGTCAAACTGTAAGGCCTTCATCCTGGTATTTCTGGCAACTATCTTCCATCACTAAGGGAGTGAGCCAACACATAAGCAGGTAGAGCCAAGAGATAGAGCGGGTGAAGCCAGTTCTTGGTGACATTGCTCAAGGTCTTGAATCCAGCTATGCCTGAAGGCTACCCTCCTAAATCCAATAAATTCCATTTCTTGGCTGAAGCTAATTTGAGTTGGATTCTTGTCACTTGCAACTGGAAGATTCTTGCCTAATGTGTGCTGAATCACCAGTGTTTAGCACAGTGTCTGACATACAATAGGTACTCTGGAATTATTTTTTCATTCATGCAGTCATTCAACAAATATTCAGCAGTGAGAAGGTGACCAGGTCTGCTTTATAGGAAGAATCATCTTGGCTGCTGTTTAGAGGGGTGACTAACGGAACAGAAGTAGGAACCAGGAGATCCACCAGGAGACCATGCAGTAGTACCACGGACAGAGATGAGGCCTGAAGAGCACGGCTGAACAGAGGGAAAAGGGGGGAGGGGAAAATTCCCAATTCCGAATTCACTGGAGAACCTCTGATGATCTCTGCTCCTCTCTGGTCCTCAGTTTCTCAATCTCTTTCAGCTCCTTCATTCTAGCATTCCTATGTTTTCTCCTACTGCTTATAGAGTCCCTAGCTGTCAACACTCAAATTTGCACTGAATGGTATTGAGGTCAGGGTCAGGGTCAAGTCTGGAAGTTGGTTCTGACAGGCAGGGAGTATAGCTCAGTAGCTAAGAACACAGGTTCTGAAGCCAGTTGCCTGGGTTTGGATCATGGACTATACCTCCTAGCTGTGAGACCTTGTACAGTCTATTTAACCTCTCTGTTCCTTTGTTTCTTCACCTATAAAATGGGAATAATAACAACAGTGTTAAGCAGATTGCATATTACAGCAGAAGGAAAGTACATTTGATAAATATGAGGTGGTATTATTATTATTATTTGTAGTAGGAAATCCAAAAAGAGGAAATTTTAAAACATAGAAAATAAATTATTCCAAAAATCAGTAAAAAATTTCCTTGAACTAAGGGAAGGCTTGGGTCTTCAGACCAAAAAGGCTTACCTAGTTAGTACCAGAAAAAATTACCAAAAGAGAGCAAACAACTAGAAATAATCTGGGGAAATTTCTAAATTCCAAAGACTAGAAAGAGAAATCCTGCTTGCTTCCATAAAGAAACTTTAGCGAATCAAGTGAGTACTGTACTTCTTACAACACCAAATGCTGGGACAATAGAGCCTTTCTCTCAGGTTTCTGGGGGAGAAGGACTATTAACCTAGAATTCACTACTCAAGCAAAAGATGACTCAAACATGAGGGCAAATATTTTCAGACTTACAAAGACTAAGAAAGTACGCCACCCACAGATCCTTTCTGAAAAATTTACTCAAGAAAGCTCTCCAAACCAAAATGAATCAAAATCTAGAAGTCAAGAAAAAGATGCTGTGGGATACAAGACACTGGCAAGCAGTGAAGCCAGAAACATTTATACACTTAACTACGGATGACATCACTGATAAGTTAAATGCAATTTTAAGTAAATGATTCTCAAAATGCAATAGAACTAATGTTTAAGAATAATAACAATCAGAAATAAAATTTCAGATGATTTCAGCAATACCTAGGAGTCATGGAGAAGAGCAAAGAGAAGTATGGGCCAGCTTATTATGGGTTGTAGGACATGAGGACATGCTATTATAGATCTGGTGTCATTCTTTTTTTTTTTTTAACATCTTTATTGGAGTATAACTGCTTTACAATGGTGTGTTATTTCTGCTTTATAACAAAGTGAATCAGCTATACATAAACATATATCCCCATATCTCCTCCTTCTTGCGTCTCCCTCCCACCCTCCCTATTCCACCCCTCCAGGCAGTCACAAAGCACCGAGCTGATCTCCCTGTGCTATGCGGCTGCTTCCCACTAGCTATCTATTTTACATCTGGTAGTGTATATATGTCCATGCCACTCTCTCACTTTGTCCCAGCTTACCCTTCCCCCTCCCCATATCCTCAAGTCCATTCTCTAAGTCTGTGTCTTTATTCCTGTCTTGCCCCCTAGGTTCTTCAGAACCATTTTATTTTATTTTATTTTATTTAGATTCCATATACATGTGTTAGCATACGGTATTTGTTTTTCTCTTTCTGACTTACTTCACTCTGTATGACTGACTCTAGGTCCATCCACCTCACTACAAATAACTCGGTTTCGTTTCTTTTTATGGCTGAGTAATATTCCATTGTATATACGTGCCACATCTTCTTTATCCATTCGTCTGTCGATGGACACTTAGGTTGCTTCCATGTCCTGGCTATTGTAAATAGTGCTGCAATGAACATTGTGGTACATGACTCTTTCCGAATTATGGTTTTCTCAGGGTATATGCCCAGCAGTGGGATTGCTGGGTCATATGGTAGTTCTATTTTTAGTTTTTTAAGGAACCTCCATACTATTCTCCGTAGTGGCTGTATCAATTTACATTCCCACCAACAGTGCAAGAGGGTTCCCTTTTCTCCACATCCTCTCCAGCATTTATTGTTTGTAGATTTTGGGGGTGTCATTCTTGATATTGAAATACGTTGGTGAAAAAGATATGGGTAAAATCACCAGCAGACTAGAATTAGGGTGTGTAACTTCAGAGGAAATTTTACAGAAGAATAATGAGAAGTTAGCCTTGGGATATTTAATACTACTAAAACATATTATGAAGCTACAGTGATAAAGTGTCAGTATGATGTAGAAATAGACGAATAAATGAGGGAAACAAGCGAATTCAAAAATCAACCCACCAATGTGTGGAAATTTGGTCTATGATAAATGAGTAAAGGAAGGATAACTCAAAAAAATAGGTTTGGGGCTTCCCTGGTGGTGCAGTGGTTAAGAATCTGCCTGCCAATGCAGGCGACACGGGTTCGAGCCCTGGTCTGGGAAGATCCCACATGCCGCGGAGCAACTAGGCCCGTGAGCCACAACTACTAAGCCTGTGCATCTGGGGCTTGTGCTCCGCAACGAGAGGCCGCGACAGTGAGAGGCCCACGCACTGCGATGAAGAGTGGCCCCCACTCGCTGCAACTAGAGAAAGCCCTCGCACAGAAACGAAGACCCAACAAAGAACGAAAGAAAGAAAGGAAGGGAGGGAGGGAGGGAGGGAGGGAGGGAGGGAGGGAGGGAGGGAGGGAGGGAGGGAGGGAGAGAGAGAGAGAGAGAGAGAGAGAGGGAGAGAGAGAGAGAGAGAGAGAGAGAGAGAGAGAGAGAGAGAGAGAGAAAGAAAGAAAGAAAGAAAGAAAGAAAGAAGGTTTCATTAAAAAAAAAAATAGGTTTGGAAAAATTGGTCAACCACTTGGGGAAAAAATTAGTGAGAGTTCCATCTGACACCAGGCACTAGATTAAGTGCAGATGAATTAAAAATATGAATGTAGGGCTTCCCTGGTGGCGCAGTGGTTGAGAGTCCGCCTGCCGATGCAGGGGATATGGGTTCGTGCCCCAGTCCGGGAAGATCCCACATGCCGCGGAACGGCTAGGCCCGTGAGCCAAGGCTGCTGAGCCTGCGCTTCTGGAGCCTGTGCTCCACAACAGGAGAGGCCACAACAGTGAGAGGCCCGCATACCGCAAATAAATAAATAAATAAATATGAATGTAAAACATAAAAGGTTAAAAGTACTGGAAAAGTATACAGAAGAATATTCGTTATAATTTTGGAGAGGAAAAGGCCTCAGAAAGTATAGCCCCCTACCCTCAAAAAACAGACTTGACTACAAAAATATTTGATTATTAAAAAATGTTAACTTCTGAATGATAAAAGATACTATAAATAAAGTTAAAAGATAAATGATAAACTGGAAAAAATATTTGTAACCTACATAATAAGCAAATGGCTAATATTCTAATATTACAAATAAAACAAATGCCCCAGTAGAAAACTGGGCAAATGATATGAACTGAAGAGCCGAAGAAGAAATATAAATGACTAATAAATGTAAAAAGAAGCCCAACCTCACTAATAATCAAATAATTATATACAGCCACTATGGAGAACAGTATAGACGTTCCTCAAAACACTAAAAATACAACTACCATATGACCCAGCAATCCCACTCCTGGTCATATACCCAGAGAAAAACATAATTCAAAAAGATACATACACCCCAATGTTCATTGCAGCACTATTTACAATAGCCAGGACATGGAAGCAACCTAAATGTCCATCAACAGAGGAATGGATAAAGAAGATGTGCTACATATATACAATGGAATATTACTCAGCCATAAAAAGGAACGAAATAGTGCCATTTGCAGAGATATGGATAGATCTAGAGACTGTCATACAGGGTGAAGTAAGTCAGAAAGAGGAAGACAAATGTCATATATACTATTGCTTATATGTGGAACCTAGAAAAATGGTACAGATGAACTTATTTGCAAAGCAGAAATAGAGACACAGATGTAGAGAACTTATGGATACCAAGGCGGTTGGGGGTGGGATGAACTGGGAGACTGGGATTGACATATATACACTACTATGTATAAAATAGATAACTAATGAGAACCTACTGCATAGCTCAGGGAACTCCACTCAGTGCTCTGTGGTGACCTAAATGGGAAGGAAATCTAAAAAAGAGGGGATAGATGTATATGTATAACTGATTCACTTTGCTGTACAGCAGAAACTAACACAACACTGTAAATCAACTATACTCCAATAAAAATTAATTAAAAATTTTTTTTAAATAAAAAGAAAGAGGGAGAACTTTTAAGACTGATGTGAAAGGTTTATATGATATACTAAGTTTATGTGTATGGAAAAAATATTTGGAGGAACACACCAAACTTACAGCAGTGGCTATCAATGGGGAAAGGGCTTGGAGAATGGGAGATTTTCTTTATTTTATTCAGCTCAGCAATGTTTAGGATATATTTGTACAAGTTTTGTACAAGTATATCAAGGAATATATGTAATGCAAATAAATAAATATTCCCATTTGTAATATAAATAAAATTTTTCAATTTCCTCAAATAAGTTTAACAACAAATGTGCAAGACCAGTATGGAAATTTTTTTTCAAAACTTTACTTCGGAAATCTTAAAAGAAGATTTGCATAAATGAAGAGACATAATTCTGTTGCTGGATGGGAAGACAGTGTTGTATAGACTTCAAAACTCCCCTTTTTGATGTATATTTTTAAATGTAATTACAATGCAAATCTCAATGAGATTTGGTGGGGAGAGGCAGGGAGGAGGTGGGGACTTAATAAAATTATATTGAATTGCATTTAAAAGAACAAATATTCATTAATCATTAGAGAAATGCAAATCAAAACTACAATGAGATATCATCTCACACCAGTCAGAATGGCCATCATCAAAAAATCTACAAACAATAAATGCTGGACAGGGTGTGGAGAAAAGGGAACCCTCTTGCAATGCTGGTGGGAATGTGAATTGGTACAGCCACTACGGAGAACAGTATGGAGGTTCCTTAAAAAACTACAAATAGAACTACCATATGACCCAGCAATCCCACTACTGGGTATATACCCTGAGAAAACCATAATTCAAAAAGAGTCATGTACCAAAATGTTCATTGCAGCTCTATTTACAATAGCCTGGAGATGGAAACAACCTAAGTGTCCATCATCGGATGAATGGATAAAGATGTGGCACATGTATACAATGGAATATTACTCAGCCATAAAAGGAAACGAAATTGAGCTATTTGTAATGAGGTGGATAGACCTAGAGTCTGTCATACAGAGTGAAGTAAGTCAGAAAGAGAAAGACAAATACCGTATACTAACACATATATAAGGAATTTTTTTAAAAAAATGTCATGAAGAACCTAGGGGTAAGACAGGAATAAAGACACAGACCTACTAGAGAATGGACCTGAGAATATGGGGAGGGGGAAGGGTAAGCTGTGACAAAGCGAAAGAGAGGCATGGACATATATACACTACCAAACGTAAAATAGACAGCTAGTGGGAAGCAGCTGCATAGCACAGGGAGATGAGCTCGGTGCTTTGTGGGAGATACAAGAAGGAAGAGATATGGGGACATACGTAGACGTATAACTGATTCACTCTGTTATAAAGCAGAAACTAAGACACCAACGTAAAGCAATTATACTCCAATAAAGATGTTAAAAAAAATAAAAGAACAAATATGTGAGAAAAGGATTCTTTTTTAAAAAGAGTAATGAGAGGATACTTATCCTAACATAATGTAAAAGCACTGGAGCAAATAACTGTTTGGAAAGAATGAAAAGCATTTTTGCTCATACCATATACCAAAGTAAATTCCAGATAGACTAAATGTTAAAAGTTGAAAAATAAAACCATAAAGTTCAAGGTGTGGGGGGAAGTGAATATTGTATAACCCTGGGGTGGATACCACAACACTAAAGGCAAAATAATATTTTTTTAAATTTATAAATATGATATTAGTCATCAGAAAAACACAATTCAAAACCACCATGAGATGCTATTTCACAACCACTAGGATGGCTATGATTTTAAAAAAACAGGAAAATAACAAGTGTTAGAGAGAATGTGGAGAAATCGGAATACTTGTACGCTGATGGTGGGAAGGTAAAATCATGAAGCTACTTTGGAAAAGATTCTAGCAGCTCCTCAGAAAGTTAAAAAGAGTTACCATTTGATCCAGGAATTCTACTCCTATGTATATACTCAAAAGAAATGAAAACATACGTCCACACAAAAACCTGTACACAAACATTTATGGCAGCATTATTCATAATAGTCCAAAGGTGGAAACAACCCAAAGATTCATCAACAGATGACTGAATAAATAAAATGTGGTATAGCCATACAATGGAATATTTTTCCACCATAAGAGGAATAAGGTCCTGATACATGCTGCAACATGGATAAACCTTGAAAACCTCATGCTAAGTGAAGGAAGCCAGTCACAAAAGACTTAATATTACATGATTCCATTTATAGGAAACGTCTAGAACAAATCTATAGAGACAGAAAGTGGATTAGTGGTTGTGTAGGTCTGGAGGAGATGGGGGAATGGGTGGGTGATAGCTAAAGGGTACGGTTTCTTTTGGAAATAATGAAAATGTTCTAAAATTGACTGTGGTGATGGCTGCACAAGTCCGTAAATATACTAAAAGACCATTGAGTTGTACACTTTAAACAGATAAATTGTATGATTTGTGAATAATACTTCAATAAAGCTGCCACCAAAGCAATTTACAGATATGACTACCTATAAATCAGAAACATCTATAGTTTAAAAAAATAAAAGGTTAATATACAAATATCCTTATTTTATAAAGAGCTCTTGTGAATTAATAAACTATAAACAGCCCAACAGAAAAATGGACAAAAGATCTGAACAAGCTACTCACAAAAGAGGTAACGTAAATAACTGAAAGGCATGTAAACATCCAACATCTCTAGTACTCAAAGAAATGAACCTACTAAAAAATGTAACAATGCACAGTGTTGGTGAGTGTGTGGGGAAATGCTCTCTTACCCAGACTGTATCAATTTGCTTGGGACTGAGGGGTTTCCCAGGAAGCAAGATTTGTCATGTTAAAAAGGGAGAGTCTGGGGCAAAGCAGGATGAATTGGTCAATCTTAACTGGGATTATAAATTGGTACAATCATTCTGGAGAGTAATTTGGCAATAGGTATCAAGAGCCTTTTTTACAAATATATACCCTTTCATCTGGAAATTCTAGTAGCAGGAATTGATTCTAACAAAACATTCATTTATCAACAAGTATTTGTGGTGGGTCAAAGATGTACACTGGATGCTGGGGATATAGCTATAAAGATTTTTTATCTCAGGTTTTTGTAACAATGAAATATTGTCAACAACCTAAATGTTGACCTACTGGAGGTTTTTAAAAATAAAACCTGTTTCATCTACACAATGAAATACTCTATAGGCACTAAAAATGATGTTGTAGAAGCACATTTATTGACATGGAAACGTGGATACACTACATTGTTAAATGGAAAAAAGCAACTCAGAAAACTGTGTGCATGGGCAACCCCAAATTTGCAATTTGTTTATACACACAAACGTATATGTGTGTATAAACAAATACCTGACAGGATACGCCCCAAAATGTTAACAGTGGTTATCTCTGGGTGTTGGGATGAAGGGTGAACATTTCCTTCTCCTGTTTCAACTGTACTAAATGTTTTCTTCATAATAAACATGAATTACTTTTGTAACAATACAACAAAAGTCAACTGCATTCAAAAAAACAAAAAACCCCACACCTGCCATGCCCTCATGGGTGGAGGGCCAAGGAAGGGGGCTGCAGAGTCAAGCACATGTTCACACTTGATCTAGCAATAACAGCTGCCACTAAGCACAGTCGTCCCTTGGTATCCTGTGTGCTGGGATGTGGGTGGTTCCAGGACCTCCGGCAGATACCAAAATCCAGGGATGCTCAAGTCACTTATATGAAATGGCATAGTATTTGCATAGAACCTACACACATCCCTCCCATATACTTTAAATCATCTCTAGATTACCTATAATACTAATACAATGTAAATGTCATGTAAATAGTTGTACGACGGAAATACTATGTAAATAGTCACCAGCTCAGCAAATTCAAGTTTTGCTTTTTGGAACTTTCTGGAATGTTTTTTTTTTTTCCTATCTGCGGTTGGTTAAATCTGTGGAAGCGGAACCCGCAGATACGGAGGGCTGTCTGTACCTACTACATACCAGGCACTTTGCACAGACCATTCCCCTTACTCCTGAGGAGAACCCTGTGAGAGAGATGTCCTTGTCTCATTTGACAGAGGCTAGGTAACGTGCCAGTAATCCCACAGCTAGTGAGAAGCAGAGCTGGGATTTGGCCCCTGGCCTGCCTACCTCTGAATCAGGCCCCTGCCTCTACCTTAGCTGCCCCTGCTTGTTCCTGGGGATGGGCAGAGAAAGGTCCCAAGCCACTAGGCCCTCTTGTCCTGCAGGCTGGTTCTGTGCGGGCCCTTGTCCTCCCTCCCTGCAGACAGTCTAGGGGGCGACAGAAGGACAAATCAGCAAGGGTGGGGACAACGGCAAGGGGAAGGCGTGGCGCTGGCAGGCCAGTTGGCTGAGGTCAGGGCTCAGGGCAGACTAGCCAGGGACTCCTCGCCTGCTGGGCGACATTCAGGAAGCCTAACCACATCCGGCCCCAGGAGTTCCCAGGCCCTGTGGGCTCCCAGTGGTAGGGAGAGAAAACCTCGCCTGGCCTGCTGCCGCCTTGCTAAAAGCAGGAGGAAAACAGCCTGCCATCTGGGACCTTCCCCCTGGGCTGGGGACGGCTGGCCAGTCCTTTCCCCACTGCGGGCCTCCAGGGTCTCCTCTTCTGTGTGAGGAGGGGCCGTGACGGCTGGTGGCTCCAGGACCCTCCCAGATCTAAATTCTCTGAATCGATGCCGCTTCCTCACAGAGGGCCCGGCAGGAAGAGGAAGGGGGTGAGGCGTCCCACCCAGCTCCCGAAGGAGCCCCTTCCTCTTCCCCTCAGCTCCAATCCCACTACTATTTTTAGAACTGGGAGCGTCTCCGCCAGCCCTGCCCTGCTCAGAGCTCCAGGTAAAACACAGCAGCCCCATTCATTCTGCTCCAGCAAGAACGCGTGGGGAATTTATAGACAAGCCAGCCGACCAGACAACCTCTCCCCACACCATTAGCAGGGCTATTTCTCACTATTTCCATTAGACAGCCCAAAGTGATGACTTACTTTTCCTAATGACAACACAGCCAAGTGAGATGACAAGTGTCTCTAGGACAGTCTGTACCCTGCCCCGTCCCCAACCTGGCAGACTCTTCAAAGGCCGCTGAAGGAGAGCGCTGAGCGCGGGGTCCTAGTTCCAGCACTAGCACCAATTATGTGCCCCTGGCCAAGTTCTTGCCCCTCTCTTGGTCTTGGTTTCTACAAATCAGCTTGTTAATCGATTGATCCTGGTGAGGGAGGGAGGAGGCTTTTCAGTTCCACACTCAAAGATTCTGTGGTTCTATCAAAATTCTAGTCACTCGTGAAACAAATATTATATTCTCTGCTTTGTGGTGTGTGTTGAGCTGTATTCCCAAATCATCTGAGAGTTGATGATGGGTCTCAGAATGCATTTTCCCATTGAAAATTGTGTTATAAATGGTGGTCAGCTTCCTAGGCTAGCCTACTGAACACTTAATTTTCTCCCACGAGGAGAAACAGCAGAAACCTATATTGTGATAGAATTTAACCAAAATGGAAAACGACTAACGTTTAAAAGACACTGTTTTAGAAAATTTACCCTGAGTAGTGTTTGAGCAAAAGAAGATATACATTAAAGGCAATGAAAAAGTCTGTGGCAACTTCTGGGGAAGAGTCTGAAGGAGACTTCTGACCACACTGGAAACTAAAGGCACTGCACACAGATTCTCACTACTTCCATTGAAAGTTAGCTTTATGCCATAGACCAGGAGTCCGATTAAAGAACCTATGTGTATACCTGTATATGTGAAGTTAAAACAAGAGTCCAGTGAGCAGGAAAAAAGAAGGGCCAGGGGAAGATTCTAGGTTTGAAAGCTCCTTGCCATTTTCCCTGGGCGGGGGAGCCTGAAGGAGGTACACTTGGCTGGGAGGAAGCAGGGCTGTGCTTACAATCCGAGTGCCTGTGATGAGGACCCCTTCCTGTATAAGGTTCATACGTATACTTATTTGTCTCAAGTACATGATGAATATTAACCACGTACAACACTTGCATATATTCACACACATACACTCTTGTTTCAATGTGAAGACCAAAATGTCTGATTTCTTTTTTCTTTTAACCTGTTATTAGAGTCCTGAGGCTTTGAAGATGACTCCTGGAGATCACCTAAATTCAACTCCCTCATTTTTCTTGGTAAAGAAACAAATGATCAGAGAAGTGAAGTAATTTGCCCAAAGTCCCTCAGTGAATTACAAGCAAAATCAGTATTTGAACCAAGATCTTCAGAATCCTACTCTGCTTTTCTCTGAAGGCAAGGAGCTCAGTGAGAAGGGAGCTCCACAAACCCAGGGAAGAGAACCATAGGAGCAGTTCTGGGTCTCAGAAGGGTCTCCTTCCCTCTGAGGATGCCCAGAAGTCAGTGTGGATATGGTGGCATCTATAACCCTGAAGTGAGTCTGGCCAGATTAGATTGCTTAAGACCAAGTGGGGATCCAGGCTCTGGTCTTACAAAGCCGAGGTGCAATGGAAAAAGCTCTGAGCCAAGAAAGGCAGGAGACCTGCGTTCTAGCCCTGGCTCTGCCACTTCCTTGTCCCATGAACCTGGCCAGGTCACTTCCCCTTTTTGAGCCTCAGTTTCCTCGTCTAGATTCCAAAACGTGAGAGGCTTGAACTGCATGGCCCAATCCAATTCTACAACATCTACTGAGCACCTACCAAGGACCAGGCAGTAACAGAATCAGAAATAAATAAACTTTGACCTCCACTGGCTCCCAAGGAGCTCACGGTCTTGCAGGTGAGACATATCTGCCTAACTCACTGTGCTAAAGATGAACAAAACACTGTGGAATACAGAGGGGGAAGCAGTGGCTTCTGACACACGTCTGAGAAAGGTGTCTCAGGGGAGGCTTGAAGGCTGAGGACTGTATGTGTCAGGAACAGCAGAGGAGGGCAGGCGACATCAGGCAGAAGAAACAGCCTAAACACGAACATGCGTGGGGAATTCAGAGAAGGAAAATAATCCAATACGGCCGAGCTGTGGGCACAAAGCAGGAGGGCAGAGGGTGAGCCTTAAGAAGCAGGCTGGGACCATGGCCTCCCACGATGGTCTTGGAGCGGGAAGTGTGACTGCTCAGCTTCCCCACCCCTCCCAGCTTGGATGGTCTGTGACTGCTGAAAAGTAGGAGAGCAGAGCAATCCAAAGCCAGTGCTCTGGAGCTGGGCACCCAGGTTCCAATCCAAGCCACCCACTGGCTGTGTGACCTTGGGCAAGTTTCTTCTCAAAGACTCAGCGTCCTTACCTGTATCAATTGGGTATAATGAGAGTAAATGTGTAAGGACCACAAAGAACCTCACGAAGCTGTAGTGAGGATTAAAGAGACAATGTAGGTGAAGAGCCTGGCATTGCTCCAGGTTCATGGCCTAAGCGCTCACTTATAAATTACCTACTGTTATTATTCTACTCTTAAACCAAGGATCTGGGAACAGTTTGGAGGACAGTGGCCCTATACAGAGAAAGGCTTGAAGAAAGATGAGGTCAAGACAAGATAGAGGGTAAGGTTGTGCTATCTTCCTTAAGAACAAAAAAAGATAGCAAGATGACTGAGGCCAAGAGGAAGGTGGGAAGAAGGCAGTCTCTCCGCAGCCAGACGGGCAGCGAGGAGGGGAGGGCAGAGAGCTGTAGAGACTGGAAAACAGGTTTTTGGCGGGGGTGGGGGGGTTGGGGGGGGTGGCGGCGGGTGGAGAATATCTGAAATCTAGTCCATTTGACACCCAGTTACTTAGGGTTGAGATTCCAAGTCAGTCAACTGGCAAAATCTGGGCCCAAAAGCTGGAGTAGGCTCTCTCCTCACCCTCAACAGGGCAGAGGTCAAAGGCCTCCTTCCTGTACTCATGCACAGTGCATCTGGGCCTGAACCTGAGCCATCCCTTTCTGCCTTCGGCCGCTGTTCATTGGGGCCAGGTACCCCAAGATTGTGCTGCTGGTCCTCATGAATGCCAGACTCAAAAGGGGGATGGGGTAACCCCACCATCCCAGTGCTGCTGAGAGCCTGTCTTCAGGACTTCCACCTTGTCTTTCACATCAGACCTCTTAAATCTTGTGTGAAGCTATTCATCTTGTCAGCCTGGGCCACCCCTGGGCCATATGAACTCGAAGTTTATTCTCCACTGTGTAGAGCATAAGGCATCTCATTTTTATTAGTCCTAAAGCATCCCCTCTAGAGCTTAAAGGGCCACGATTTCTGCATGCAGGATATCTTCCTCCTGGCTCTTCCTGGAGGAGATGATTGATTTCTCTTACTTCCACTCCTAAGAGGCAAACCTTTCATTTGGAAAGAGCAATGGATTAGGTTGCAAGGCCTTGGCTTGAGGACTAGCTCGGTCTCTTACCAGTTATGTGACCTTGGATAAATCACTTAACTTCTCTGAGTCTTAGTTCCTTCCATCCGTAGAACAAGGCTGCTGGGAGGTCTAAGGGAGATAATGCCTGGGGATCCCAGTTGCCACCTCTGAAGCCCATGCTCTCGCTGTGGGCAGCCCTCCCACATTGTGAAATTGCCCACACCTTCAATCTGCAGAACGCTCTTGGTGCCGTGTATGAGAAATTCAGGCTTTGGTGGCAGAATTTATGAAAAAAGAATTTAAACTAAAGAATAAAAAAAAAAAAAGAGGCATACATAAATAAATGTCATCATTATTTCCGACAGGTTCCAACTCCCAAAGGGCCAAAGGACCCAGGCGGCAGAGACCAGAGCATGACTGCTTCCAGGAGAGACTGGGAGTTTCAACAGACCCAGAGCCTGAGACAATAAGAAAACAAAAAAATGGGATCAAAGGATGTGTGGGGAACTTAAAGAATCACATTGTATTCAAATCGCACAGATGGCCTTTTCAACAATAAATGGTTGTGCTCCCATGCTCCCAGCTCGCCCCGAGACACACACCAAGACAATTGGCCCATCAGGAAAGAGACCATTGTGTGAGCTTCTTAGCGTGATTTATGTGGAGGGAGGGGCTCGGCCATGTTTCCCGTGATTATGACTCTCAAATGCGATTTTGATGTGTTCATCATCCTGGACGTCTGGGATGGACTGGGCCTCTGAGGAGCAGTGGCCACCGGTCATATTTCATCTTCTCGAGCCCGTGGAGCCAAATTAATTGTCTCATCGATTTGAGAGGCAGAGCAGCAATGGCGCTGTGGCTCACAACAGTCACTGGGAAGATGGGTCCAGGGCCCTCCAGGAGCTGATGTCTGCTTTCCCAGCAGCCAGCCAGGTCTAGGACCCTGACGGGAGCTTCCGCTCCACTCAGCAGCTTGTTGGGACAAGCCAGAGGAAAGTGCTGTCCCCAGGGCTAAGTGCCGCGTTCCGAGTCTCCATTTCCCTGCTGCCAGAGCTCCCCCGTCCTCTGCACCTGTCTGGTGGACAGAGGTAGGTCCCCAGGTCCGGGAGAGAAAAGCTCGCTGTCTTCCCAGACGGGCAATTCTCCTGCGCCTCACACTCCCCTTAATGTCATTCTGTAAGGGAATCAAATGAAGTCATGGTGCAGCTTGCTGTCTGTGCAGACTCAGCTGCTCAGCCGCTCAGAATTAACCCTGCAGGCGGAGTCTCGGCTGATAGACACTGCGGATCACTTGTCCCACTTCAGGCCCAGGCTATTCCCCTGCTGGGCAGGGCATTGGGCTGATCCCCTGTTAGATTACTGATGCGACGTGTCTGATCTTTCCTAGGCTGGGAGGAGGGGTGATCCGTGGGAGGTAAGGGGCAAATTCTCTTCTGGGCCACCCTTCTTAGGGGTCAAGTAGCCAAAGCAGCTGAGCAAACTCACCAGGGCACAAGACCCCTCGCTAAAGACACGGAGAAGCTCTTAAAAGACACAACACGGAGTGTCCAAGCTCCAAGGGGACTTCTCTAAACTGAAGTCCAGCCTCTCTGACCCCCTTTCTATGCAAATGACCCTGATCCTACACATGCCCTTTGTGTGTGAGCTATGTCTGCGCAGTTAGAGAAGGGTGTGAAAGCTGCCCAGCGCCGGGCCGCACCGGAAGATACAGCAGGCAGCGAGCAGGCTGCGCTCCAGTCACTGCCCCCATGTAGGCCTTCTGTCAGCCTCATGGCAGGACGGCCTCCTCTAAGTGTGCTGAGCCTCACTTAGCCCCAGTCCCTGACCCTCAGGAGCTCTGCAGAAAGCAAACCCAGTCAGTTTCCAGAGGGCTGTGTTCACAGGATGGAGGGACAGCATAGGCCACCCCTGCTGAGGCTGGGGGGCTGTGAACTTGACCACCTTGGCCAGCTGAAGCACCCATAACTCCCAACTCCCAGGGACATTCTCAGAGCTCAGCACTGGCCCCTACCCAGGCCTCACCAGGAGGGGGCTCTGTGAGGAAGGCCCCATCCTTACGTGCATCCACTGAAAGAGTGAGACACAGTGGAGGATGAGGGTGAGAGTGGTGGAGGGACAGGAAACTCTCTCTTCTCATCGCAGAGCCTCCCCTACCCGAGGGTCTGGGCATTCACATACCCGCCTCCCCAGACATCATCCAGGACGGGCCACCATCACCCATCACCTGGAGGACTGAAGGGACGCCCCCGCTAAAAAAAAACTGATCTCCTCACACCCACTTGGGCCCCTCCTTGGGTTCT
Organism: Delphinapterus leucas; assembly: GCF_059928025.1. Lineage (NCBI taxonomy): Eukaryota > Metazoa > Chordata > Mammalia > Artiodactyla > Monodontidae > Delphinapterus > Delphinapterus leucas. The sequence continues at coordinate 104,779,222 of NC_143134.1, read as the reverse complement.
CTCATCGTCTAGAAATGTCCCTGAGATTCTGTGACTCCCTTTCTCAAAAGCCTTCAATGGCTTCCCACTGTGTCTCAAATGCAATCAATACATTAACGACCAAAGCCCTGTACGATCTGGCCCCCACCTACTTGGTCTTCCCCCTCACTAAGCTCCAGCTCCAACGGCCCAGGCTCCGTTCCTCCAGCATGTCCTGCTCCTTGCTATCTCGGGTACTCTTCGCAGGCTGCTCCATCTGTCTGGAAAACCCTTTCCAAAGTCCTTGACTGGCTAACTCCTTTCTTGGCTTAAAGGTTATGCTCTTCCCCTCTCCCACCCCACACCCACACACAGCAATGTCTAATAATATTCTCTCTTAAAGGAATCCTTTCTTTTCCTTCATAGATGATCACAGTGTGTAATCCCGTGTGTGTGTGTGTGTGTGTGTGTGTGTGTGGTGTGTGTGTTGGTGTTTATGTAATGCTCTCTCCCCCACTAAGACTGAAACCTTGATAAGAGCAGAGACCATGTCCCTCTCATTCTCCACAGTATCTCCAGCTCCTAGCCCAGAACCTGGCATAAAGTAGACGCCCTAAAAATATCTGATGGATGAAGGAATGAACGCATGAGTCCAGATGAAAAATGAGCGAACGGGTGGAGATGTCTTCTGGCAGCAGCTGATCCCGGCATTGTTCTCCATCAGGGCTGACCTCTCCCAGCTTCTCCTGCTGCCCCTGAGGCAGGCGCTGGAACCACCGGTAGCCCAGATGCTATTTCACCTCCTTCTTCCTTGTAGGGAATAAGCTTCTGGGTCTTCTCCATTTGGGACTTTCTGAGCCAGTCTGCATCTGCCCACAGGGCCTCTCACACCACTGTGGTCCTTCTGACGCCAGTCCACACACCCGTGGGGCCACTCCCTTCAGATGACCCTAGGCCCACCATCTTGGTCCTCCGTTTTGGGTCCAGTTGAGGTGAGGTTACTGTGTGGTAAGGGATGCCCAAGAAAGAGTTAAGTTGCCAGAAGCAGAGTCCTGCCCTTGGGTTTGCTCAGCCAATCAGAGTCTGTCCTGATGAGGTAAAGCTTCTATCCTGGGTAGCATTGGTTGAGTTGGCCGGCCCCATCTCCTGCTGGAGAGAGCCATAAGGGTGCAGTTTCTGTGGAACCAGACAGAACTGGAATTAGCTCGCTGTCGACTCGGGCCAGGGCTGCCTGACTCCAGGACCTGCCCCTGCTGCTTTCTACGGTGCTCAGATAGACCCTGGCATCTCCAGGGCCCCATCTCTAGCCGCCCTAGTGGAGATGACGAGGTGGCACGCACCGTGGTGTCACACCTGGGAGAAGTCTTACAGCCAGAGCACACCCAGGAGGCCTCAGTTTCCCTGCCTGGTCCCAGGAATACAGCAGGTGGCTACCAGGAAGTGACATGGAGCAGTCGTTACATGTGCTCAAAGCAGCAGCATTCAGCTTCAATAAACAAGGTCACTAGATGAATCTTCCTATATAGACATAACTTTAATAATAATAATAATTCACAGAGTTCTTCTTGTGTGCCACTTTGCTAAGCGCATTACATGAGTTTAATCCTCACGAGAACCCTGTTCATCCATCTACTTTACTAATGAAAATCCTGAGTCTCAGAGAGCCTCGGTGCCTCACCTGAGGTCACAGAGCAGTAAGAGCTCACGCCTCCCATATCACTCGCTATGTCTATTTTTGAACCGTCTGTTGGCATATCGGTCTCCACCGCTGGACCGCAATTCCCCAAGGAAAGAATATGACAGATTCACCCGTGCATTCCCAGCACTGAGCTCAGGGTGCACCCCGAGAAAGGTCCATTGCCCAGGCCAGCGCTGTGCATGTGGTGGGAGCTCGTGGAGGTTCACTGACAATGAATGTACAGCCAAGAGCCCTCCTCCCGCCCCCATAAAGGACCTAAACTAGTGTCTGGCCCAGAGCAGGCACTTATTTCTATATTTGATTGAATAACCAACACAATATGCATTTGTCTCTCCCTATTAGCTTAGCCTTAACAGCCACAGGTAGGACCACCTGTGAGTTATTCTAGATTAGCAGCATGGCAGAGTTCCCCATGGCAGGGAGTTTAGTAGAAGTTGTCCCAGGTGAAAGAAGACAGGTAGTTTCCCTCCAGGGATAGACGATGAAGCAAGAAACGGGGCAGAATGCTGATGAGGGAGAACGGGGTGGTGAGAAAAAGGAAGCTGGGAGAGGAGAGGAAGCCGGCCATTTATTTCTACAGAAAGAGGGAGCACGCAGGCCCATCTGGAGCAGCCTTCCACCTGCCGCGGTCAGCCAGGAGTGAGCCGGAGAAAGGCAGTGGAGCCCCAGAGACGGGATGCAGTCGACTGCTGCCCGCCTCGCTGTGTCCTTGCCCCAGCCGGGACCCCAACACTGCAACCCAAGGTCACAGGCACCTCAGACACAGCACAGAAAGCCTATGTCTGCCCCTCTCCCCCGACAGGAGGGGAGTAGACCTGGCCCCTAAGGGCAGCGCACTTCACAGGCAATCAAGTTATACAGAAATCTTGGATAACTGGACGACTCTAGGTCCTCAACTTTCATGAGAATCACAAAGCTTGAAGAGCTGCGAAGAGCCACCTGACCAATGCATAGATGGGACCGCCATGGCGGGAAGCGGTTGCCAAAGGTCACACAGCAGGGAGTGGCACACCTGCCTCTCTACTGTCCTTTGAATCCATCTTCCTCCAATTCCCTCTGTCTTTCCCCAGAAGCATTTCATGTTCAGGGCATATCACATTTATCATGTTTTGCAAACTGGGGAAGAACTTTTGCATTTTTTGAGATGTTTGAAGAATCCCACATTCCAAGTGTGAGCAAACACCGCTGAAAGGAACAGGGTTGAGAAGCAGCAGCACAGGAGTTTGGGAAGCTGCCTTGCAAAGCCCTCTTTCCCCAGAGAGGCACTGGAGTTGGGCAGACAAGGAGTGGCTTAGGCATCGGTTTCCATTCTGCAGCAGAAGGCGGAACAGTCTCAGAACAAAGAAAAGGCATTAAAAAAAAAAAAAAAGTCACGCTCCTCAGTGAGGGCTCAAAACAGATTTCAGGCAGAAGTGTTCTGCTTGACCAAAGCAAGAAGCCAGTGTCCAAGGTCTGCTTGGCCTTCCCTCTTCTCTCTCCCCTGGAGGACAGCAAGCCTAGGAAAAGGGCTGTGGCCCAGCCCTTAGCAAGGAGGTTCACGGTCACCTCGGAGGCAGCCAGGACCTGATGGAGCTGAGTGCAGGTGGATGGCCTGTGCCGGTTGGACAGCCACCTGGGCCCGGTGGTTAAGGTTTTTTTTTTTGCTGAAGCACTCCTGGAACCATACGGGACTGGAGAAAATCCTATTTACGGGAACTTCTCTCAGGAAGCATGCTGCAAGCGACTAGAAGGAATGAGCTGCTATGACTCTTCCAGTGGGTGTGATGGGGGTAGGGAAGGTTGGGCATCCTCCCCAAGGGGCCTGCCTAACAAAAAGTGGTTACTGAGTGCCTTTCAAGGAGCGTGGGCCAAGTGGGGTGTGCCAGCTGGGCAGGGCCCACTCCCAGGTGAGGGGGCAATCCTGAGGCCGTCCCAGCGGTTGGGCCCTCCGTCTTTTCCCTCCTCACGCCCAACACAGAGCTTCTCCATTAAGCACACGTTTAAAGAGTTTTGATTTGAAGACACGTCCAGCTGTTGCCTGCCCAGGCTGCCCATATATCTTGGCATGGCCCGGAAGCCAGGCCCCAAACCCTCGGGCCCTTCAAGGGTCAGTCAGCGAAGCCCGCAGCCCTGTGGCGACCAGCGCCAGAAACCCAGCCTACCTTCAGTCACTCACACTGTCCCCCTCACCCCCCAACTGAAAGTGGAGAGACTCCCCAGGGCGTTGAGAAGGCTGTTGCCAACACTCTCCAGAGCCAGCAAACTCTGAAGCTGAGGCAGAAAGAACTTCTTCCTCAGATCAGGAGGAGCTAAGCCTAAAACACAAGAAAACTGAGGAACACAAGTGCAAGCGTGCCACATCCCAGCGGCCACCCCAGTGAGGAGGAAGTGGCCTGGTCTCTGATTGTGACCGACCCAGGATCAAGGGGGCCAGGCAGCCTACAGCCTTGGCAAGTCTCTGTTGAGGAGTAGAAGCTGAGACTGGGAACCAGCCAGCATAGCAAGAGCACCTACTGAATACCGGGCACTGTGCTATGAACTGTGTATGCACTGTCTCATTTAATTTGCACAACAACCTTTGGAGGAGAAACTACTAGCCCCAGATGGGGACACCAAGGCACAGGGTAGTACAGTGACTTGCCCAAGGTCACCCGCCAGCCAGCAGCAGACTGTGACTCGGAAGTCCATGCTGTGCCCGCTGTCCTCCCTCATCACAGTTATTCTTGCCCCTGGCAAGTGTAAAACAAGATAACTGTCGAGTCTGAGATCACATAATGCTCAGACAGGCGCTATTTGAGGAGCTGCCGTCCGCCACCACCCCACCAGCAGGGGCTGTGCAGCAGCCTCTTCCCCACCTCCCGTCCTCAGCAGCCTGCCCCACTGCCCCATTGGGCTACGTATGCATGGCGCGCAGGGCGGCCCTCAACGCAGCAGGAAGAAGCACAAGGCCTGCGAGTTGACCAGCTGGTGCTCGCTTTCCTTTACCCTCTTCTCCCTGGTTCCGGCCAACCAACCACCACGGCTCCCTCTGCAGCAAATCAGACCAAATCCCAACACGGCCAACACGTTCAGCAAGAGAAGGGACCTGAGTGGCTCACAAATGGGGGAATACAACTGTGCCTCGGCCTGGCATCCGGGGGACCAAGGGGAAGGCTGTAGTCCAGCTCCGATCCCAACGCCCTCCACAGGCACGGGACCAGCCGAGGGGGTGCCTGCCCCAGATCAGCTTCAGCTGGGAGTCTCTAATCTTCCCTGACGCTCCAGCCGGCCGGCTCCCAGTCCCCAGAAAACTCCACTTGGCTCCACCCGGCCGTGGCCTGCATCGAACCAGCACGGCTTCTGCCGCAAACGTCTCCTCCCAACTATGTCTGCTTCGGGCCAGTGTTAAACACCAGTGAGCTCACCGTCCCTGGGCACGACCTACACCCAATAGCAGAGGGGGGCCGCATGCCAGGCAGCAGCCGGGAGGCCGGCCCGAACTAGACCTTGCCGTCGGCCAACTAGAGAACAGAACCGACAATTGATGGGTCGTGCTCCGTTTGGCTCTGTCGCTGTCCCTGAGCACCGTCAAACTCGCTCAGTAGATCCAGTGACACGCCAAGGGGGAGAGTCGTTCGAGCACAGGCCTCCTTGCCAAGAGCTTGCTGCCCAGATCCAAGTCCTAAGCCAGGGCTGGTCCCAAGCTCAATTCGGAGGCTCAAGGGTGCAGGCGGGCCGAGGGGGAGCCAGGCAGCCAGGGCTGTGGCCACCAGCAAGGCCCTTACCTTGCTCTCAGGGGACGGAGCCGCCAGCTGTTGCTGCTTCACAATGTTCTCCGACAGGCACCAGCACACTCTCTTCTTCTGCTCGTGCGAGTGAGCTTCCAAGGTGAATAAGCACTCTGCCTTCTGATGTCAGGGGAAACAGAGAGAGGGGCAGTCAGCGCTGCTCCCTGGTTCAGGGGCTCCCAGGACCAAGCCCAAGCCCATCCCTGGGCTCCAGAGGGTGAGGCTGCAGCAGGGAGGGGAGTGACCGCTAAAAGCCACAAATGCACACTAATCCCCGGTGACATCGAGGCAGCCAGACGAGCAGGGAAGCTGGCTCAGGGGCCAGCTGGCAAGCCGTGTGCCCATGGGTTGGGGGAAAGGAGGGAGGCAGCGGTTCCCAACACAGTGGAGTTCTGTGGAGAGCCACCGACTGCGATGGTGAGGTCACCCCCGGGGACAGGCAGCACAAGGCAGCAGCTGGGGGAGCACGTGGGGAACCCAGAGGGCCAAGGTCTCCGCCCCTCTGATGCTCTATGGAGCCAGGACCCCTCCCCGGGCTCACAGAACCCCTCTGCCCCACCTCAGCACACTCATGTGATCACAAGGCCAAGGTCAGACGGGCGCCCAGACAGCGACCCGGCCCCTTTGGAAAGTCCTTGGGGAGCAATTGTGTGGCCTTGTACAGCCCCACTACTGCCTGACACGTGAGCTGGGTCTGATCAACGGCTGTTCAGCTCAACTGAGTGCAAGTCTCTACCACTGCTGTCATTTAAATCTCACTTTGCTATTTAACCTTGTTAAATGCTGCAGTCTTGTCTCCCCAACTAGACTAGAAACTCCCTCTAGGAAGGCCTTTTTCAGCCGGGCCTAGTGCAGTGCTTGGCAAGTGAAGGCCTCAGTAAGCTCTGGCTCCCTGGAGGGACTTCCGGGATGAGGTCAAATCCAGGCCAGCTTACAGGCACCAGGGAGCGGCTGGGACCCAGGGAGTCGGCCCCGCCCCGAAGGAGTCAGAATGTGCTGGGGGCGGAGAGGGGCGGGACAGCATGCCCAGTGTTATCCTCTCCAGGACGCTCTGAGGAGGGAATGGCTAGCTCTTTCTGTCTCCGCTGGAATCTGATTATAACCCCACAGGACTGCGATTAGATTAACTCATCCAAGGCGCTAAGAGCGTGAGCCGGATGGATTGGAACAGAGAAAAAGACAGTGTTTCTACGCAGTCCTTCCTTGTTTTGCAGTTGGACAGGCCTGGTTTGAATCCCAGCTTTGCCACTTCCTAGCTGTCACCTCAGGAAAGCCTGTAAAATGGGAATGACAGTGATATCACCTACCTCCCGGAGCTATTGGGAGGGCAAGCAATAGCCCAGGCCTCAATAAACAGCAGCTATTGTTGTTATTAGTACTTCATTTGTTTAAGAAATATTTATTGAGCACCTATTTTGTGTCAGGGGCTGTAGTAGGCCCTGGGGGTGAAGAGGGAGATAAGAGAGACTGAGTTCTTGCCCTCAGGATGGGGGCAGAGACAATAAACCAATAAACAATTAAACAGTGTAATTACAAATTGTGGAAAGGCCAAAAGGGAGAGGTCCTATCTGAGCCTGACAGACAGAGAAGGACTTTCTGAAGGGGCAGCACTCCAGCAAAGGCTGAAGAGAAAGAGCCAGCCAGGAAAGTGCTAGGGAGAAACTGTTCCAGGCAGAAGGAACAGCAAATGCAAAGGCTCTGAGCTGGGGTGGTTATCAGCATCATCTAACAGCATTTGGGGACATAGTCTACCTGCCATCAAACCCAACCCTCAGGGATGCTCCCCTTCAGGGAAGGGCCACCCCCCATGCTAAGTGTTCCCAGGGTGCCAGCCATTCCTTTCCAGCCCCAAAGTGCTCAGAAGCTGTTCTTCCTAAAAGCATCAGAGGAGAGAGGGAAGAAAGCCCCACCTCTTGGCTTCAGGGAACTGAGTGGATGTGGTGAGGCAATCCTCCCACTTAATAACTGATTCCCTCCACTTCCCAGAACCCCCAGCCCACTGCAGGGGAAGGACACACCCAGCAAAGACCCCAAGATGCTCCAGGGAGAAACCAGGTGGGGCAGGAGCTGACTAGAGGGCCCTCTGCTCCCCGTCTCATTGTGTTGCCCCTGCTAGGGGAGAGTTGGGGCAGGGACTGTGGTCCCTTCCTGCTTGGAAAGGCCATCACTCCACAAATCTGGTCCTGGTCCGAGCCTCCCAGGCCTGCCTCTACCTTTATCTCCCTGAGCCCCAACTTCCTCCTCTCTTTCTGTTCTGAAGCAGGATTCTGCCTTAATAATAATTCCCTTGATCTAAGTATCAATTTTAAAAAGCACCTTCCCATCCATGATCTCAAGAAGGCATCTGAGGCACCAAGGACCTAACCCTAGGCCTGGCTGGGGGGTAGGGCTGGCTGTTTTAGATGGGCACACATTTTGGGGAGGGCCTTGCTCCCAAGGCTCCTCTCTAAGTGTTGCCTAAAGTTTTGGAGGCTGGCCTGGCCAAGAGAGGGAGCATGGAGACAGCTCCCTCCAGGGAGGCTGAATTCCCATCTGCCTAAGTCTGTCTGAATCAGGGGCCCCCGCTGCCTGCCTGGCTGCCCCTGCACGTGAACCGTCTCTCTTGGTCCACTCTGCGATCCGACTGATCAGTTTCAACACCGACAGACACTGTGCCCCCAAATATCAGGCTCCAAGGCCAAGGTTGTCAGCTGCCCTGAAAGCATCCTCACGAAACTCACTCAGAGGCAGGGCTTCCTTGACTGCAGCGTGGTTAGCTAAGCACAGAGCCCACCAGACGTGACAGCACTGGGCCCAGACCTCTGCATTCAAACATGAGCATCCCCAATTCCAACTAGAAACATGGCTCCCCTTGCCTTCTTTAAAACCCCCATCTTGCCTCAACCTCCTTGTTCCTGAATTAATATTATCCTTGTAAAAACTAAAACCTCGGGGCTTCCCTGGTGGCGCAGTGGTTGAGAGTCCGCCTGCCGATGCAGGGGACGCGGATTCGTGCCCCGGTCCGGGAGGATCCCACATACCGCGGAGCGGCCGGGCCCATGAGCCATGGCCGCTGAGCCTGCGCATCCGGAGCCTGTGCTCCGCAACGGGAGAGGCCAGAGCAGTGAGAGGCCTGCGTACCGAAAAAACAAACAAACAAACAAAAACCCTAAAACCTCTTCTACTACAATTTACGTTTGCTCACTTGCTGTGACAGATGTTCTCTCATTTTATTCAATTCTCTCAGTGACCCAATGACATAGGGAGGAAGGAAAAACACAGCTGTTACCGTTTTTCAGATGAGAAAACTAAGGCTCAGAGAGGTGAAGTCAGCAGCCCCAGGAGGTCTGAGGAGAGGAGGGATTCAAAGTCTGTCTTCCGCCTCCTCCAGAGCCTTCGATCTTGCCTCATTTGTTTAACAGTATATGTACATTACAAAAAATGTGAGATCTTCCTCTTAGCTTTTATTTTAAAGGATCAATAAATCATTGGTGATGTCTCTAATGGAGAGTAACTGAATATGAAAAGCTCTCCGCCTGTTAGGAAGCTGACAGAAATAATAGCTACCATTTATCAAGCACTAACCGTGTGGCAGGTTCTGTGCTAAGTGCCTTGGACACAGTATCTTACTGGATCTCATTTAATCATTACAACAACCTTACAAGGTAGGACTCCTCAGCCTTGGTTCAGAGATGAGTATGTGACTTGCTCAATCTTGGCAGGGCCAAGATTCCAATCTAGGTCTTCCTAACCCCAAAGAGCAAACTCTTAAATTAATGGAGCCAGGATCAAATTCCAAGTTAGCGGATGGTCCCTGACCTGTGTGGCCTTTGACCCGACGCCCCTGGTACAGCCAGTCGTGGGCTGCATCTCTCCCATGGATTTGTAGGGGCTGAGGGACACCTGTGCAGGGAAATAGAGGGCCCAGGGCCAAGGACTGCTCAGAACAATCCCACCCACTTGATAACTAACCAGGACCTACTGCTGGGGAACAATCAGAGCTGCTGCCCCCCAGGCAGTTGGGGCTTTCTCAATGCAGAGTGGAAAACTGTCCCGAAATCCTGACTCTCCTGCCCTGCCCTGGTTCTTCTCTGGACACTACCTGCACGTTAGGCAATGAAGAGAAACCACTTGCTGGGAGTTCCAACTAAGACGTGAGTCTGGGGTTCCCCATGAGTTCCAAAACCACTGTTGTCAAGCCTATTCCAGGCCGCAGGGCAAGCAGGGATCTTGTCTTCCCTGTGATACAGACATGCCTCTCGTAAAGAGCAGCCCATTAAGAGAACAGAGAGGCTTCTAGCTGCCTGTGATCTTCAAACACCCAGCCCCTTGGGGTCAGGTCACCTGACACTTTACTGAAATAAAAGGTCCCAGATCAATATCCCTTCATCAATCTTTGGAGGGGTAGGAGGTCACAGCTCCCTGGAAACCAAGGAGCAGAAGTGCTTTTCTCTGGGAAAAATAACCCCAGCCTGGCAGGAAGCTGTCTTGGCATTAAAGAACCTGGAGCCTCATTTCAGGCCCCGCTGCAGAGAACTGGAATCCAGATGGGTGAGGCTGGGGAGGTAAATGCTCTGACTCTTCCCAGCCTGCCTCACAGCTTCTCCTAAGCTGCTCGCTCGGCTCCGGGGAAATGAACTCATGCCGGACCTGAAGGGTCTCCACCAGCTACTTCCTATGCCCGGTGGGGATATGCTGACACAGGGGAGGACGTCAATGCCTTCTTGGACCTCGAGTGGCCATTCTAGGCTGCCAGGGTCCCCAGCTCAGCTCCGACAAGGTCCACTGTCCTTTGGATTCCCTGCTGTCCCCTGAAGCTAACTTCTCATCAACTGTCTTGTCCTCAGGGGTCTGTGTTCACCCAAGGGACTCACCTGAAGCCCTGCACCTCCTATCTTAGCCAGGAACTGAAGGAATGATTTTCCAATCACAAACAACATGCAAATTCCTTCCCAAAATGGTGTACTCCTCTTGGCCAGCCAGTGTAGACCAGGCCTCACCCATAACGTGTGGCCAGTGTAGATTCTCCCACAGAATAGGCAGTTTCCCAGGACTGTTACTGAGTAAGACAGACGAGCAGAAGCAGAGGGAAGGAATGGGTCTAATAAATCCCTGCTTGGAACTGGTAGCAGACTCATATGAGCAGAGGTACAAGGCTGGGATTAGAAAATTTGCTGAAAATTGAAAAAATTTGTATGGCTCAGTGGCTCTCAACTTTTTCATCACCAAGGCCCTCTTTGATTAAACACCTGGTAATGATATTTTATCTCCCGAACCATATCAAGCAATAAGCTATGTGCCCCCATTTTGCTCAGCAAAGGCACACTGTCTAGCTGAGCTTCTCGTCAGACTGAGGTAACCAGTCTTAAGGAATTAAGGAACATCAATCACACGGAGTGGGCGTCACTCCAGCCCAAAACACAGACGCTAGGTGGTTTCTTCCACCTGTATTATCTGGCCCAGGTAAAGGTACAGTTACCTTCAGGCCTTCTGAAACACTGACAAGACCCTGCAGGAGGGGACATAGGTGGTACCTTCTAGAAAGAGAGGAGGAAAGAGGTGGGCACAAGAATCAGGGCGCTCTATAGAGGAAGGACTACCAAGTGAATAGGGTGATGCCTGGCTCTCAGGCCACACCCTCACTGTGGCCCCCTGCAGGGGCTGGAGACCAGGAAGTCCTAAGCAGGAGACCACAGTGTCCTTCTGTCCCCTCTAAGCGCCTTCATGTCCACTGCTCTTCTACACGGAGGTAAGAGACACAGGGGCAGGGGTTGCTGTTCCCATTCCACAGAGCAGGACACTGCCACTCTGGACCTGCCTGGAACCCCTGCAGGAGTTGGTGTGGAGGCAGCATCAGAACCTGCACTAGAACCCGGCCCAACATCTTCCTTCAAGCACCAGGACACAGATCTCTCTCTTCAGATTCAGGGGGAAGGACTCACCTCTGCTAGATACAGCACACAGAATTTCAGGTCTTCTGAAGAACCTTTGAGGGAACAAAAAGTAAGACTTGCTTTAGAACTGGTTACAGAGTCTCAGCTGTTTACTTAAGCACAGCCAGCTGTCTCACCCAGAGGGCTGTGTGTGGTACTTCCTGTATAAAGAAGAAAGGGGCAGGGAAATCTCTGGACGAAAGCCCACTTAATATCTAATTAGGTTGAGATACAGATGTAAGGCCTTTGCCTGCAGGTCAGCCTGACCCAAGGAATACTGAGCTCTCACCCTATGAGAGGTAGCCAGGAGCACCCTCTGGGCATCAAGCAGTGGGGTACAGGGAGCTGTCATCCATCCCAGGAGGCCTCTTCCTTTCCATGTCCCCTGCAATGAGGGACATGGAGGCAGCACACACTTGGGTTTTCTTTTAAACACTCCAACTGCCTTTGCCATTTTGAAATTCAACAAGGAGCCACCCAGGAATGCATGGGCTATGCAGGGGGATCCCCAATCACGGGCTGGGTGGAGCCCAGAGATGGCTTCCCAGCCCAGGCCCAACCCCTCAGTGTGTTTTCCTAGAGCCTTCTCACCCCTGGTCTAGAATCCCAAACTCAAACACTCACCAAACCCTCTCCACCCGGGAGGCAGCTGGGAGGGCCTGTCGCCCACTCCCCGCTCCTCCAGCAGAGAAGCTGAGGCGGGATACCTACCCTAAGGCGGAAGATGATTTGGTCAGCCTGCTGCAGAAACACAAGAGCCAAGAGATGACCCACAGCTGTCAGGGAAGGCTTCCTGACAAAAGGGGGACCCTTCTGAGCTTGAACTCAAGGTGGGAAGAGAGGGCACTCTGGGAGGTGGGAACAGCACGGGCAAAGGCATGGAGATGCAGAAGCACAAGTTGTGCTCAAGGGATGGCAACTGTGAGGTAGCCCCGCCTCCTCCTCCAGGTGGCCTTCCCTGACTGCTGCAGGCTGCTCCTCAGAACCTGGCAGCACTCCCCGTGGGCCACTCATCTGAGCACAGGCCAGGGCTGGTTAGGAACTTCCTGTATTTCAAGCATTCGACCTCACCAGGCAGGTCATCCTTTTTGAGGGAAGCAATCGTACTGCACATATAACGGCAAACACTTAAACTGCCATAGGGGTCTAGAGTACCCAGTGCTGTGTGCCAACCACAGCGCCAAATGTTTCATGTGCATAAACTCGACACTCACAACAACCCCTATGAGGCAGGGGTTATTATCATCCATGATTCATGTGAGAAAACTGAGGCACAGAGGGTGAGTAACATGCCTCAGGTAGAAGGGGGAAGAACCCAGATTTACACCCGGGAAGCCTGGTCCCAGAGCTCACGCTCCGAACCACTACACACCTGCCTCTCAAATGCCCACCACGTAGGCCCTACCCAGGCACCTGTCCCCTCAAGGAAACAGGACTAGTGCTGGGCTCAACGCAGAACCCTCAACATACACCTGAATCAAAGAAAGCGTCAAAATGCGTTGCAAAGTAGAGGTGGCAAGGGAAAAACAGAGACGGTGGGTCAAGCCTATTCCTAAGAAAAGTAGTGAGTGAGGTCCTCACGTGGGTGGAGGCCAGGCCCCCTCGGAGCAAGCATATGGGCAGTTTCCTGGGCAAATCTATCCCTAAGGCCAGGGATGTCAGCCAGAGCTAGATGAAAATAGCTCATAAGTAAATGGGGGTTTGCTTTGGAATTAGAATAAATCCTTCTGCTTCTCCCCACCTAGAGATGGGTTGGGGGGCAGGGGGCAGCCCTGCCTAAGAAGTCCATCGTGTTTAAGAAACCTCTAATTTCAAAGCTTCTGCCAGTTCCTTGCATTGCTGAGGGTGGAGACAAGGGGAGGTGGCTTCTTTTGTTTAAGAAAACACACTGGGACGTTTCCTTGACTTTCTAGAAGCAGACTTTAGTGCCAAGGGAGAAACAAAAAGATCTGTGTAAGAAAATAACAGAATTTTGGGTTTTAGAAGCTGCCAGTGAGAGAAGAGAAGGTTCTAGAAGGGAGGGGAAAGCCAGGTAGATGGGAGCCTCAGGGAGACAGGAGGCCAAGGTTGGGGGATGCAGCCTAAGACATATTCCCAGTGGCGAGGGATCGCTGACGGATCGCCTTGAAACTCTTCTGTGCCGTGACACCCCACCATGGCACCCCTGCGTTACTGCACACCTTCACTGAAATCTGCTCCCCGTCACGGCCTTGTGCTGACAGCACTTTGGGAGAAGGACAGAATGCGGGCAGCGCTCAGCATGGCTCAGAGCCTCATAAATAAGGACAGCAAGGCTCAGGAGCCAAGGGTGCCTGTAAGGAGCTGCAGCTGCAGAAAAGGAGGCTGCAGCGTGGCTGGCCCAGGAGAGAAACCTCAGCTCCACCAGAAATCCTTCCAAAACACTGGACTGGGCTCTGGACTTTCCAGAGTGTGGAAACGGGGGCGGGTGTAAAGGAAAAGGGACAGTGAGGCAGCACACATTCGGGCTTTCCATCCAACACTCCAACCACTTTCACCATTTTGAAATTTAACAAGGAGCCATTTGGTTCCTGGGTGAACCCTCTTTCCCATCAAGGAATGTGGGCCATGGACCATGGGCTATGCAAGGGTGATCCCCAGTCATGGGCTGGGGGGAGCCCAGAGGTGGCTTCCCGGCCCAGGTCTGGCCCCTCTGTCATTTTCCCAGAGCCCTCTCAAGCCTGGTCTGAGATCCCCAAATCAACCAGTTACCAAGTCCTCCCCACCTGTGAGACAGGCCAGGAGGGCTGTTGTCCCCATTTTCCAGATGCAGAAACTGAGGCCCAGGGAAGGAAAACAACTTGCAGAAGGCATGCAGTGGGCAAGTGACAGAGCTGAGACTTGAACCCAGGACTGCCTGCCTCCAAAGCCTGTGTTCTGACCACTATGTCACACTTCTGTCCCTCTCCCGGTTTACTCATCTGTCATTTCACCTGGCCATGCGCTCCGGAGGTGGGAATGTATGCGTCTCTTCCTCTGCTCTCACCCTGGCGGCCAGCACTGAGGTGGGCTCTGAGGAGGTGCTCAGAAAATGTCTACCGACTAAATTTAACTCCAAGGGTACCAGCAGCCTGGACCTAAGCAGCTGAGTTTCCAAGATGGGGCGCCTGGGCTCCTCAGGGTGGATGGTGAACCCAAGAATCAGCTGGACATTTCCAGGCCATCCTGAGAGACCACAGCAGGTCAGGAAGACACACTGTGGGTGGGATACTGGCCACCCGGGAGGCAGAAACACAAAGAACAGCAAAGCCAGTGGGCGGCAGAGGCAGGAAGAGACCACAATGGGCCCCGGCTGACCGGAGATGTCCCAGTTGTTAGCGCCAGCTCTCCGCCTGTTCCCATTACACTGCCATTCAGCCTTGCTGAAGCTCGGGGGAAGCTGGGCAGGAGGAGGGTGGGCAAGGTTTAAGTGGCCACCAGCCGGGAGCCCTGAGGGAGGAGTGCACCCCAGCCCCCAAGCTGAGGCCACGCTTCCCATCTCCCTTGGGTCCTACACTCATTCACCCAACAAACAGTCATTGGGCACCCACGATGTTCTGTGCCCGTGCCCAGCCCTGGGAGTAGGCTTGGCCAGCAGAGCCAAGCACGCATCAGGCATGTCACACAAGGGAGTCCTTGGTCCCTGGGTGGGGTAGATCCTCCTGGGCCAGGGAACTGCCCTCGCCAGCCCTAGCCTGCAGGAAAGGCTGGGTGTGCTCCTCGTTCACCATCTTCTCTGCCTCAAACTGAACTTTCCGCACATGTTGATTTGAAAGAGACAAGAAACCTTAGGAGTCATGAGCAATGTTAATCAGAGACCATCCTGCCAAGAGGAGCTCCAGCTGAGGCCCCAAATGCATCTCTTAAAAGCCTCGCTCAGGCCATTGCTGCTGCAGCGAGTCTCTGGGGGTGCGGGGAGGAGGGCAGGAGTGCGGACATCAGGACTCAGGACACCGGGTCCTGCGGCTCCAACTCCGACAGCTGGAGAGGTGGTCACCGGACTTCTGCAAACCCTGGGACCCCCAAGGCTGTCTCAGGGAGCGGGGCAAGGGCTCCCCACAAGTGCCTGAAAAGACATCTAAGCATTGGAATGTGCACCTTGAGTGCTCAGTGTCTCTGAGCCATTGCCTTCGCTCCCAGCAGCTCCCTGGCTCCATGGAAAGCCACACTCGCTGTGTTTGCTGACTGACACTGCTGGAGAAAGGCAAGACAGTTCGTACCAGAACAACGGCCCGGCCAGCCAGGACAGGCGCGCGCAAACACACACACACACACACGCACGCACACACACGCGCGCGCGCGCGCACACACACACACACACCCTCACGTGCCAACCCAATAGGCTCCAAGGGCTGTGGTCATCTCTCCTGAGCACTGCTGGTCTTGGCCACCCACAGTCTCCAGCCCCAGGAGGCCATGCCCGCACAGGCTGGCGCTCACACGCAACCCGGCACGCGGGAGGTTTCTCTGCCACGCCCCAAGGCCTCACGTCACCCACCCTGACCAGCCGCCGCCCAGTGGAGGATGGTGCTTACCCTGCCTCTCACTTCAAGCCTTAGGCTGGGGCCTCCAGGAGGGGAAGATCCAACCAATTCCCAGCGGACTCCCCGCACCCGGGCTAGGGGTGGAGACCAGACAAATGAGCACTGTCCAGCTTCTCAGAGCAACCTCGGGGTCCATGTGGGCACGTCAGGTCTGGGAGGGAACACACTGGACTGCCCAAGCCTGGTTTCACAGTCAGAAAAACCGCAGCCCAGAAAAGGGAGAAAGGAGCAGCTGAAGCCACACCACACGTCAGCAGCAAAGCCAGCCCAGGGCCTCACGCCCCCAGCTACTGCCCTCGGCTCTTCCTCTGCCCTGTGGCTCCCAACCTGCACCCAATGCTCAGCCAGTTTGAAAGCCCTCTTCCCCCTCCCTCCTTTCAGCAGGAGGCTGAGCTGCCCAGGGTCCTGGGCTTGCAGGCCCCAGACTTGTGTGATGAGCCCGACTTGTGTGATGGTTCTTATAATCAATCAGCCTGTATTACCAAGCACAGCCCCCCACCAGCACCCCTCAAATCTGACTGGGTCCTAGATAGTGGGAGCTGGGGGTGGGCAGGCGTGTGAGTACATGTGTGTGCAGAGGGGTGGGAGGGACGGGAGAATGGGTGTGTAGGGGAAGCTGGGCGTGAGGGACAGAGGGAGGGGCAGGGCAGCGGGGAAGCCAAGGGCAAAGTCACTGTAGCTCTCGCTCACCCCGCTCCCGCAGGTAATGGGGGGCTCCTTGGAATGCCAGGATCTCAGCTGAACTTGCTCAGAGGGCTGTTCCTCCCCATGACCTTGGTCAGGCCCAGCCCATCCTGTAGGAGAGGCTGGCCCCAAGCAAGGTGACTTGCTTTTTCCCCTCAGTGGCCGCAGTGGTCAGTGGGCAGGAGAAAGCCAGAGGCAGAGAAGGAGAAGTTGTAAGCGACTTCCTGTGGGGCTGCGAGAATGGAGGTTCTCACACACCCTGGGTTTCTAAGGAGGAAGAACAGCGGGGGCACCGAGCACGCAGGCCGGGTTTGCAAACAGGCAGGAAGTTTTCCTGGAGCAAAACCCGTCAAAACAGAATTCTTTCACTGGGTAATATTTTCCTCCCTGCCCCTGTCACCCATGCTCAAACAGGTCTGGTGTTGTTTTCATAATCTGGGAGAGGAAATTGAGTCCCTTTCAGCAGAGACCTCAGGCGCCAAACCAAACCACTCGACAGATATTCCCGCTGGTTTCCCATTCCCGAGTGGAGGGGAGGGCACCGTGGCAAGTGTGGGGTAGAGACTCGCTTCACCCTCCCACGTGCTCCTGTCCCGGATGTGTTGCCTGGGCACACAGTGTGGGCCAGCCATTTTGCATAAACGACCTAATTTAATCTTCACAAAAACCTTCTGAGATACTATTGGTGCCCTCACTTACGCATGAGGAAACAGGCTCAGAGAGGTTGAGGAACTTGCCTGAGGTCACACAGGTAGTGAGGGGCAGAGCCAAGATCTGAACACAGGTCTGTCTGAAGCCAGCGCTTTTCCCACTCCACTCCCAAGCCTCCCTGAAACCTCACTGGAGCAGATGCCTCCTGGCAAAGCTCAGGGTGTACAGGGGCCTGCTAGCCTAGACTGGAACGCCAGTGCCTGAGAACCAGACCTAGGGGCACACATCCCATCCATGCTGCCCAGAGCAGGACTCGGGGAGAGCGCAGAGGGAGTCCAGGGCATCTCAGGCATGCACTCACCTTCCTGCAGCTTCACGCTCTGGAGGTAGAGGGGGTTCCTCAGGACGTTGCAGCGGCCTGGCTCATCCTCCTTGGTGAAGAGCAGCAGGTCAGAGTAGGCAAACAGCGTCACCTGCACAGGGAGAGAGCAAACAGAGCTCGCTCTTCTGCTGTCCCGGAGGCCAGAAGCCACAGCCTCCCGCGGGAGCCCAGGTAGCGGGTCTCCACCATCTCGGGCATAACCAGGAGTAGATGCTTAGCGCGGCCTGAGCCAAGGGCAGAGACCTGACCTGCAGTCAAGGCTGCCCTTTTGCCTACTCCTCACAGTCGGAAACATAACAGAACAAAAATCAGCCCTCATCCTCATTCTCCATGCTTCCTGACGGCCTCTGCCAGCCTCTCAACAGCCCGACACCCCACAGGCCTACCTCTCTGACCAAACGCCTCTGCAATCTCCAGCCCAGTGCCCTTGGCTTGGAGCCACCCTTGAGCTGCAGGACGTGCCACATTTGCTTGCATTCTCCTCTAAA
Organism: Delphinapterus leucas; assembly: GCF_059928025.1. Taxonomy (NCBI): domain Eukaryota; kingdom Metazoa; phylum Chordata; class Mammalia; order Artiodactyla; family Monodontidae; genus Delphinapterus; species Delphinapterus leucas. The sequence goes on along the minus strand of NC_143134.1, from coordinate 104,761,161 downwards.
TGTCCAGCTGAAAGAGCACTGGGCTTGGAGTCAAGTCGAGGCACCTGTCCCACTAAGTAGCCATGAACACTTGGTTAAGTCTGCTGAATCCCTTCTGCCTCAGTTTTTTTTCATCTGTGCAAACAGGGGGGAACGTCCCTGCCCAGCTCCCTACAGGCTTCTTTCACAAGGTCTGTGTAGACAGTGAATTTGAAGCATCATGCAATGTGAGTATTCTTACCAAATTCCTTGTAGATAATTTTAACTGTGTTCACGCACAGTCAGTTCAAGAAAAAGCCAGTTACTTATGCTCCAACACAGACATGCACAGAACTTTTATCTCTTTTATACACTAGCTGCTCCAAAAATAAAGGAGAAAGATATTTTTAGACATTATAGGTAAACCATCAGGCATGCTCAGCATATTTTTATGCTAAGAAAAAATCCACTTGATCCTCTAATGCCAGTAAAGATTACACTGTTCTTTGTTTTGTAAATCCTGCGGTGGCCTTTAGTCAAAAGCAATAAAAACCCTATTTTAGATTCTCCGAAGAAAACAGAATATTATTAATTTTGTGGAATTCCCTTTGAGGTGTCAAAATCTGACATTTCATCTCACCTGGAGTAAGAAGAATCCGCTGGAAGGTCGGCATGCACTACGAAGGGCCACATGAGTGTGTGCTGGATTGTTGACAAAGTTTTAAAAAGCCAACATGTTGACATTTAGCTGTCAGATTGTTAAAGATGACCTAACAGCCCCACCTCTATGACTCTAGCCTATAGAAATACTTACAAGGACATATAAATATGAACATGTAGGGATGTTCTCAGCATTACAAATTTTTGTAATTTTAAAAAAGAACATAAACACCCATTAAGAGAGGATGGATAAACTAAATTATGCTACCTTCAGGTGGGAGAATTTTATGCAACTATTGAAAGAATAAAGTAGAGCCAAGTGGGCAGAAATGGAAATCTGTCCATCATAAATCAAAATAGTGCAATGTCCAAAAAATACCTAGCGTATAATCCAACTTCATAAAACCAAACTGTAAACCTGTCTGTATTTATACATTTTTTAACGTCTAAAATACTCATCATAGTCTTCACTGTGGGGAATGGGACTTGACTTTATACATTTCTGTTTAATTTGCATTAGTTTGCAATGAGAATGTTACTTTTATAATTTAAAAATACATAAGTGTTTTTCAAAGGACTACGTGGCACACAGAGGTTTGAGGGAATCTGGGCCACAGAGACAATAGGGGGCATTCTTGAGCAGGAGGCATTCAGGGCTCTGGCTTATCTAACGGGGACCAAACACAAGGGCTCCTGAACCCTGGGCTGGAAGGCATCCTGGCAGTGACTCTCTCCAAACCCCTTCCCATCACAGCCCTGACCCAGCATAGTCCACAGAAGCCTCCATTTACTGAGCACTTACTTTATGCTCAGTGGATCCTCACTTGTAACTAACATCATTGCCCTCATGTATAGGTGAGGACCCTACAGCACCGAGAGGTTAAGTGACCTGTCCAAGGCTACACAGCCAGAGACCATTGCCCAGGTCTGGATGACCGCAAAGCTCTCACAATATGGTGAGGTAGCAATGTGCCTACAGTTGTCCTGTCCCTGAATGTGAAAGAATCCAAGCAGGGGCCAAAAAAGAGGAACAAAGGAGACAGAAGTTAAGGGAAGGGAAGAAAGTGATCTCAGAGTTCAGAAGGAGTTTAGGGGTTGGTTGTCTGAGGAGAAGTCTTCAACGTCCAGTGAGTGGAAAGGAGAAAGCTCTACACTAGGCAAGCACAAGACAAACCCTCAGGGTCCCCTGACCCACTCAGTGGAAACCAGGAAGTGGTCTCTGGACCCACAGGGAAGCTGGCAGGGGAAGGGTCAGGGGAGATAGTCTGTCAGGAGCCTAAAAATTCAAAAAACAACCCAGGCCCAGAAAGGGATGGATGGATGGCAAGTGGAGAAGAGGCACCAGCAAGGTGAGAAAAGACCCAGGTCGCTGCTCTGGCCCAGATTCCCAGAGCTGAGAATGTGGTCTAGACAGGAAGTGATTAAGGCCTGAACGAAGAATTTCCCCAAAAGCCGGGTCAGGGAAAGGACAGAGCTGCTGCACAGCGGGAGACAGGGCAGAGAGGCGAGGGTGCCAGAGGAGGGCAGGTGGGCCCCTCTTCCGTCTCACCAGCACCCTGCAGGCCTCTCTCCCCGCAGGAGCCACAGCAGCCCACAGTGAAGTGACGCCCATCTCCACAGCCCAGTTACCTTCTGCTTCCCACAGCAGGCCCTGGGGGCCGCCAGCTGTCTTCCCCACACTTGTTCCAAGGACACATCTGTTTTCCCAAAGGCTCAAGAGTCGAGGAATCGCTTGGTTAGGAAATCCTTGAGACTTGAAGCACCACTAATCCCACGTGGTCCTAACCAAGCTTCCTCGGAGGAATCTTGCCTGAGGGCAGGGTTTGCAGCAAAGGCCTTGGTGCCCGAGCGTAAACTTAATGAGTCAGTGTGTAAAGTGAGGGCATGTCTGTCTTGTGCCCCATAGGACTCCTGGAACCTCCAGCACAGGGCCTGGCTCCATCGTAGATGCTCAGTAACCATTCTTTGAATGTAGAAATGAGTCTGTACCAAAACGCTGATTTGATCTCAGGGCGCGTTAATCAAGTTGGTGACTTCCGGGAGGGCGTGTGATGAGGGCAGTTCACGGTGTGGGACTGGATCAGCTCGCAGAGCATGCCCAGAGAAGAGAAGGGACACCAAGCCAAGGGGGAACATTCCATGAACAAAGATTTCTGTCGAGCAACTTTCTACAATTTAGGGCTCTCTGGTAATAGAACCACTGCCGGGAGGGCTCCCTCAGCAGACTCAAGAAGAGGCTGGATGGAGAACAATCAGCTGGAAAGTTACAGGGAAGCAATTAGAATGGACGGCTCCTGAGGGCCCAGCCACGATGCGATTCTCTGAACTTCGCCAAACCCCTCTTGAATTGGTTTATATTTTTGGCCTGAATAACACGACAGGCTACTAACAGCCACATATTTGCTTCCTATCATATTTCAAGAAAAAGAAATGCATTATTTTTCCTTGTGTTCAAATCATTTCTTTCAACCGTCAAAAGGGGTCTCTTAGTTCTAGGGCTCCGAAGACCCACTAGGCAAAGAGCTTTTGGACAGATTTTAACCATCATCAGGCCCTGGCTTCAGCTTATGTTTGTTGGTTTGTTTCTAAACAAACACACCAGAGCCAGCATGGGATCCTGGAAAGAACTGCTGAGCCAGAGAGATCCCAAGTGCTAATCATGGCTCCATCTTTTAGGAGTCTTGAGAACCTCAGGTCCTAGTAAATCTCACTGGAGCCTCAGTTTCCTCATCTACTGAGTAGGGACAAATGTGCCTCTCCTCGGGAAGCTGTGAGAGTTAACTGGGATCAAGAATGGAAAACTTGCACAGTGAGGATAAATAAAAAGTGCTCAAGGTTTGCAGGCTTAATGGTGAGTGAGTAGGGGAAGAAAAGAGCACATTGAGACATATGAATGTATTCCACAGTGGCTGCCATTTCTAACTGCCTCCTTCTGAGTCTTGTGAGTTTATAGCCACACACCTCAGTTTCTTACCTTTGGCTACCTGACTGAGCTCCACCACACACTTATTCACCAAGCATAGCTCCAAAGGACTTCTCGTTCCTAAAACCCAAATCCCCCGCAACAGATGAAGTTTTACTCCCACAGAGGCAATTCAGAAGTTATGCCAAGGTTCTTAAGAAAGTTCCCGAAGAGGAGGTCCAGAAATGTGGTAAGCAACGCCAGTGTGGTAGAAATAATCCTGCAGTCTCCCCAGGGAGCGCCCCTGAAAGACAACGCTCATTTGGAAAATATGAGTTCTGGTCTGCTTGTTTCACAAACAAAACAAAAGCAGCCTGCTTTCGTCACGACTACATAAAATGTCCCAGAATGCTGAGGCTGAAAGGGCCCTTAGAGATCAGCTGACCTCAGACCCTGCCCTTGCTGCCTCAAACACACACACACCCCACTGTTCCGATGGGAAGACTGAGGAAGAAGGAAGAAGTCGTAAGTGAACCAGGCGCGGAGCAAGAGCTGGCTACATGCGTTCTGCCTCCAAGTTTCCTGATCTTTCCACCACCCCAAGCTGTCACTCAACTCAGCCAAGCCACACTGCCAGCTCTGAATCAGGGCCTGATCGGAGGCAAGCCCCCTACCCTCTCTTCAAGGCTCCCAGGTAGCCCAGTCAGACCCCAGAGCTCCAACTTCTGTTCCCAAGTAGATTTAAACTCATGAGACTGAGCCGGAACCTGGCCAGCTCTGGGGATGGTGTGGGCGAGTGAAATCCCCCCAGTTAGAGATAAGCCGGGGCCAGCTCCCAGGAAAAGCAGCATGACCTACACACCCAGGTCTCTGTTGGCAGAGCTAGATCCCAAAGAGAGATCACAGACTTAATCCTCAGAAGAAGATTTTGGATTTGGGTTAATATACACCCAAAAACCCAGGTAACGGGTGCTCTTCTAAAATTCTCTTTGGCTAACAGCTTTATCTTCTCACCCACAAAGTCATTCATCACAGCTGGGGTGAAATGCCATCTCTCCTGCTCCTTAGAGGAAGATGGGAGAAACAGAGGAACGTCATTAGGTGTTGGGAAAACTCTCTAACCATCAAAGATGCACTCTATCGCTTTGAGAGGTGGCAAGTTCCCTATCACTGGAAATATACCAAAAAAAGCTGGGTAGCCATTTGGTAAAGAGGGCATGGAGGCCTTTTCCGGTCTTTTCTACCCCAATTGTACAATTCTGAGACCATCAGGAAGAGAGGAAAGTTAGGGGCCTGGAGGATGGCCGATGAAGCCCACCAGAAACCCCACCCGGGAAATGTGAGTGTCTTACCTCGGCAGCCTTGTTTCTCCCCTCATACAGCAGCAGCTCCTCCGACAACAGGAGGGTCCGGGCAGGGTTACAGAGATCTAAAGGCTGAAAACAAAGAGGACAGTTCAAAGAGGCCTGGTGGCAATGAGGGGGAGGGGAGGGGGAGGGGAGGGGGAGGGGAGGGGGAGGGGAGGGGAGGGGGAGGGGAGGGGGAGGGGAGGGGAGGGGGAGGGGGAGGGGAGGGGAGGGGGAGGGGGAGGGGGAGGGGAGGGGGAGGGGGAGGGGAGGGGGAGGGGGAGGAGGGAGGAGGGAGGAGGGGAGGGGGAGGGGAGGGGGAGGGGAGGGGAGGGGAGGGAGGGGAGGGGAGGGAGGGGGAGGGGAGGGAGGGGAGGGGAGGGAGGGGGAGGGGAGGGAGGGGAGGGGAGGGAGGGGGAGGGGAGGGAGGGGGAGGGGAGGGAGGGGAGGGAGGGGGAGGGGAGGGAGGGGAGGGAGGGGGAGGGGAGGGGAGGGGAGGGAGGGGAGGGGAGGGGAGGGGGAGGGGGAGGGGAGGGGAGGGGAGGGGAGGGGAGGGGAGGGGAGGGGGAGGGGAGGGGAGGGGAGGGGAGGGGAGGGGGAGGGGAGGGGAGGGGAGGGGAGGGGAGGGGAGGGGAGGGGAGGGGAGGGGGAGGGGAGGGGAGGGGAGGGGAGGGGAGGGGGAGGGGAGGGGAGGAGGAGGCAGCCTGCCAAAGCCAGCCACATAAGACTGAAGACCGCTAGCCCTGCCCCAACACCCCAAGAGCCCACACACCCCCTCATACACAGACAGAAACAGAAAGACAGAGACGCTCATCCTGGGCGGAACTGCTGCCGCTACCTTCCCCACCCACCCTCCCACACTAGCTGCAGGAAGTCCAACCACATGGTCGGCCTTTGCCATCCTCCCCGCCCCCAACCCTACCACCCGAGCCCGCCCCAGCTCCCCCACTGCACCGAGCTCCTGGGCGCTCCCGGCCCCCACATTCCCCCATCTGTCCTGTTCATGCTGTCACGCCCAGGCTCTCAGGACGCCTCTGGCAGTATCCTGACAGCCTCATGCCAGATTTGGTCACCTGAGTCCCTTCAAGGCCAGGCCAGTCCCCGCTCTACATTCATAACACACTTGAGTTAACTGAGTCCTTCTCAGCTGTCAGTTCCCAGGGACCAAGTCTCAGCCAAACCTCTCACCCCACCACATGACCCTGCCCCATACCCACGGTGCAGCCCTGCCCCCGCACAGCCTGAAGAAACCTCCCTCAGCCCTGGACTACCCAGCAGGGCTTATCCTCGTGAATGCACATTTATAACATGGCTTCTGGGCACCTGACACCAAGCAAGGTGCTGGAAGAAAGATAACAAAAACAAATGTCAACTACTCACAACAACCAAGATGGATCTTACAAGTAACGTGAGGCAAAAGAAGCAAGGCCCAAAAGAAGATATGAGATATAGTTTCATTAAGCAATATTCAAAAAGAAGTCATTTAGGAAAGCACATATAGGTGGTAAAACTAAAGAAAAGCTATGAAATGATTATCATAAAGTCATGCTAGTAGGTATGTCTCGGGGGGAGGGGGCATCGTAATCAGGAAGAGAGATACACAGCCTCTGGAGTGGTGGCAATGGTCTAGTCCTTTCTCTTAGTCGATATCCGCTTTATAATTACCCGTTAAACTCTGCATTTAAGTGTTATGCCATTTTTGGTGTATATATTTTACAACTCAAAAGTTTTTTATAACTTTTAAAAACTAATTTTTTTGGTAAAAATTTAAAAATGAAAAGTAAGTCCCGTGGATTCCAAGACCTTTGTGGTTACATCCCGAGAAAGAGAAGAGACCAAGAGAAAGGCAAAGGGCAGACCCTGCCCACAGAGTTGTCTGGGGAGAGGCGCGTCACCTGCCAGAGTTGCGTTGTGAGCGTCCTATAAAAGTATGAGTTCTAAGATCCACTGGCCAGTGACAGGCCCGGAATGGGATGCCAGGGAGACCAGAGAAGGCAGGCATGGTCAGAAATGAAGCTCTTGGGGCCATGTCCCCTCTAGGTTGCTGATGAGAGGATAAACTGAGAGTCTCTCTGGAAAGCAATTTGTCAAAATATGCATAAAGAGCCTTTAAGATGTTTATGACCCATAGCCCAGTCATTTCGCTTCTTGGAATCTCCCCCAAGGAAAATAATCCGAGAGGCAATTCACGCATGAGGATCTTCATCACAGAGTTATTTACAGTAGCAAAAGAGTAGACATAACACAAGTGTCTGAACAGAATAGAGAACTGGTTAAATAAATATGGTACATCCATATAGTAGTGTCCAATCGCTACAAGACACAGTCTCAAAGAATATTTAATGATGTAGGAAATGTTCATGCTGCAATTCTTGTTTAAAAAAGGCAACAGGATATAAAACGTACAATAAGATCTGTCTGGGTTTTTTTTTAATATGTATATGCACAGGAAAGATATCTAAATGCTCACATTGGTTATATCTGGGTGATAGAATAAATAAAGGTTTGGAAATGGGGAGGAAGAGAAGGAAAAAGAGAGAAAAGCAGGGGAAGGGAGATCTAAATAATCTCAGGCCACCAGCTAGTACTGGCCAGACATGTTTGCTAAGATGTCTGATGGCCAGACAAGATGCCAGACCTCGAGGCTCTCTCCCTTGGTCATCTCCAAACAACAAAGCACTGGAGGAGCCAGGAAGCAGAACCCTCAGCACACAGGCCCTGTGACAATACAACCAGCAGCTGTAGCGTGTCTGCAATGGCCCCAGAGAAAGGGGAGGGGAGGGGGAGGGGAGGGGGAGGGGAGGGGGGAGGGGAGGGGGAGGGGAGGGGGGAGGGGAGGGGGAGGGGAGGGGGAGGGGAGGGGGGAGGGGAGGGGGAGGGGGACCCGCTTGTCGCCGAGCTTCCCTGCCCCCACTCTCCTGTTCCTCCTTCTGGAAACCTCTGCTCCCTCAGTATAACCCCCGGAATCCTGAGCCCCTAAAGCTATTTGTCTTTCCCAAAAGGGGGTCCTCAGACCTGGAACGAGGTACCATCTCTGAGTCCCGGGGTGAAGGACCCTATTCTTTCTCACCTCCTCCAGAGGGAGCCCTTGGGGTCGGTCATCAGCTCACCTGAACAAAGATGGGGAACACCAGGACCTTGGGGGCCAGGGTGACGTAGGTGCCATAGCTTGAGTGTGGGGCATGTGGCCTCATGACCGGGCAATTCTGGTAGCTCCCATGGCCCTTCACGGTCTGCACCGTCTTCATCAGCCGACACTTCTTCCCCAGGCCCGTGTAAGACTTCCCTTTACTGGGGCTCCCTGATTCTGTGGAACAGAGATGGGGGACCGTGAGGCACTTCCACCCCCCCGCAGAGGCATGCCTCTGCAGAAACAGGCAACACAGTCTCAGTCCATTAACAGCCATTAACAACAGCAGCTACCATGCGCCGGGCCCTGAGCAAGGTGCTGAGAAGACAGGGAGACCTCAGAAGGAATCCCCTCACACTCTGTGAGAGATACTAACGTGTAAACCAGCAACTCCAGGGCAAGGACAGAGCTGGGAACCGCCAACAATGATAAAGGCAGCATTCCTCATCTGGTGACCCAGGACCTGAATCAGACCTATCGGTTTGGCCTCGTACATTTAAAAATCAGAAAATCTCTCAGATTCAAAAAATCAGAAGATCTGACCTCACCGGGCCCACAGTCCCACGTCAAACAAGCAATCAGATGGAGCGTCCTGGGTGGCAGAGCATGTGTGGTCCCCCTTGTCCCCATCCCCACTGCTCCCTGTGCACACCCAACACTGCTGGCCCGTTTCATTGCCTCCCAGGTCCCTTGAACAAAGGGACTGGAGGTCATGTTTCTGCAGTGATAGCAGAGACAGTGGGCTTTCTCAGGATGTATGGGTGTCTGCCTTCTACTAGCCAAGGGAGTTGGAGTGGCCTGGCTCACTGAGTCAGTCTGGAATAGGGAGTGGCACCTGCCGCTCCAGTTCCTGGGGAAGAGCACCCGTTCTGAGCCAGAGGGCTGCACCCAAATCCCATTCCTCTGCTCCCCAGCTTGGTGACCACCAGAAACTCACTTCACCCCTCAGAGTCTTGGTTTCCTCACTGCAATTATAGTACCAAGCTCATGGGGTTGCTGTGAGGATTAAACGAGACACTCCGAGTAAAGCCCCTAGAATAATGCCTGGGACCTGGTAAGTGCGCGATAAAAGTGAGCTGCTAACTTATTGTGGTTTTGTTGTTGTGATTTCTCTACTTGGGAAAGCGAGTTAATCAGATACTCCAGGGACTCTGGGAATCCTAGGCTTCATCGCAGCCAGGAGGTATTCCCCGGCTTGGCTATCAACTCACAAATTATTCTCATCAGAAAAGGGGGAGAGAGAGAGAGAGAGAGGAGAGAGAGAGAGAGAGAGAGAGAGAGAGAGAGAGAGAGAGAATGAATCACCCCCAGGGAAGAGAGCAGAGAGCTGCAGGGAGTCCCTCTATAAGGTGACACAGCAGGACACACACCCTCATACTGAACAAGGGGTGGCATACAGATCTTTATCATGTCTCATCCAATGGGCAGAAGAGCAAAACACAGAGTAGCTAAAAAGTCAGGAATTCTTGAACACAAGCAGGTAGGAGACAAACTCCAGGGCATTCAGACTCTGCACACACCTGGGTCCCCTCCGAGGGTCCCTGCTGTCAGGTGGGCAACTGATCAGCCCTCCCTGACCTGAATGCGCAGCCCACGGGGGCCCAGGTCTCCTTCCGCCACCCCCAGTCCTGGCAGCCTGGGGGTGAACAGGTGGCCTGACCCCAACTACATCTCGGGGAAGCTCCCCACCAACGCGCGGTCCACAGCCTCAGGGGAAAAACTCAGCTCGGAAGGTTTCACACTTGCCTCCTCTACCCACCCCATGCCCCTTCTCACCGAGCAGGGTAAGAAAAACAAGTCAACCCACACACACAAGTGACCACTGATCACAGCAGTATCTTGGGGCAGCACTCGAACCATAATAACCTAAACCACTTCCTGCTTCTTCAGGGAGTCACTTAGAGAAGAGTAAAAAGAGCGTGCGCCCAGGACAGGGGCGGGGGGCAGATGCATGGAAGTACCTACCCAGCTCCTCGTCTGCTCTGGCCCCAGACGTCCGCCCCAGAGGGCTCTGTGCTGCCAGGCACTGGCCCCTTTGCTGAAAGAACCCATCCTGGCTCTCAAGCTCTGCACTGGATTTGAGTTGGACAAGACACCTGAACTTGAGCACTGGCCTCCTCAGAGACTGGCTGTGTAATAACCCTGACCAGGTTCCTTCCCCCTCTGAGCCAGAGTTTTCTCCACTGCAAAGCAGAGATAATACAGACTGCTGCCTTGCCTGGCCCAGGGCAGGTGAGAGCGCACACGAGAGACCCGATGGGAAAGGGTTTGGTGAATGGTACCAGGGTGTGAGGGCACGAGGATTATAAACCCAAGCCAACAAATAATCCACCCGTCAGGGCTGGCATTAGGACAGGGCTGCTGTGCCACAAACTTTACCATGAACAGGGATCAAAGGGTCAGTCTGGAACTAGACAGTCTAATTTAACACAACCGAGCCTAGACCAGAGAAGGCAAAACCACACAGGACTGACAAGCAAGGCAAAGTAGACCAAACTTAACAAAGGGGGCTGTTTGCTAATGCCCAAATCTGGGCTTTTGCCCGCCCCCAGTCTGACCTTTAAAGGAACCCACTTCTTCCCTGCCCTAGCCCAGCTGCATAGGGCTGTCACAGAATCTTTGCCTTGGGCCTAGAGAGTCATGAATAAGCCACTTGACATACACATTTGCCTTCAGGTGGGAAGCAGCCCCATTTTATAGACAAGGCAACTGAGGCCTGGAGTGACTGAGGGACTTGCCCAAGGTCATCTGGCCAGTAACTGGTACAAAGCGGAATCAACCCAACCTATGTGGCATGCCCTTGTGCCCCATCTCCACATACCCTGGATAGTGTGTAGCAAGTGGGCTTGATTTTCCAAAACTGATTTTTTGAAGTATTTTTTTTAAAAAATAGTCCAAGTTATAACCCAGCTACTGCGCTCTGCGAAGGCAAACTCCTTAACTTCCCACCTGCTGCCGCTTACACCCTCTGGTCTAAACCCCGATATCACCCCTTAAACACCTGCTTCACTGACCAAACAGTAATTACTCGGCTTTGCTCCGGCTTCCGAGGTGAGACTTGGCAGCCATCCGTCCCCCGGCCGTGGCGAATCTGAGGCTGGGCTGCTTTCACAGGGCAAGGGACAATGCCAAGGGCACCCGCAGCCCTGGAGAACACGCCGACGACAGGCGGGCAGGCACCACAGGCCCCAGAAGGGCACCAGACCCCATTCTATTCAGGTTGGCTCAACCCACCCACCCTCCTGCAAGGAGGCCGAGCAGCCCAGCCAGAGGAGGAGACAGAAGTCGTCACCCTGGCGACAGCTTTAGCCTCTGGAGAACCCTGAGTGCGTTTAAGGGAAGATCTGTACCCTGAATTCCACCCCTTCCTCTGAACCCACGGACCAGGAGCTAGGAATATTTGATCCCTGGTAAAGAGCAAAGATGTCCTTGGATACCAAAATAATTATCATCGTGAAGAATAAATGAAGTCAGGGCTTCTCTGGTGGCACAGTGGTTAGGAATCCACCTGCCAGTGCAGGGGACACGGGTTCGTGCCCCGGTCCGGGAAGATCCCACATGCCGCGGAGTGGCTGGGCCCGTGAGCCATGGCCGCTGAGCCTGCACGTCTGGAGCCAGTGCTCCGCAACGGGAGAGGCCACATCAGTGAGAGGCCCGCGCACCGCGATGAAGAGTGGCCCCTGCTCGCCGCAACTGGAGAAAGCCCTCGCAAAGAAACGAAGACCCAACACAGCCAAAAATAAATATAAAATAAATAAATTAATTTAAAAAAAAGAATGAATGAAGTCAGGTCGAGTTCTTAATATAATGCATTCAAAAGTTACCACTGTTATTAATAGCAGCATCATTTCCTCGCTTGTCCCTCTCCCACAGCCTGCGTGACTCTGCCCTTCTTGGTTTACTAAGTACTGTATTCTCAGAGGGGAACCAAAATGTGGACACGAGTTGGGAGGACACCAAGAGGCATCTCTCGGCCGAGAAGGAACCACACCAGCCTGCCTCAACCCACACATCTCTCCAGCTCCCTTCCCCCATGAGCAGTCTGCAAACCTTGGAGGCAACCAGAGTCACTCCCCTTCAGTCAGTCACTCCAATAAAATTCTGTTGAGTACCTGCTGTCTGTCAGACCCTGGGACCAGCATCAGACACACGGAGGTGAGCAGGCCTAGGCCCTGCCCTTAATGGGGTCACCATTTAGCAGTGACATCTCCACTCTAACCTGATGCGGCAACTAAAAGCTTTTTTAAAACTCAGTGTTGAATCACCATCAGACTTTTCTCCGGAAGGAACACAGATTTCATTTCCAACAGACCAAGCCCTAACACCCAAATGCCCCAGCCTGGAGAGAATAAAGATGGCTTCCATCTGCAACTCTGAGCCTGATGGGAGCCCTTTTCCCTCCAAAGGGCACCTGCTCTAAGCAAGCGTCGTCTTCATGCTACTGACAGAGGGGGACAGCAAGGAAGCAAGTCTGCAAGTGGTTGGGAAAAGGCCATTCACAAAGAAGGAGGTCAAAGAAGGAAGGGCTCAAGCATATCCAAGGTCAGCACCATGGACCACCAGGCAAGGTTGGTCTCAACCTTCCAGATACCACCTGGACTCCAGCCAGCTAGACTCAGGCCAGCGCAGAGAGGGCCTAAAGGAATGCCCAGCCAACTCCAGCAGCAACACTGATACCTCAGGTTTCCTGGGAGAAGGAACTGGTTTTGAGCCCAGATTCTCTCCCTGGCCCTTAAAAAATAAGGTCAGGATTTGAAGGACAAAGGAGAAAAATCCCTTCAAACAGCAGAGCCATCTGTGCACTTCAAAGACAGCTAACTTCTGTGTAACATCACTCAGCAAATAGGCTGCCACTCAAAACCATTATCTCCTTCAATCCTCCCAACACCCTCTGAAGTGGGAATTATCAGCCCTGTTTTATAAATAAAGAAACTGAGGCTCAGTGAGGGGACATGAGTTGCTCAAACTCATACAACTCCAATTTGGAACCTCCCAGCTCCAAATTCCGTGCCTCCCTCCCAAGCTGGCCTGACCACAGTGCCTACAGCACCTTACATATATTGGTTGCTCAGTAACGTTGGTTGAATCTCAGCTGAATGCCTGAGTCCTGAACACCATCTGTTAGACTGCTCTGGGAAGATGCCCTCTCTTCCTCCTCAGTTCAGGGTCCAAGGAAGAAAGACACTGGTTCAGTGAGGAAGAAAAAGGTCCCAAGAGGAGACAGAGTCTGTGTCAAAATGGGGAGGGGGGGATCTTGACTCTGTTGGGAAGGTCTCCCAACTCAGAGGAGGAGGTGGGGCCCAGCCTCGCAGCTAACCTCGCCATCTCTCTGGGGCTCAGAGAGCACAGCAGCAGAGGAGAGACTCACCTTCGGGGATGGCATCCTCCTGGTACACAGGCCGCAGCAGCTGCGAGGGAAAGACAGAGAACTACCTCAGCCCCAGGAACGGGGCAGACCACCAGGCAGGCTGCTCAGCCCTGGCCTGGGGATAGGAGGGGAGCACCTCAGGGCACGAGGGCAAAACAGCAGTCCCGCTAACGAGCTGAGAGGGGGGCCTGGAGGGATCACAGAATCTAGAATCCTCTAGAATGTTCGAGTTGAACGAGGCTTTAGCTGTCATCAAGTCTAACCCCTTGAAGTGTGTTCTGTGAAACACTGGCACTTGGGACGCTAACAACTCCGCCACAAAGGGTACACCGTCAGGGGAGTTTGAGAAATGCTCGGTTAAACAAGGGCAAACCACCTTCTTCACTGCAGATGCCCTCAGAGCCTCAAATAGGCTAATATGCATTGGGAATCTCCCAGAAGAGGAAGAGAGTATAAGGTGTTTCTCAAACTCATTTGACATCAAGAAACTTTCTTCCCAGAGTATCTCCTGGGACCGATATTTTGGGGCACACACGCTGACATTCCATTACTCCATCTTACAGCTCCTATGACAGGCTCGCTGCCTACCACGCAGCCCATTCCGCTGAGGTTAAGTACAGACTGGCAGAAAGCTCTTCCTTCTTTTGAGGCGAAATCTTCTACCGTGTGACCTCCCATGGCCCTGGATCTGTGCCCTGAGGCCACAAAGACCCACCTGCTGTCTCTGCCGGGGACAGCCCTACAGGACAGCCCTATAGCGGCTGGAGCTAACACATAGCCCACTTCCCTGCTCCCCACTCCAAGCCCCTGGCAGGCTCCTCACAACACAATTTTGAGTCTTCGCATCTTCCTGGCCTCACTCAGGGACCCATGCCCTTCACCCCCCCTGAACCAGCTGTCCATACCTGGCTCCCAGGGTTCAGCGGGGCCAGGATGATGTAGTTGGGGTCGGCGGGGGCAGTGGCACGGGACAGTGCAGGCAGGGTGTGCTGGCCCCCACGCTTGGTCACCTCAGTGTAGCGCTCCCAGCCACCGAGCAGCAGCCCATCCGAGCTGTCACACACCAGGTGACAGCTGTGGCGCTGCTCTGGCCGTGCCTGGGCCCCGTGGGTGCAGTTCTTCTCCCGCTTGTTGGGGGGCGACTGGAGGTCATGGGTCGACTTGCAGGACGCCCGCCGCAGGACCCCGCCATCTGGCCCCGGCTTGACCTGGGGGACCATACGCCACACAAGCAGGATGATCTCGCTGGGGCAGCTCCTGGAAGTTGGGGGAGGCGGGGAGTCACAAAGGGAAGTTGAGTCTGGGGGAGACCAAAGTCAGCCATGGTAGGGGCCTGTGGGGGCACAGAGGAAGAGAGGGGAAGAGGGCAGGGAAGCCCCAGTGCCAGAACAGGAAGGGATGCAGAGGCCATCTAAAGTAGAGACAGCAAAGGGGTCCCTTAGGTCGACTCCAGTTGACTGGCAGAGGCTGGGAAGGACACTGAGGCCAAGGCCAAGTAAACAAGAAAGAAGACCAAACTCAACTAGTGATGTGCCTCCTGGACACAAAGTATTATCAAGGAGGAGCAGGCAAGCCACGGCCTGTGTACAACCCCTCATCCGGTCATTCTAGAAGCAAACCTAAAATGGGCCACGAGGGCTTTAACCCAGAGGGTCGAAATTTAGGAGACCCCAAAATTTAAAGAATAACTGTTTAACTGTGCAATTGAAAATGTTCGCAACATCTACGCATCCTGAGGAAACCAAGGGCTTAGCTCTGAGGTAGCAGAACTAATGAGCTAAAGTAGAGAGCGACCCCCTGGAGCTGCACCACGAACCACAGGGTCTGTTTGAGAGCTTCTTCCCCGCTGTCTGCTCTGGGATCCAAAATTGCTCAGAACCTGAACCTTCCAATTTCAGGCGAAGAAACTGATTCCCCAAGGAGCAAAGTGAATTGCTCACGGCTGGGAAGGAGGGACGGGCGAGGCGTGTGCCCAGGTCTGGGGAGGGGAGGGGAGGTGTGCCCCAGCCCGAGGCCCCGGGCCGCCCGCCGCCCCTGTCACCGGATCTCGTGTGCCAGCTCCACGCATTTCCAGTGCTCCACAGGCCTCTCGTTCAGCTGCAGCACCGTGTCCAGCTGCTGCAGCCCTGCCCGCTCTGCCGGGCCCCCTGCAGGGACAAAGAAAAGCCACTCAAGGGCTCCTGAAGCCCACAACCCCCTCAAAAGCCCCGGGGTCCTTTGCTTCCAGTGACCTTGGACAAGGACCGCTCCCCTCTGTTTCTTCACCTGTCAATGAGGGGCCAACCTCGGGGGCTCTCGGGGACCTTGAAGGGAGGCTCCCCTTTGCCCTCACTTCCTCCCTGCCCGCATACCCAGTACTGGCTGACCTCTCTCTGCTGTCCACCTCCCCACCAGGCCCCCCTCCCTGCCCAGGGCCTCCCACCCCTTAAGAACCCTTCCTTGCTGCCAGGCTCACAGGCAATGGGGGCACCCAGATCACCATGTCCCAGCTTCTCCACTTTGGATGCTCACTCTGTGACTAGAAGTCTTTTCTTTGTGAAAAATAGGGAGGGAATGACTATTTTTAAGTGCTAATCAGGCTGGAATAGGATAAAATACTGCTTCCAAATCGAGTTCATAAATGACTCTCATTTTCCCATGCAGCCATTACTGAAAATATAGGTTTAGTTCCTGTTTGAAATGATTGGGAAACAAAATATAAAAATCTATTTTCATTTTGATTAAAAACAAAAAAAAAAGAGTAGGTGTATTTTCATAGACCTCACTTTCATCTGTGGTCATTTAAAAATATTATTCTTCTCGTTTTGAAAAACCAGGACACTTTGCTCCAGTTTAGGGCTCCCCTTTCAGTTCCAACATCTTGTTTGCAAAGCCTCGGGCTGGCATCACCCGAGACACTCACTCACCGGAATCCACGGCCTGGACTCGGACCGGAGAGTCGCAGCAGATGGTGAAGCCGAAGCCGTCCTTCCCCCTCGGGATGGTAATCTAGGACACAGCCCTGCCCAGTTACTCCCAGAAGCCATGAGGCTGCTGCCTCTGCTCCAAGGTCGTGAAGAACACAGTCCCCACCCCAGAGCCACCTTCCTCTCCAAGGTTGCTGGAGCCAAGAAGGAGGCTGGCCGGCCCCTCGCTGTCCCTATCTTGGCCCAGGCATCTTGAGCACTGGGTTGTGGGCCAAGCAGGAAGGCTGAGAGCTCAGGAGGTAAGCCAGGCCCATGTGGAAGGGCCCAGACCGAGCCTTGGAAGGCTGAATCTCGCCTTCCTCAGCCCTGGCAGACACGTGGCCTAGCCCTTTACCCAAGGGCCCACTGCACTGCACGTCTCCGCCTCACCTGTGACCCACTGCCTGCTCGGTCCCTTCCTCCTTTCCCCAGGGGTTCATGGAGCATCGGCCCAAGGCTGGCCCCATGCTGAGGGCCCAGAGACAAAGCTGGCCTGTTGGCTGCCCTCCCAGAGCACAGGGGAGGGAAGACAGGGATGCACACACTCACCACCTCAGGCCAAGGGGCAGGGGACACGTGCTAGGGGTCTCAGGGCCGTCCACTGCCAGGGCCTCAAGGTATCAGTGAGGGCTCCCGGGTGAGGGGGCAAGTGAGGGCACAGATAGGCTTCCTGGCTGAACCTGAACTAGCCAATGACCTCACTGTGCCTGCTGCAGCCTGTGTGCGTGGCAGGTGCACAACCCCTACTTTCAGAAGTCCCCTGAAAGGGCCCTGCCATCTGGATGCTCTTTTCAAAGCAACATGCAATTATTGAGCTCCTACTGCATGCCAGGCTCTGGTGAGGTACCAGGTCATGAGGCCTTGGTCTCTGGCTCCCAGAGGAGCATAAGGGTACACTGATCTCTAGAAAGCAAAGCAGGTCATGTTAAGCATTACAGCAAAACGTGAGGATGGTGCTGGGAAGAGTCCTTTGTGCTTTGACTTTAGATGACAGGCCTGGAGCACGGCAGGAACCAGCAAATGCTCCACTAGTGAGGACAGTGCTGCAGCCTCCCACCAGCAGCGGAAAGCTGGCAGGGGGCGGCGTGGTCTGCTAGCTCAGTTCAGTTCTACCTTGCTGCATGCCCTCTCTGTGCACCCCCAGTTAGGCTTTGGGAGGGGTGCAGAAAGCCCAGCCCCTGCCCACTCAAAGAGCAATTCCAGGCTGCTCAGAGCAGGTGTATGAGAGCAACAGACTAAGGCAGCTGAAGTCAGAAAAGGGGTCTGGCACCCTGGATGTGGCGTGGGCCCCGGTGCAGCATGGGGTAGGGCACCCCAGGCAGGCTGAGGAAGAAGCCAGCTCAGCAGCGCTGAAAGAGGTCAAGGGCCACCGTCTCGTTAGGAGACTGCTGTCTCCTTCCTTTAGGGGTTACCTCTTCCAGGCTGGGTGCCCGGCATTCACCTGCCAGCTGTCCCAAAGGCCAGGCATGGGAAAGGGGAGGGCCGGGGAGCCCAGGGTGACCCAGGCCCTTGGATGCTGCTGGGGAGGCCCCTGAGGCTCTGCTTCCCACCAGCCCTGGGCCTGGATTCAAAGCGAGTTTGTAAAACAGGAAATCTGACAGACAAGGGGAAGGGGCGGGGGGAGCAGGAAAATACCCTGTTCCCATAAGAATTCTGGGAAAACACACAGCTAAGACAGGAAGAGAAAAAAAATGGAAAGAAAGAAAGAAAAACAAACTCTGGAGTGAGCGCGGAAAGCCCAGACTGAGGCCAAGGGACGATGACAGGAGCCCAGTCCACTCCATGCAACCAGCAGGGATTTTAGGGACCTCACAGCCCACCCTCAAACCAGGCAGAAGCTGGGATGCCAGCATTTTGCTAGCACTTCCCCAGTCCTACACCACCAAGAGCCACGGCCCCTCCTGCCTGGGGTGCAACTCTGGAAAACCAGTTCCAGCACCCAGGGCTAACAGTTTGGGGACTGGCCCCAAAGCTGAATCTGGAGAGAAGGAGGGTGCTCCAGAAAACTGCCTGTTCCCCGCATCCAGGTGGGACTGTGGACAGGAGACCCCTCTGCCTTCCTGGGCACCAGGCTAAGCAGAGCCAGTCCAGACAACAGTCCAGGCCAGCTGGGGGCTGGGAAGAGAGGAAAAGGAGACGGTGTTGGGAAGCAAGCCCCTCTCCTGCTCAGTGTGAGGGGGTGGGACTGCATAAAGGAAGCAGAATTATGCTCTGTCCATCGTGGCCACGACCACGTTGAGAGGACAATGTCCAAAGAACCTGATCATCACTGCAGCCCTGAGGGAATGCAGGGCTAGTTTCAGTATGCCCATTTTACAGAGAAGGAAACTGAGGCCTGAAGCAAGTAAGCTCTCAGCCCTCCTCTCTGACCTCAGGCCTCAGGGTCAAGAGGCAAGGGAAGCAGCCCTGCCCTATCTCTGGGATCTCAGCGACTCCTGGCAGAGGCCATCCTTCCTGGGGTGCTTCTTGCTCTTTCCTGTCCAGTGCAGGAACTGCTACTGCTCTCAGATCTCACCCATGCCAGCATCTCACTTCTGCCCTCCTGCCTGATTTCTGACCCTCTGTCATGCCTAGACTTCAATCCCAATCCCTAAGTGCCACAGTTATTGAACCCCCTGCACCAGGCACTTCATACATATTCCATTTACTTTCACAGCATCGTCACATTATCACCCTATTCCACTGACAGGAAGACTGAGGCTCAGGGAGGTAAACTGCCATGCACAAGAGTCAGACCTCAAGAAGGGCAGAGCTGGATGTGAGCCCGGGTCCGGCACAAAGCTGGTGCTCTCAACCCCGCACTACTTTCTAGCAGGGGATCCGTCTTGAACTTGAGTCCCAGAGCCCCAGGCCCGGACCGCACTCATGCCTGGTCCTACTGTGACTGCCAGAGTGTCCCGGTCCTCAGGCCTGTAGTTCCAAGTGACCGAGGACTTCTCGACCTCCCATCCAGTGCCCTCTGTGCCTCACCACCCCGCCATCCAGTTGCCAGTGTCACAGGGGCTGCTCTGCAGGCTCCAGGAGTGCGGGAGGGCCCTGAGAGCTGGGGACTGGAGAGAGAACACACGTGTCTCACTCACGGTGCAGGAGGCCCCTCTGAGCATCTCCCTGAGACCTAAGTCTGCCAGTTTGAAGGAGTTCAGGACCCAGATTCCAGGCTGGTCATTAAAACACAGGGGGACTTTTCTATACTTTTAAAATCAGAACCATTCCAGAGTCCCATCAGCTTGGACATTCCCAAAATCTGGACATCCCTTGCCTTCACCCTGTCTGACACCATGCCCTTTTTATAAGAAAAAAAAAATGTCCCTCACAGTTCCAGAAGAGTCTTGGGGGCTAAGGGATCATCACTCCCACTCTGCCCCACATCCTGAGACTGGAGGCTGAGGGCCAAGCCCTCTCCGTGAAGTTGGGCTCTGGAGCCAGAGGACTCCGGACCCACTTCAAGGCATCACAGCCACCTGGGAGGAAAATCATGTGTGCACACATATACGCAGACACATCCCACCTCGCTCACAAGCACACACCAACACACGCTAGAACACAATCACACCTACACAACACAGGACAGGCACTGCCGTCCCATCAGAAGTAGGGAAAGTTAGCAAAAAAACACAAATCCAGCTGCTCAGCAAACTAGCCACTTACAATCTCAGCCTTGGGATGCTCTTTTTAACCCACACTCCTCCCAAATAAAAATGACAGAAAATCAACTAGATAATCTCACCATGGACACCACCCAGTCAGTGGTTAGGATGGCGAAGAGCTGGCCTCGTCTGCCCCTAAAGAGGGGCGGCAGGTAAAGGCCACCTTGGGGCCAGTTCCTGCCTCTATCCTCCCCCCCAGATCACAATGAACCTGCAAGGGGCCAGGAGGAGGCAAGAAAGGCCTTGTGGGAAGACAAGTCCTGCTCGGTGAGCCCTCACCCCTGACCCCCAATGACACCCCATGAGCCCCCCAAGGGGCCAAGCACCCACCTGGCGGTAGCGGCGCTCCGAACACACCTTGCAGAGCCCATTGAAGCGGTTCATGGCTGCGGGTCCTGCCTCGACTGCCGCCCCATGAAAACCCGGCTCTCCCCCCCAGCAGTGGGAGCCCGCACTGCGCCCCGTCAGCCTGGCATGACCGCCCTGGGAAGCCCGCCCCGCAGAAGAATGGCAGGAAATCACCTCTCACCTCCCCAAGCCCTGTCTGTGCTGTGTGCCTCTGCACGATAAGCCCGAAGGCTTCCTGAAACCTCCGAATGACAAGGAAGAGGGAGAGTTTTATATTAAAATTCCTGTCAACTAGTTAGTATTCCCCGGCCCCGGCGGGGAGAGGGCGCCTTTGTTCTGGCTGCATTCCCCGCCATGGGCCACTTTGTGATTCCAGTGCTCTCACAAACACCCCTGGCTGGAGGAGAACCCAGGCAGAAAACACAGCCCACTCTGTGACAACGCCGCCCCCCCCTGCAAATCCCAGGGACAAATGCAGGGAACTAACTCAGCCTAAGAACCCAAGGATGCTTTGCACCCACAGACATCCCACGTCAAGACAGGGAAGACAAAACATCTGGAGTTTGCCTGCCACCCAGAAGCTACTTAAAAGTCAGTTTCCTCATCCATGTACGTGGGCTGCTTGAAGGATCTGATGACAGACCATAAAGTCAAGTTGGGAAGGGATTTCCAATCACTAGATAATCCAGCATCCTCTTTTTACTGGTGAAGAAGTGGGGGCCTTGAGCAGTTGAGATCACACAGCAGGGTGGGGTGGAGCTGGGACCAGAGCCCCAGTCTTGATTCCTGCCTTGTAGAGCAGTGCCTGGTGAGCCTAGAGCCCCTTCCACCAACCTCAGAGCCCCTGAGGAAAACTACCCAGCCGCTCACATCCTTCATGCCAGAGAGTGTCCCTTGGTCCAGCCCAGCTTTCGTTACTGTGACAGTGGTCAGGCCAGCCAGGTTTCTAAGCCTCCTTCCCTCCATGCACACGAAGAGGGAGTTGAACAGGTCACCTCTCGAGGTTCTCCCCCTGCCCTAACCAAGCCTCTAACGATCACCCACACCTTGCTGAGTCCTACGGACATCTCTGCGTGTGCAAGCCGAGGAAAATCAAACGCGCCTCAGAACAATGCCCCCAGAGGTCAGGGCCTGTGTGCAGAGCCCAGCACGAAGTAGGACTCTCCCAGGCCACCTAGAAACCTGCAGTGTTGATGTCCGGGCAATTCTCACAAATCCCCAGGGAGACTCCCTGGTCACTGTCCTCTCTGTGCTCGGCATGTACACAGAGAGGGAGAAAGGCCTTTGCAGCTCCCCCACTGAAGCTGGAAGAAAGCTTTTAAACTTGTAATGAAGCCACGGAAAACAGAGATCCAGCAAGTTACTCTAATACTGTACTATCCAATATGGTAATGATTAGACACAGGTGCAATTTAAATTTTAAAATAAAATTTGAAATTCAGGTCCTCGTTCATACTACCCACAATTTCGAATGCTCAGTAGCCACCGGTGGCTAGTGGCTGCCATCATGGGCAGTGCAGCCCCAGCCCGTACGCTCTGTGAGGGCAGGGATCTTTGACAGCTATATCCTGGCACCCGGCACAGGGCCTAGCCCATGTAGATGTTCAATAAATACTTAATGAATGAATGAGTGAATGACTTGAGTGAATGAAAGGGGAAATGTCTTGTAGCTAATAATACACCTAAGTGTCACATATTATCATGGAAAATATCACTGTCGTATTTTCCCAACTAGGCCACTTGCAGGAGACAGCCATACCTGAAGCCATATTTGCTGCCTGTGTGGCCACAGAGAGTGACCTAACATCTCTGAACCTTACAAGTCTCACTCATCTGTGAAATGGGTAGTAACAACCACCTCAGAGGTGGGAGTGAGGGTCATGTTAGATAACAACCGAGGGGCTATTCAGCACCGGGGGCTTGTTTCTCCCTCTCTTAGTGGTTAGAGAAAAGCAGAGATCACCTGCCATGGCCTGCAAAGGGACAAATTTGGATGAATTCCCCAAAATCCCTATAGGAAGGTTCCTCTCTAGCTTCAAAGCCCTAATGAAGTGAGGACCCATCGGTCTCGGGCTCAGACTCACAGCTGCTCCCTGATATCAAGGGGGCCGAACCTGAAGGGGAATTGGGCCACAGTGGCAGGGGAGGCAAGGGGCCTGAGGGGGCCTGCAGGAAAGGGAGGACTCGGCCTCAAGAGACCGAAAGTCAGTACAACCCAGACTCCTCTATTTCCAGGGGCCGGGGCCCGGCTCTCTCCCCACTCCTGCCCCAAGCTTGAGTAACCCGAGAAAAGCACCAGAAATAACCTCTTAAAAAATGCACAACTTGCTGAGTTTCCAACCACCAAGTGAATGAGTCTCAGTCACCGAATGCTCCCTGTTTAGGGGTCTCCTGGGCCAAGGGACTGACCAGAAGCAGGTTAGAGCCCAGAGCAGTGCTCAGGGCCCGTCAGTCCTGCCCAGGTTATCCCCACCTACCTTGAGTTTCTCCCTGTTCTCGGTGTCCTCACCTCCCAACAGTCTCAACAAAGGGTCTGGAAGGTGACAGAGCAGAGTCAGAAAGTTTCTGCTGGCATCTAAGTGCCCGTTCCACAGACCACCCAGAGGATGAGGCCAGGGTGCCAGACCCATGTGGAGGACAAGGTCACTGCTGGCCCCCAGGATGTGGGAATGCCCAGGCTCAGGCCAGGCAGGGGCTCAGGAGACAGATGGGTGCGTGCGAAGGACAGAGCAGAAGGGGAAAATCCTCAGGACCCACAGCAGGGCCCACATGGCCTGTCTGCAGAGGTGGGCGCCCCAAGGTCAGCCAGGCAGCCCAGAGGGGATCCTGAGACCACAGACCCTGAGGAATGGCCACACGGGAAGGTCCAAAAGCCCAGCCCTCCATGAGCTAGATAAATAAAGGAGTCATGGGCATGAGGCTGCCTGCAGGCTGCATTCTAGCAAGCACTCGTGAGAAGGCCCTGGGCCCAGGGTCTGATGGCAGCCTAGGGTGACACATGCCACAAAACACAGGGACTGAGGCTACTACACAGTGGAGTGGGGGGAGCCCTGGGGGTCGGCATGTCTGGGCAGAACTGAAGGTGGTGGGCATGCACCTCTCAGGGGCCGCAGTCTCCGCCTGGCCACCTTCAGGTGCTTGGTCCGGCCCAGGTCCTCGCCCAGCAGGTAGTACCAGCCGCTGGTCTCCTGTCACAAGAGAAGGCGTGACATGCTCAGAGGAGGCAGAGGGCACAGGTCAGGCAGCCACCAATCCCCGTCAAAAAGCAGCAGCTGGACAGCCTCCTCAGGAGCAGCGTCTCTGCAGACACACACACTCCAGCCTCCCTTCCCCGAACCCTCCCTTCCCACCTCCAGGAAGCCCTCCTTGATGCTCCAGGCAGAGCTGATCCTCCCCTCTGCCGACTTCCCACGCCTCTTGTCCCTGGAGAACAAGTCTACTCACAGGCTTGCCTCCCCCACTAGGCTGTGCACAGGCTCCTTGATGTGCCTAGCACTGTGCCTGGTACACAGCAGGAGCCCAATAAATGTTGACAGAACAGAAGGGAGGGAGGGAGGGAAGGAGGGAGAGGCCAGAAAGCAGGCATCCTGAGGCCCCTGAGCAGTCCCCAGGGACAGACATCTTCTCCCAAGAGGGAATAAGGCCAGGACTGCAGTCAAGACAAGATAGTTGGGACCCGCATGTAGGATAAAGGGTCCTCAGCCACCTACCCCAGACTTCACTTCCAGGACACAGAGCTGGGTGGCAGGGCCACCTGGCAACTCCTTGCAGCAGGCCACCAGAACATCTCCAGGGATATGCAAGAGGCGCACATCCCTCCCCTGCTCAAAAGCCTCCAATGCGGGGAGTGCCATCCAAGTAGAGCTGCGTAAGGGTCTGGCCACCCAGACGGAGGGGCCTCTAGGTCCCAGAGTCCTCACCCAGCCTGAAGAAAAGCTCCACAGAGGATGCTCACTCCATCCCTGAGCACCTGCTAGGCCCAGAAACCTGCGACCTGGCAAACAACGTCAAGGCAACCCCTGGAACAGACCACGAGAAGCACCCGTCCCTCATCCTCCAGGGCAGGGAGTGCTCTGAGCTCTGAGGGACCTGCCTGTGTCCTTAAGGGAAGACACCAGACCTAGAGCCTTCTGGGAAGACTTGGAGCCGCCTAACAACTCGTCTCTGACAAGAATGAGCCAAGGCAGGAACCCAGACCCTTGGTCACACCGGTAACAGTGTTGTTATCAGGCCAGGGGGCACCTGTCTCAGTGGGGCACCATCTCACAGACTGAAGCCCCGCCGCAGGGCTTCCAGACAAAGGCCTCTGCCTGTACCAGCCCTGGCCTAGGTGGCCTGACCCTGCCAGAAGCTTCCCTAGGACCCACCTTGTCCGGAGTCAGGAGGGACTTCACCCCGAAGCTCATGCAGCCCATGAGTCCACTCTGTCTGGGAGAACAAGAGAAGCTCGAGTGAGCACCTTTTCATTGCACTACATCGGGAGGTCGACTGTCAAGTGTAACACAGGTTTGCCTGATGCACTGTGGTTTACGAAGCACTTTTACCTGCATTGTCTCATTTGATCTTTCCAACTTTGTGAGTGAGGCTGGAGTTATTCTCTCCACTTCACAGAGGAAAAAACTGAGGCTGAGTTGATCCCCTTGCCAAGGTCACAGGACTCATTAGTAGTAGAGTCCCATGGGAAGCCAACCACAGAAGCTCAGAGTTACCTCGGAGGTTTGAACTGTGCTGGTGCTGGTAGGTCTGAAGAGCCAGTCCCCAAAGGGAATTTCAGCTCCCACGTCTGCTAGTGATGCTCAATCCAGGAGAAAAGTTATGGGACCTCAAGCTCAAGAAGCTTTGTCTTAGGTCCAGGCAAGACCTGGGCAGTGCTTGGACAGTTCCAGGTCAAGGTCCAAACCAACCTGACACACAAAAGTTGCCAAGACCACCCTGACCTGGCTGCCAGTGGGCCAGTACACATGAGCCAGGGTCAGGACTCATGGAAATGTCACGTTGTGCAGACAGGCTGAGTTCATTTGGGTCCTACTTCACTAAGGGTAATTCAAAGCTCCTGAAGCATGTCCATCATTGAGTTCCAATGTGCAACACTGAGGGACTGATTGATACTTGGCAGCTTTCAACAGTGATAGCATAGATTAATATTAATGAAATGCCAAAAATAATATTGCTATTATGAGATAAAAGCAAGTTTACAAAGTTTAATGAGAAAGATGTCCACCAAAATATTAACAATGGGTGTATCTGGCAGGTAGGAATAGAAAGGTTTTTCTTTTCTCCTTTGGGTTTTTAGTGTTTTTAAATTTTCACTGGGAACAAGCGCTACTTTTGAAATCAGAAAAAAAAAAAGTAGTATAAATGTATTTGAAAGTACTTCTATTCTACCACATCTTTCTCTACCCTAACACTAGAGTTGCTTTTTTTTTTTTTTTTTTTTCCCTACCTCTTCTCTCTTAGCATATCGCCAACTCAGGCCTCTTCAGAGATTGGTTTAATAGCTATTAATCAAGAAACAACATGGGTATTAAGACTGGAGCAGAACCCTGATGGTTGACTTCAATATGTGAGGGACCCACACAGACGAGGGATTCAGCATGTTCTGGGGAAGGCACCATATCAAAGCCAAGGATGTAATGAGCTGCCTAGATGGGTAGTGAACTAACTCCCTGGAGATGTGCCTCCTCGGAGCCTGGTCTAAGGGGGCCTGAACAAGTCCACAGAACACCCTGAAGAGCCTGTCCAAGTCCTGTGCCCCAGAGCCTGCTCCTGAGATCCAGACCCAGTATGTCCAAGGTGGGGTCTGCGCATGGGAGTCTGGAGTAAGCTATCCAGGGGATCCTACAGGGCACCCACCCGTGCCTGCCCCAGTCGAGGACCGGTAGTGTACAACAACTTTATAAATACATTTTGTTTGGATTCTCCAGGAAGGGTGGCAGCCTACCACCTGACAGTCCTAAGCAAAACAAAACTGGCTTCTTGCCGGGAGCCAAGCCGATTGAGGGCCAGGGATGCAGAATGCTGGGGATGGATTCTCAAAGCTGGTGCCCCTCCCCCACAGATGCACACTCTACACCAGGCCATGTCTCCCCAGCTACTCTCACTCTGCTACCACCCCCCACCCCGGCTCTCTCTTCCTGCCCTCGCCCTCCTGCAGCCCGGGCTGCACCTGCTCTCTTCTCCTTCCTTGCCCCCTCCCATCATACCAGGCCATATTAACCATCTACCGATAGAGAACAGTGTAGTCACTCCATGAAAGTGACCCTTCCACATCCACCTGCCCACCCAGCAACAAAACAAATACTCCTCCCTCCTGGAAAGTGGCCAAGTCAGCACTAATGGAGGGGCAGCTGCAGTGACCAACATGAGTGGCAGACACTGACCTGAGCTGACATCCCAGAAAAGCCTTGTCAAGACTTTGCCAAAGTCCTCATCACTGATTTAATTTTGTGTGTCAACACATTCAAAAGCAACCCAGCTGGTATCTAGGTGCCCACACTGCCTTGCTGTACACTTTTCTTTCACACTGAGTATGGCTGTAACTTTCTAAATCTTCAGGCAGGATGCTTTAGCTGTAATAAAGGCTGCCTCTCCCTGCTCTTCAGTAAGTGGAAATTTCACCCCCTGGTGCTTAAAGAATACTAAATGGTTAATAGCCTCCCGTGAGCTTTGCTTCCTGCTAAGGGGCCTCCAATGATTTCATGATAATTTAGGCCAAGCAAATGGTCACAGTTAATGTCCATAAGCAGGAACCTCTAAGTGTTCTTCAATTAGCTACTTCTGAAGGCTGTTTTTGAAAACCTTTGGAAGAAGAAAGACTTTTTCTACATGCAGCCTAAGTACACGGTAATACACTGGTCAGGTAATAAACTTGGGACACCGCCTGAAATTTCTCTAGGCACAAAGTCTCAGGGGCCAAGCCTTGGGTACTTCTGAATGCCAAACCCTAAGCTCAGTGAAGCCTTGACAAACGGATGAACCCATCATGCCCACGCTGGCAGGCACTGGGCAAGGAGCTGCAGCATTAAGGAAACAAGACAAACATTCAGGAATTTAAATACCAGTTCAAGACAGCAATACAAGGGATGTCACTAGACAGAGTGAGACTGAGAGATGAACAGTACAGGCAACAAATGCTGAAAGCTTAGAGAGGCAAGAGGTAGTTTAGGACTGAGATGCTCAAAGAAGGCCTAAAGAGTTAAGCCAAAGAGAAGGAAAGGAAGAGCATTTCAGGCAAAGGCAACAGCTGGTACAAAGGCTCAGAGGTAAGGCTTCATGCAACATTCAAGGGCAATAGTACAGCCAGCCCTCCGTATGAAAGGATGCGGAACCCATGGATACGGAGGGCCGACTATACTATACCACTTTATATAAAGGGACTTGAGCATCCATGGATTTTGGTATCCACGGGGGTCCTGGAACAAATCCCCCATGGACACAGAGGGATGGCTGTACTTGGCTCAGTTTACTTTTGAGCACAGGGTAGGAGACCCGCTACAAAATGAAAATGCATTATTTTAAGGGAATGCACTTTAATTCTCTCTCTCAGGGGCTTAAACTATTTCTGTTACAGACTTATCCCATTTAATCTCAATTTATTTTTAATTTGATGGCTTAAATCACACAATATTTTTCCAATCATTTTTTCTTTCCTTAAGCTCAGTCCCCATCTCTGGTCACAAGCTTTCTAACTTTATGGCACTGCACTTGGCACTGAGGTTTTTTATAAAATAGTTTAAAGGAAAGAGCACAGAGTACCCAGGATAGCGTGCGACACACAGCAAGCAGCCTCTCCATATACGTAATTACTATTAGCATAAAAGATTACGTTTTTCAAACACATGCTGTGTGTGTTTTGGGGGTTTTTTAACTTGGTGCATAACATTACAATTCTCTCTAAGATTGTTCTCTGACCACAAGTTCTGAAAACACTATGATTGACACTAGAAGCTTCAGTTTGGCTTCTACCATATCATCAAACAAAACTTTTAAGTAGTTCAGTTCCATAATCAGTGATATTAAGGAGTTAGTGCTAATTTTTAAATGTGATAATGGCATCGTGGTTGTTTTCTTAAGCCATCTTTTAGAGATTTATATAGCTGAGATGAGATGATGTCTGGGATTTGCTTTAAAATAATCCACTGGAGGAGGGGAAAGTGGGTGAGGGCATAAATGAAATAAAATTGGCCATATAGATAATTGATGAAGCTGGGCTATGAGTATGTGAGGGTTTATTACATACTATTTTCTAACTTTGCATATGTTTGAAAATATCTATAATTTCTTAAAAACTCACAGAACCTGCAAGCCAAAAGAAATCTTTGAGACCACTGCATTTTACAGGTGAAGAAAATGAAGCCCAGAGCAGGGAAGGGACCTATCCACAGTCTCATAGCAAGTTGGAGCTAAGCCAAAGTCTACTGCTCTGAGGCCTGGTTCTCCTCAGCTCCCACCAAGAGCTGAAACCACCGTGTGAGCTGAAATCCGCCAGCACCCCCAGAACTTCCTTGTAGATCATCTTGCTTCTCTAATACAAATTTACAGCCATAACTGGAAGGATCAAGACAATTCATGAAACAGATGCTCCCTTTTCATTTCCTAACTGACGGGACACTTCCCTGCAGTCCAGTAGTTAAGACTGTGCTCCCAATGCAGGGGGCAGGGGTTCGATCCCCGGTCAGAGAACTAGATCCCACACGGCGCAACTAAAGCCCGCATGCTGCAACTAAAAGAGCCCACATGCCACAACTAAAAGAGCCTGCGTGCCGCAACTAAAGATCCCTCATCCTGCAACGAAGAGCCCACACGTGGCAACAAAGATTCCGTGTGCCACAGCTAAGACCCAGCGCAGCCTAAATAAATAAATAAATAATTTTTTAAAAACAATGTAACTGCCACATATTCAGCTGGATGATTTATATAAAACTACATTATAAATGCTATGAGAGGTAGCCTGAGGCCTGAGGCACAAGTGTACTGACAGAAAGGGTGTGGCTTTGGAGCCCTTTATCACCTGGGTGAGCTGGTCAAGTGTACTATAATGTGGTTTGGCACCAGGCTACCTGGATTTGCATCTTGTTTTCACCACGTGCTGGCTGTGTTACCTTGGGCAAGTTACTTAACCTCTCTGTGCCTGTAAAAGAGAGACATCAATAATGCCTACTTTATATAGTGTTGTGAGGATTAAATTAGAAAATGCATGGAATATGCTTAATGTCCACACACTTAGTGGACATTAAGTGATTAATAAATATGAGGTATTATATAACCTTGGGCAAGTTCCTTAGCCTTCGTAAATCTGTTTTCTCTTCTCTGAAGAGACAGACAGTAATAATTCCTACCTCTCAGGGTCGCTGTGAGGATTAAATGAGATAATGTATGTAAAGTGCTTGGCACAGAGAAGAGTTCATAAATGTTTGTTTCCTTCCTTCTGTAATTGTCCTTCATGTTGTGAGGTTGCATGTCCGTCCTTCGGAGAAGCACAATTTGATCTGAGAGTGTTCGGCACAGAGTACCCAGGACAGTGTGCAACACACAGCAAGCGCCCTGTCTGTCTCCTCCAGCTCAGAGGCCTTCTCATTCAGGGATGGATCAATACTATGCTTCCCACCTGCTGAGCCGGTCACTGCGGTGCTGGCACCTTGGGCAGGGCCATCTGTTGGGAAAGCAGGTCTGCCTGAGCCTGCTCTGTCCCTCTTGAGCTTCGGGTTGGGACTGTGACCACGAGTTTGCCTGTGTTTTGTTTAATAAGGAATCTCACTTTCCCAAAATAGGCAACAAGCAGAGACACTGCCTCTGTCACGCTGCCTCACTGGGCGCTGACTCACTTTCCCTGGCCTCACTTTCTTTTCCAAAAACCGCCAAGTGCACTGCTGCCCCTTCTCCAGCAGGCTCCGCCTGGCTCACTGTGCTCTCGCAGGAGAGTGGTCACAGCAGAGGGAGCGGTGACTCCCAGTTTGGTGTCTGCCTCCGTCCAGAAGGCTCGCCAGGCGTCCTTCTGTCTCTCCGCCATTCCTCCTCTGTCTCCTTCAGGGCTTTCCCTTCCTGTGCCCATCCCTTCAAGGCTGGATTCTGACCCTTCGTCCTTGGCACCTACTGTCTTCCTGGGTGGTCTCACCTGCTCAAAATTTCACCCACCACCTTGGCGGGCACGGCTCCCACACCTCCACAGACCTCTCTCTCCCCTGAGCTCCAGGTCAGCAAAGGCAACCTTCCTACACAGCTCTCAGCTGGCTGCCCTCCAGGCACCTCCATCTCACCATATCCACAGTTGCTCCCCCTTCCCCTCCGGTACACTCTGGCTTAGCTGAAGACGTCACCAGCTACCCAGGAGTTATCCTTGACTTCTCCCACTGCTCTCACAGCCAGATCACCGCTAAGTACTATTGGTTTAAGCTCCTAAATATATCCTGGGTCTGTTTCCCTCCTCTCTATCCCTACATCATCTCTCTCACAGAGTCACCACAAGAATCTCCCAGCTCCTCCCCAACCTCCAAAAGACCTACCAGAGTGATAGATCTAGAATACACACCTGTCACTCCCCTGCTCAACACCCTTCAGTATCTCCCCATCACCAGATTCCCAAACACCAAGCTGGCTGCATGAGATTCACCCTGAGAGCTTGGGTAAGTGCAGATTCCTAGGCCCTGCCCGTGAAAATCTGGACTTAATCAATCTGATGTGTTACCTGGGAACCTATGTTCCTCACCAGCATCCCAGGTGATTCTGATGCATAGCCAGGACTGAGAACTACTGGCCCTTCTGAGAAAATTCACACTCCAAAGAAACCCTACAGAATGATCCGATGTGGTTCATGACAGCCTCTTCATCTTACCTCCAGTCAGTCCCTACTTTGTAATTGACCCTCCAGCAACACCAATGAGTTTGCAGATCCCTCTCCACTCCTGCCCTGCCCTCTGTACGCTACTGGTTGAGACTGAAGACTCTAGGGTCTAAATACCTGGGTTCCCATCTTGCCCCTACTGTTCCCTGGCCATGCGAACTTAGGCGAGTAACTCCCTTCCTTAGCTTCAGTTTCCTTTTCTGAAAACTTAAGACAAAAACACACTTCCCTTAGAGTTGCCTTAAGAACTAAATGAGATAATGCACTGTTAAACCCTGGCTTGTGGTCAACACCCAGTAAACGATTGCTCTTGTTTACGATATCAGTAAACGATAAAGTATCAGTAAATGATACTCTGTTGAAAGACAAATCTTTCATTATGAAAGCTGAGGAAGGCTCAATTTTAAAAGCACACTAACTATCAAATTTAGGGTACCAAAAAGCACTGAGCCCAGAAATATTTTCTGGGTCTAAGCTGGTGAGTTGAGCTGATTTTCATTCACCTAGGCCCTTTTCCGGTCACCATTCTGTTCTACGATTATTGGACAAATGTTACTGGCCACAGAGTCTCCCAGATTCCTCGGGCTGCACCAGCTGAATGAGGCCCTGCTGCTCACAGCAGGCCATGCAGTCAAGTGCTCTCACCCACTTCCATTCCCTTCCCTTAGCAGCTGATTCTCACCCTCACCACCCAGCACTCTTCCCTTGCTCTGTACTGGCCGCCATTACTAACGACCACATCCGCCTCCTGCGTCCTGGGCTGCCTGAAACCTGTTAGGTTTCTCCTACACAAAACTCTGCACCTCCTAAACTGGCCTCCTCATGGCAGCCTGAGCCCCCCGCACGTGTTCCTGCCTCTTTGCCTTTGCTCGTGCTGCGCTCCTGCCTGCAATGCCCTTTCCAGACTACTCTCCTTGTCTTATTCTTGAGCTCTGCCCCAAGTTCAAAGTCCCACTTTTTGCAATGAAGCCTTCCTCGATCGCCTCAGCCCATGATGAACTCTCCTTCTTCCCACACTTACTGTCCTATTACTCATTTTGTTCCTTTATTCCTTCAGCCAATAATCACCAAACATCTACGTGCTAGGCACTGGGTACAGTGGTGACTAAGAGAGAAATGGACCCATTTTTTCATGCAGCTTCTGCTCCTGTGGAACTGAGCCTGTGCGTATTGTGACTGTAATTTGCCTCCATGCAGAGCCTGGTGTCCTCTTCTGAAAGTAGGTGCCTTGAGAGCAGAAGCCACATGTAGGCTGGTTGGCATCCCAGTGGCCAACACAGCATCTTGTTGATACCAAGGGCTCAGCAAATGCACATTGGTAACATGATCCTTGGCATCGCCTGGAGTGACGGGGACTCAGGGCAGCGGCAGCCTCTCAAACTTAGCCACCCCCATTCATTTATCCAACAAGCACTAACTGAGCCCCTTCTGTATGCTGGCTACCTGGCTGCCACCCATGAGCCCAGAGCAGGATCTCCCCTCCAGCTCAGCAGTTCCCCTCACCTGGAGACACCTGCCCTGTTCCACACTGTGACCAGAAGGCGCTTCTGTTCGTCTTCCTCTTGGACAGGACTGCAAAGCAAACCAGACAGTCAGTGTGTTAGCAGGGCCGAGCTCCAGTCCAGACCCACGGAGTCCAGCATCATGGCAAATTATGGAAATAACCAGAACACCAACCATAGGAGCTGGTTAAATAAACTACAGCACAAATAGTGTGGGAGATGAGTATTTACATTCATGGAAGAGTTTACATTACATTGTTAGGGATGAAAAGGAGGTTACAACACAATACTATAGAACAATGCCATCTTTGGAAACACACAGCCACACAAATTTGAAGATCTGAAAAGAAATACCACAGAACATATCAGTGAGTGGCAGGACTTGGAGTGTTTTCTCTCTTCTTCTTGTTTGCCTATATTTTCTATTTTTCTACAATAAGCAAAATTAGCTTATGTAGTAAGGAAAATAACAAAACATGATTAGTTTTCACTAATAGGAAAATACAAAATGTCCATTACCTTCCCATTGGTCCCAGAGTTCAGGGATGAGGGGAAGAAATAATAACAATAACACCTGACACTCTGTGTTATACTGTCTCATTTACACCTCCGCTCTCTGAGGTTGGTACGTCATTAGCCCCATTTTACAAATAAGGAAGCCAAGACTCAGAGAGGTTAGCAAGTTGGGGACGGTCGGGAGGGGAGGCAAAACATCCCTCAGCTTGGAAAATTCCTTCTGCTAAAGGAGAAAGTTTGTCCCGAGGCACAGTGGGAAATTGCCTACTTTTTTCAGGGGCTGCCAGCCTCAGGCTGGACATTTTAGTTATGAGAACCAGCCACATGATACCGTATCACTGTGGACCTTGCTGCTGGGCCAGGTGCCAGGGAGGCAAGGACACAAGTAAATGAGAAAGCAAAGATATCCTTTAGAAGTCACTGTTTTTCTGCTTAGATCTGATTCTAGATTTGGCAAACAGAGCTGTTTCCAGATAAACACTCCTTCCCTCTGCTCTCGAGGGCCCAGCTGCTCCAGACTCTTACAGGAAGAAGTGCTCGTGGAAGACTGGGTCTCTGCAGTCTGGAATGGTCTGTGTCTTCTGACAGCGTCGTCGGTTATCTTCGGGGACCAAAGAAATCTTGAATTGGAGAAAAGTAAGGGTTAGCCGATCTCAGAGCCATGTAATCACCTAACCCCAGTGGCTGACTCTGCACATCCCAAGTGTTCTTCAAATCAGCTTCTGCAGCGGACAGAGTGGAGTCCTCAATCAAACGCCAGGAAAGAAAGAGGAGCCCTGGGCTGGAGGCACTGCAGTCAGATGCCAGGACAGGGCCTCACAGGGGTGGTACCCAGGAGGCAGCACCAGGCCCAGGCAGAGATGGGGTGCAACTTGACCATCTCTGCTCTTCCTCCAAGCAGAGAGGTTCCCCCAAAGCACAAGGCCTCTTCACTTCTAAGTTCCCAGCTGCTGCTGAGTGCTCCCTTCCCAGGAGGCTCCAGGCCAGCCTCTGCCAAGGCCCCCCACCCACACTCTCGTCCTAGTGCCATGCATCCCCCGCCGCAGGTTCCCACCCCGCTGCTGACCTTGTCCCAGCCCACAGGGGCCTCTGAGCAGCCTGGCGGCTTCGGGAAGAAGGCAGAGCGGCGCACCAAAGCCTGCACCTGACATCCGGCTGCCACACTCTGGGAGGCGCCTGGCCTTTGGCTCCGGCTGGAAGTAGGCCCCCTGCCCCTATGGGGCCTCTGTCTTCACTGCAAGGGCTCCTTTCAGACGGATCCTCCAGCCCTCAGAGACACTCCCTCTACCCCACCACCCAAACTGCCACGCTGCCTCTAGTTTTGGGGAAGGGAGGGGTGAAGATGTTGCTTTTCACCAGAGGGCTTGGGATTGCCTGTGGATTTCCGTCAACCACACGCTCACAGTGCTCACCTATGGGGTGATGCACAAGATCACCCATAAGATTCCAGAGCTTGCAGGAAGCCCTAGAGACCAAGCCGGGCTAAGGGAAGGGGGTCCATCTCAGCTCAGGGCCTCGTCACTAGGCTTAATAAACGCCTACTGACCAAATGATGTAACCGCAGCTGCCACCTCGAATGACCCGAGGCCCACAGGTGTGCTGGGACCTTGGAACTCAGTCCGGTGATGTGGTCCCTCACCACGCCCCACCCCACCTCCAGCTCATCATGTACCTTCACGTAGGAATCACAGCCACCAGGCTCCTTGCTCATCAGGCCTTTGCCTTCTATGACTAAACAGAGAATTAAAATGTTGGGGTGGGTGGGTGAGAAGGATCGTTACCAGGCTCTTAATCTACATACCAACCACTGATATTAACCCCTCTCTGGTCTAGCCCACTCCCACCATCTCCCACACTCAGGCAGCACCTTCACCGAGGCATTATAGGATGCTTTCAATTCCCTGACTCCCTGAAAGGGAATGTAAAGTTTATGGAGTCCAACCCCTCATTTAATGGCGAAGATGAGGCTATGAGGGGCATCCAAAGACAGTAAGAAACATGCCCAAAGTCACAGAGCAATGGGAGTGACAGAGCTTGGTTTAGATCCCTGTCTCTGGACTCCCAGTCCAGTGCTCCTTCCACCGCACAAGACTGCCTCCTGGGATGGAAGGGCCAAGTTGGAGGACATAGTCACGTGAGCCAGAGCAAGCTGCTTCACCAGGAGACTGAATCTGCCACTTTGCAATGGGCCCGTGATAATAATGGGCTGCTGATAGCAGCACCCACTTCGCGTGGCAGTTGTGCAGATTAAAAGAGATCATGTGTCTAAGGTGCGTAGTAGAGTGCCTGGCAAGGTAACTGCTCATGAAAGGTTTGCTAAAGAAAACAAGAAAAAATAAAGGCAAGGGATTGGGGGGCTGGGGTGCGGGGTGCAGGTCTGGCCACGAAAGCAAGTGTGGCTTGTTTGCCTGAGGTCTGTAGGAAGCAGACAGTGGACCTAACAGGAGCTGAGCCTCTTTCCTATTTTCTTTTCGGTTCGGTTTTCATTGAGCCCTAGGGCTTGGCTCAGACGGAGCCCCTGTAGTCTGAGGCGTGAGGCCTGGGAAGCCAAAGGAGAGAGGGGAACAGGCTGAAAGTGATGAAGGGCCCAAGACTCGGGTGAAGCCAAAGCAAACTGTGCAGGACGAATGGACCGGGGGAGGTTAAGATGCACTTGGCAAAAACTGTTTGCACAGCTGGAGTCAGGCTCTGGCAGGCAAAGAACCCCCCTCTGCTGGTCCTTGGGAAGTTCACCTTGGGCCCCCCAAGGCCAAGGCTGGAGGACCCAGGCGCCTGCTGGTCTCCTCTGCCTGGTGTCCTAGCAACTGCTCCTGCGTGAGGCCTTCCTGTGGGCGTGGTTCTTGAGGGCGGGATCCAGGCCTGATGAAGCCCTTGGTCTGCCTGTCCCCGCCATGGAGTTGAGGCAGACATGGTCCCCACCCTCGCTACACTCGCCGTCTACTGAAGGAGACAGATCCTGGACACACCAGGGTGACACAGTGTAGTCAGGACTGTGATGAGGACACAGAGGAGGAAGCAACAAACTCAGCCCTGCAGGTGGGTCAGGGGGTGATTCCTGGAGGGGAAAAAATGAGCCAAAATGAGCCTTCCTTCCTGAGTCTTAATGAGATTAAGGCAGGCATATTTCTTACGAAATCAGAGGAAGGGAAACCTATTCTTCAAAAGGAGTTCAAACAGAAGGCAGGCTCAGACGCAAGGAACAGAGGGTGCGAAGGCAGGGGCATAAGCAAGCGTGATGCATTGGGGGGCGAGGAGGGCACAAAACCAGACAGAACGGGGGCAGAGGGTGCCTTGAACAGCAAGAGCCAGGGAGGCTGGAGAGACAGGCAGGGCCTGCTGGGCCAAACAGAAGAGCCGGCCACGAAAGAAGCCCAGTAACTATTTGTGTGCTGGATAGAAGGATAAACAAATGGATAAATGGCAGGTAAAGTATAAAATCCTCTGGGTGGCACATCAGACCTTCATGGCCCGGTCCCAGCTCACCGCTGCACCCACTCCTGTGCTGCTCCGCGGGCACGTTAGACAGTCCTCAAGGGCATCGTGCTCTCTCTGACCCCAGGCCTTCACACCTGCAGCTCCCCCGGCGTGAAGTGCCTGGCCCTCCTGCTCCCTTCTGCCTGGCTCAGGCTCGGTCCTCCTTCAGGATGGAATGTGGGCATCGCCCCCTCTGCCAAGGCTTCCTACCATCCTATCAGCGCAGACAGAGGTAGGTGCTTCTCCTTGGTGTCCCCAGCCCCTGGCACAGGGCCAATGCTCAATCACTATTTTTGGAATTTATGGTTTTCTATCTTATTTAACAAATACTAATATAGGGTTTACCACATGCTGGGCGCTGTCCTAAGCACTTTACTAATATTGACTCCTTTAATCCTTGTCACATCCCATAAGATAGGTACTTTTATTGCCATCCAGCAGATGAGAAACTAAGCTTGCTTAAGGTCACGTGGCAAGAAAGTATCAGAGCCGGGATTCAGACATGAGCAGTCTGGTTCCAAAGGTGGCGACCTTAGCCGTGACACTGCCATCAATGAACGAATGAATGGATGAGAAAAAGAGAAAGAGAGAAGAAAGGAAGGAAGGAAGATGAGAGGAAGGACAGGGAAGCTCTTCTGTGGCCCCCCTCCACTAGGGCCAAGGAGGATGCTGAGGTGCCCAGGGACAGCTCCAGCCTGCTGTGGACTCCACCTGCATCGGAGCAGGACCAGGGAAATGTCTCTAGGAGTCCCAAGTGAATACACACTTGTTTTCAACAGACACATAGCAGGACACTATAGAAAGGTGAAAAAGTAGCCTTGGCCATGGTAATACCTCCACCCGGCCCTGGCTCCACGCGGGAGGCCAAGTAGCCCAATCTTCCCCGGTGAGCCCGGCACACAGCCATACTCACTGTGGAGCAGGAGAACCCCGTCCTGGGCATCGATGGACAGCTTCAGCTGACCTGAGGAAACAACAAGAGAGACAGCTTCACCTCATTTCCTTGCCAGGTGAAAAATGGAGTGACGTTGACGGGAATGTGCTTCTGTTCCTGTGAAGCGATTCAAAGATTCATACAGTCTCTGGGTTGGAAGGGAGCTCAGAAGCCACCTAGTTAAGCCTCCTCACCACGTCAATACCTCCAGCGGTATTGATTTCCATCCTTACTCCCCCAGGTGATGGGGAGCTGACTACTTTACAAGGCAGCCCAGGTCAATGCTGGGGAGCTCTCACTGTTGGACAGCCAGAAAAGTTGTTGCATCCACATCTCAGTGAGGCTAGATTGGAGAGTTAAGGATCCTGGGTCTCAGTCAGAAGTCCATGCTGGGGGGTTGGCCAAAGCTTTCCAGCTGTGACAGACAGCTAGCTATGTTCTGGGAAGGCAATAACAATACAAGGACATACGATGAATGAGTTTGGGGAAAAGCAAAAGGAAAGAGATCAGC
Source organism: Delphinapterus leucas (assembly GCF_059928025.1). Taxonomy (NCBI): domain Eukaryota; kingdom Metazoa; phylum Chordata; class Mammalia; order Artiodactyla; family Monodontidae; genus Delphinapterus; species Delphinapterus leucas. Next base: position 104,723,080 of record NC_143134.1, on the reverse strand, counting down.
TGTGGGCAGAGAGATCCTTCGAAGTCAATGCTACTGCCCCCAGTCATTCCACAGAACCCTGACCTCCCTAAAGAAAAGCTAAGGAGGCTTCCTCTGACCTTGGCTTAGAGCCTTGCTACTCAAAGTGAGGTCCAAGAACCAGCAGCACAAGAAGCATGTGGAAGATAGTTAAAAATTCAGCATCTCAGCCCTGGCCCAGGCCTCCTAAATTCAGGGTTACAGTTTAACAATATCCCCAGGAAGTTGCATGCACATTAAAGGTTGAGGAGCCCTAGATCAGAGCACACTGAAGAGTCTCTGAACATGTTTCTAAGCTTGGAGGTGGCCCTCTTAAGCAAAACACAAAAAAGCAGAGGCCACAGGGAAAAGATAGATAAATCTGACTCCATAAGACTTTTTAAATGTCTGTTACAATTAAATATATCATAAACAAAGCTATGAGACAACACAATAGAAAAACAAGCAAAGGATATTGAATTGGAAATTCAGCGATGAGAAAATGGCCCATAAACATGCAAAAAGATGCTCAACTTCATGGAGATCTGAGACATGCAAATTAACAATAAAATACCACCTTCCCCCAATCTGATTGGCAGATAATCTAAAAGACGATAATGTCAAATGTTGGTAAAGATGCAGGAAAACAGATACCCTCATACCCCGTTGGAGGAAGTGTAAATGGAGGGTAATTTCTGACAATATCTATTAAATATAAATGTCCTTATCATTCAACCTAGCAATTATACTTCCAGGTAACTATGATAGACAAAAACTCAAGTGTGCACAAAGGCTGGCACCACAGCATGGGAAAAAATTGGAAACACCTGAAAAATCCATCCGTATGAAAATGGTTAAATGAACGAACTATAGCTGTGTTGTGGGATACTATGGGCTGATATAAACAATGGGGGAGCAGTATAAGTCCTGGAATAGGAACATTATTGAGACATGTTTTTAAGTGGAACAAGCAAATTGCAGAACAATACACATGGTATATATTTCTGTGTGTGTGTGTGTGTGTTCTGAAAGGATGTCAAATTAAAACCAGTGATCACCTCTAGGGAAGAGACTGAATTGGAGGGAGGGAAGTCAAGAGGAATCTCAATCTATCACTACTGCAGTTTTAACAGTACAAATATATCCACGACCTATAGTACTTTTATAATTAAAAATAAACTAAAGAGGAAACACACAGACATAGAGAACAGACTTCTGGTTGCCAAGGGGGAGCAGGGGTAGGGGAGGGAAGGAATGGGAGTTTGGGATTAGCAGAGGCAAACGATTATATATAGGATGGATAAACAACAAGGTCCTACTGTAGAGCACAGGGAGCTATATTCAGTATGCTGTGATAAACCATAATGCAAAAATATGAAAAAATATATACAGGAGAAATTAACACAACACTGTAAATCAACTATATTTCAACAAAACTTAAAAAAAATAAATAAAGAGGAAACAAATAAAGAAGGAAAGAGGGGGACTTCCCTGGTGGCACAGTGGTTAAGAATCCACCTGCCGATGCAGGGGACAGGGGTGGGAGCCCTGGTCTGGGAAGATTCCACATGCTGCGGAGCAAGCCCATGCACCACAACTATTGAGCCTGCGCTCTAGAGCCCACGAGCCACAACTACTGAGCCCACGTGCCACAACTACTGAAGCCCGCGCACCTAGAGCCGGTGCTCCACAACAAGAGAAGCCACTGCAATGAGAAGCCCACGTACTGCAATGAAGAGTAGTCCCCGCTCACCGCAACCAGAGAAAGCTCACGTGCAGCAACGAAGACCCAACACGGCCAAAAATAAATAAATAAATGTATAAAAAAAAACGCAAAAAGCAGAACATCAGGTCATCCTCACAGACACCCAGTGGCTCTCCAGCATGGATAGAGGACAGCTAGGACCACACTCCTCCTCCTCAATGACACGTGGAAAAATCTGCTCTCCATCCAATAGACTCCTAGAACTTCAAGAAACCACTGAACTGGATCTACCCAGTGGACACAGGGGAAGGGCAGGGCTTCCCAGCCTGCAGCAAACCAGCACATCATCCAGAAAGCCCTGCATCTGCTCCATCCATGACAACGCTGTCTAGAAGTTATCTGCCTCTGCTTGGTCACCTCCAGTGATGGGGAGCTCGCTTCCCACAATGAGAGCCCTGTCCCTTTTGAGATAGATCTGATTGTTCCGTGCTTCATCTTTATTGAGCCAAAAGTGATCTCTCAGTACCTTTCATTGACTGGACCTCACTCTGCAGTCTCTGGGCTCTCTCCTTTACACCAAAGTCTGAAGTCCCTCCAGCATTCCTCATGGCACAGTTAGACACCCCTCGTCATCCCAACTGTTCATCTCTGGACATGCCCCATGAAACTGGACTGGCGGTTGGGGCTCACGCTTAGTTGCTGGCTGGCAGAAGGGCAGGCATAGCACGGAAAGGAGGGAAACTCCACGCCTCATAGCCCTACAGCAGTCCACCAACCACTATGATCTTGCCCCTCATACTTTGGGGTGTTTAATCTACAGTCCCAAGCAATTCAGGCTGCAGCAAACCCTGGTCCAGCTCTTCACCCATCAGAAATCCCTGCCGCTCTCCTGCCCAGGACACTGATCTCAGAAGCCCAGGAGGTCTGCTCCAGCCCCAGACCCAACTACGCTCCTCTCTCAGAGCCAGCTCCTCTCTCAGAGCCACAATGGCCGTGAGGTGGAGCTAATAATAGGGGTTATCACACTTTCTGAGCTGTGGGGATCAGATAATGCTGGAGGGCGAGAAGGTCCTTGAATGAAAGGCGCCAGGAGAATCCATGGTATTATTAGTTCAAGGTCTGAGCAATTACCACTTTGGGGATCCCTAGAGCTGAGAAACCTCCTACAAAACCTGGGCCCGGATCCAGAGTGGGGTGGGAGAAGGAGGCTGGAAACAGATGAACAGGGCCAGCAGCCATGGACTGGATCTCATCGGCCCAAAGCCATCTACACTTAACACATTTTTTCTGAAACTGTTACCAGTGCAAAGCCGACTCGGGCCCAAACACATCTGGCTTTCCACAGCCGTGGGAACCACTGTGTTGTCCAACACCTATCCCCTTCCAACGGCCCTTTCCCAGAAATCAGAACCGAGAAATCTCCCGACACAAATGGTCACTAATTCCATTGCACAAACATCTGCCAAGCACCTGCACGAGCGCCTGAGGGAGGAAGGGCAGATCTGAACAGCGCCTACCCTCAGGGAACTCAGAGCCCAGTGGCTAGGACAGGGGCGTGAGCAAGGTCAAGGGTGGAGCTGGAGCAGAGGATGGGCCTGGGGTGAAGACTGACTCCGAAATCAGATGAGTCTGCACAGCTCCATGCAGCTCCTCTTCCAGGCCCCGCCTACACCCTGTAACAGCAGAGAAACCAAACCCAGCGGACCAAGCTCCAAGTCCCCAGGGCAGTACACACCCTACCCCAGCCCATTCTCAGGCTCACCGATGAGGGACAGCAAGATGAAGAATGAGAACCCTTCCCTTGGCCATGACTGTCCCCTCTGTCCTCCCCCTTAGTCCATTCCATCGAATGTCTAAGACTCCTGAAGTCACCTTGCCCAACCTCCTCACGTGGTAGCCAGAACAGTCCTGCCCAGAGATGAAAGGTGACTTGCCCTGGGCCCAGAGAGACCAGGATAGACTGAGCCAGAACTAGAGACCAGAACTCTGCCCAAACCTTTCCTGTGCACTGAACTGGTTTTCCAGAACACTCACAGCCCTCTAACTATGCACCATGGCATCTGCCAATGCAACCCTGGGGTCCAGGAGCAGAGAGAGCCATCAGACACAGGAGAAGGTTTGCCCTTTGCTTGAGAAGCCAAGAGGAAGCCCAAGAGAGGGCGGGCTCCAAGAAATGTCTTCAGGTCTAGAGAAATGAACCACCAGGAGGTGGGGAAGTCAGGTTGAATCTCTGGGGGCTTCAGCTGGTCTAGGTACCAGCTAATCAAGCCCCCCAAATCTGTGGTCTTGTCAATATCCCTACTTTCTCCCTAGGCTCAGGGTGTGGCCTGAGAATATGCAGGAAGTTCAGGCTAGAGGGCCTGAAGTCATCCTCACCAGGTGTTCGGGAGCCCTGGAGAGGGCACATCCCCAGTTCCCATGGGGCTACAGTTGGGCACCGACTCTGTCTGCAAAGGGTGGTGGTGACAGGTGCCCAGAGAGGCTGCAGGAGGTCACCAGGGAGCGGGGGCCCAGAGGTAAAGGGAGAACAGACGAGCCCCATACGGCAGGAAAAACACCAGATGACAGTGAGCTTCAGAAAGTGCAGAGAAAGCAACGAACCCATGTTCTCCTGGGTACAGGACTTGGGGGTTTCGGACTCACTGGACACCATGGGAAAAACGTTATAGAAGCCAGCTAAAGAAATTTAATCCGCCAGACCTTCCTAAATAGAGGGCCACAGGAAGATGAGCTCCAACTCTCAGGACACAGTCAGGAAGAGACCTACTCAGAAAATGAAGCAAGAAAATGAGGGCTGCACACCACTGCTGAACACAGGGGTCAGCAGGAATGTGTCCTAGAAGGAGCTCACACCACCCAGAGGTGTGCGGAGACTACATTTATGAGGGACTTGGCTGGCTAGCACGGAGCAGCAGTCATCCCCAAACTCAATTCGCCCCAAAAACAATTCCCCATTTAAGAGCTGTCATGTGTTAAAAGCCACAGGAAGGAGGATGATAACAGGACAAACATACAAAGGAGGTTGGGTCTACATGGAGCCTGGCCAGCCGCTACCACTCAGAGAGGGTTATGCCCTGTTCATGCATTTCACTCTCTGCCTCTAAGGGAGAAATGGCAGCGGTGCTGGGGAACTGGAGCCACACAGCTCTTAGGATGTAGCCCTGTAGAATTTCAAGTGTTTTGTTTGGAGGAGGGAGAACCTTGAGTTCCATTTGGAGAAGTGGCCCTGGCTTTTGATGGTAAGTGCTGGCAGAACAAAAGTGAGGGGGGGGCAGCCGTGGTGGAATAAAAATCATGATGGGTCAATTCAACCCTGTTCATTTGACTCTCTGCTTCCTGTGAAACCTCATATTCATGGGGCTTCCCAAGCTGTTTTTCCTGCCAGAAGTAGATTGCACTGCCAGCATAAGTCTGCTAACATCTTGACTGCAACCTACGTGAGAGACCCTCAGCAAAAACACCCAGCTAAGCCATCCCCAAACTCCTGACTCACAGAAACAGTGAGATAAAAAATGTTTGGTTTTTTAAGCCAATACGTAGTGGGATCACCTGTTATGAAGCAGTAGATAACTAATACATACCCATGTTGCCTCCACAATTGGGTGACATAAATCTGATCTCAATTCTGAAGCAATTTTTCAATTTTAAAAATTGTTAAGAAAATACAGTTCTAAGATAAATCAGCATAGTATGACTAAGAATACAGAAGACTCCCAGTTTTTGAGGTCCAGGTCCGTCCTTTTCTTAATAAAGAATTTTGATAGATTTAAACCATATTCATTATCACCAAACTGCAAAATCTGGAAATGTCCCACATTAACCCAAGGACAGCCCAGCACATTCAAGAAAATGCTTTTCCTACAGAGCAAATGGTTTTCTTTTATACATATTTGTGTACAATACTATAATATATAGAAAATTCACATTATCCTGCCTTTTCTAATTCTCCTTTAAGTTTTATTATAGTAATTTAATTACATCTATAAAGTCATATAAGTTTAATTCCAGAATTGTCAGTTTTATCACATTTTATAAATTACTCAGCATCCTTATCCATTTCATATTACAGGCTTCTCCAAAGTTAAGTATGTTATCATATAATGATTAGCACCTGTTATGTGCTTGCTAATAGCTTTGAGCCATACAATGGAGTCAATCATTTATTTTCATTATGCTTTTTAAATATTTATTTATTTATTTATTTATTTATTTTGGCTGCACCGGGTCTTAGTTACGGCACACAGAATCTTCGTTGCAGCATGTGGGATCTGTTGCAGCATGCGGACTTCTTAGTTGCGGCATGCGGGCTTCTTAGTTGCGGCATGTGAACTCTTAGTTGCGGCACGCATGTGGGATCTAGTTCCCCAACCAGGGATCAAACCCAGGTCTCTTGCATTGGGTGCATGGAGTCTTACTCACTGACCACCAGGGAAGTCCCCTGTTTTCGTTATGTTTTACATTTTCATTATTTTTTTCTCTATCAAATGAAGTTTTCCAGCAAAACAAATCTAATACGAAAAACACAAGAGAGGAAGCATGTATCTCTAAGCAAAGCATTTTGGAATCATTAAGACCTAGTTTGGGTCTTGGTTCCACCACTGATGATCCTTAATCACTACATCCTCAGTTTTCTCATCTGTACAATGGAAAGAATAATAATAGTACAGCCCTAATGGAGCTCTTGTAAAAGTGGGAACTAATATATGTGAAGTACCTGGCAAATAGAAGGCATTCCCACTGAAATGACAATAGGAAGGGAGGAAAGGAGAAAAAGAAAAAAAACAAGTCAGAAAAATTAGAAAACATATATAGGGGACTTCTATTCCTGGGATGACAGACTCACTGAGGAAATCTAGAAAAGCTAGACAAAATATTTAAAAGCAGCTTCTTGGAGATGTAACAAGATAGAGAGGAACTACGAAGCAGGATCTGGGGGGATGGAGGTCCATGCAATTAAGTTTACTGTTTTTCTGGGCTAATTTTCTCCTGCGGGTATTTACAAATTCCAGAGGTAACAAAGTCTGATAGCCTGAGCAGAGTTTCTGTCTGCCTCTTGGGGCTGGAGGAACAGGAGTTGGAGACCAGGGCCTGCCAAGAAGTGGGGTCCTTCTGCACCCCTACATTTTGGGTTGGAGCCCCAAAAGGTTGCTCCTTAGGAACAGAGTAAACCATGGTCAGACACAGTTCCTCAAGGGACTGCAGCTCACCTCAATCTGAGTCCCTAACATTGAATTAAGATTATCCCAGATGCTAGTGACCTCCAGCACCTGACAGAAACAAATAAAGACCTTTTTAAAGAAGATATCATCCCAGGTCTGCATTAAGAAGAAAAAAAGTAACAAGTCTGTGTCTGCCGTTTGTAACAGACACAGCACACCTAAAATGTAAAGAAACAGAAAGATTGAAAGAAATAGGGTGGAAAAAGATATGCCAAGCAATTATTAACCAAAAGAAGGCTGGGTATCTATGTCAATCTCAGGAAAAGTGGACTCTGTCTCCACTAGAAATGAAGAGAAGACTTCATAACAATAAAAAAAGACCAGAATAATAAGAGTTTCAACTCATCAGAAAGATAATGATTCTAAATTTGTATGTTCTTAATATTGCTTCAAAATATATAAAGGAAAAAAGTGACAGAACTATAATGAGAAATAGATAAATTTATAATCATAGTAGGAATTTTAACACACTTCTCTCAGTAACTGATGGGGGGGGCGGAGGAAATCAGCAAGGATATAGAATATAAGAACAGCATAAGTAGTAAACTTCACCTAAACCTGACATATGCAAAGAACACTACACCCACCTACTTCAGATCTTTTCAAGTACACACAGAACATTTATAAAAGCTGAGCCATCAAAGGACTGAATGAATGCAGAGTACGTTCTCTGCATAAACATAAAATAAGGAACAAAAAAACTACTAAAAACCCCAGTATTTGGAAATTTAAAAATATAATTCCAAATAACCCATGGATTCAAGCAGAAATTACTCGAAAATTAGAAAACATTTTGAACTGAATGATAAAGAAAAAAACAATTTACATATCAAACATGAGGCTTCTGGGGCTTCCCCGGTGGCGCAGTGGTTGAGAGTCCGCCTGCCGATGCAGGGCACACGGATTCGTGCCCTTGTCTGGGAAGATCCCACATGCCGCAGAGTGGCTGGGCCCGTGAGCCATGGCCGCTGAGCCTGCGCGTCCGGAGCCTGTGCTCCACAACGGGAGAGGCCACAACAGTGAGAGGCCCACGTACCAAAAAAAAAAAAAAAAAAAAAAAAGTCAGATAATAGCAAGTGTTGGTGAGGTTGTGGAGAAAGCAAGACCCTCATGCCTTGCTGACAGAAATGCAAAATGGTGCAACCAGTCTGGAAAAGAGTTTCGTAGTTTCTGAAATAGTTAAACATAGAGTTACCATTTGACCTAGCAATTCCATTCCTAGGTGTATACCCAAGAGAACTGAAAACATTTGTCCACACAAAAACTTGCGTATCAGTGTTCATAGCAGAGCAATATTCATAATAGCCAAAAGACAGAAACAATGCAGATGTCCATCAATGAATTAATAAACAAAATGTGGTATATCCATACAATAGCATATTACTCAGCTGTAAAACTGAATGAAATACTGATATATGCTACACTATGGATGAACTTTGTAAACATTATGCTAACTGAAAGAAGCCAGTCACAAAAGGCCACCTATTACAGGATTCCATTTATATGGAATGTCCAGAATAAGCAAGTATATAAGGACAGAAAGTAAATTAGTGATTGCTTAGAGTTAGGGGACAGAGGGGATTGGGAATTGGGGGTAATAAACTAAAGGGTATAGTGTTTCTTTTTGAAGTGATAAAAATGGTCTAAAATTGACTGTGGTAATGGTTACACAACTCTGTGAATGTACTAAAAACCATTTAATTGTATAATTTAAATGAGTGAATTGTATGTATGCGAATTATATCTCAAAAAAGCTTTTTTTTTTTTTTTTTTTTTTTTTTTTGCGGTACGCAGGCCTCTCACTGCTGTGGCCTCTCCCGTTGCGGAGCACAGGCTCCGGACGCGCAGGCTCAGCGGCCATGACTCACGGGCCCAGCCGCTCCGCGGCATGTGGGGTCTTCCCGGACGGGGGCACGAACCTGCGTCCCCTGCATCGGCAGGTGGACTCCCAACCACTGCGCCACCAGGGAAGCCCCAAAAAAGCTATTTTTTAAGTTAACAAACACACTAATAAAATTAAAATATATAATCCTGAAGGAAAAAAAAACTTATGTGCACCTGTAATGGCTTCTTCAAATTATACCATTTCTCATAAATATAAAATCCCTCTGGAGTAGCTGGGTTCGAGCTCTAGTTTACTTAACCCCCTCCCTTGAAGCCAGGCCACCTCCTCAGAAGGCAACATAATGTATGGCCAACTAACGTTACTTGAAGGTGCCCCTTATTGGGGGACAAGGAACTATACTCATGCACACAAACATACACACATACACACACACACACACACACAAATACATAAATCACGACATATTCCATACAGTATTCTCCCTGAAAAAAATTCTGGTCAAAACAATTTTGTTTCTTTTTAGTTCCAGAGATGCTGGAAATTTAGCTCCCTTTACCTATTTGTGCTCAGGGAACTACCAGTTAAGCAGCAGCTTCCTCTGGTTCCACAGGGCAAAGCCCACTGCTGAAGGCCAGGGGCTACCTGCCATGCTGGGGAAAAGCCAGTGAACTGAGGAAAACTTAGCAAAGACCTTCATTTTAAGGGAGTCCAAGTTGGCTATCAAACTGAATAGTTGATAGCCAAAAACTGAATACTTGATAGCCAACTGACTCTGAATCCATAGCTTCCAAACCTGGCTCATCCACAAAATACTTCTGTGGCTTCTTAAAATTACAGATTCTTTGACTGTACCCCAGACCTATTAAACCAGGATCTCTGGGATCTCCAGGTGCTTCTGATAACTGGCCACGTTTGAAAACCACTGGTAAAACTCTTCATTCCCAAGCAGACAAGCAAAGATCACTCAGTGTACAAAGAAATCAGCAGCCTGGAAGAGGGACGGCATTTGTCAAGGAAACAGAGCTAATGAAGGAAGCAGGAGAGAACTCTTCCAGTGTCAGTCCACGGAGAGATTTGAGAGGAGGCTGCATACGTGGAGCGGGAGGCTCCCCACCCCACCAGGTTCCTGCCCGCCCCGGTGCACACTCAGGTCACATCACACCCTGATACCCACCCAACGCAGCCCTGAGGCCGTGGCTGGGCAGGTCATCCACTCCCTGCTGGGTTGGACCCTCCCCAACTTCCCAGATCTGGCAGGGAGATTAACTCAGTACAAGAATAGGGGCTGATACAAGGAAATAGTCACATCATACCAGTAAGAAAAAGAAATGGGTTACAAAGCTGTACATACAGCAGAATCTCAATTTTGTTAAAATTAGGCACACACAAATACACACACACACACACAAACACACACACACACAGAGAAATAAGTCTGGAAGGATATAAACCATGTTAACAATGGCCTCCTCTGGGGAGTCAGATTACAGGTGATTTTCGCTTTCTTCTTTTCACTAAGTTTTCAACAATGAATACATCCTACCGTGATAATAAGGAGAAAAAACAGTGAAACGTTTTTTACTTTTTAATCAGGACACGGCTAAGGTAACAAGGCCTCACAGCTCTCCGCCACTCTTTCCTGACCACTCCAGTACCACCAGCTCAGAGCATCCCGGGAACCTCCCCTATCTGGTAGAATCCCACATCCTCGTGGGGATAACAGGAATTGCCTCCACCGGTTGGGAGAATTAAATGAGATGATGCAGGGAAAGCACTTGGCACACGGCATGGCACGTGATAAACATGCAACAAACGGTGTTGAGTTAATTACTCTTGTTACCTTCTACCAACTGGACCTGTGAATTCCAGGATGCCAGACCACAGGCCATTTCTAGGGGCCAAGCCACTGCTTTTCCGTTACTCCCTCTGCCCCTAGAGAAGAAGGCAGGTTGTGAAGAGCCAAGCGTGCTGATAGAGGTAAGCCCGAGAGTAGGAGAGCCGGACCCCAAGGAGGGCACAAGTCCTTAGGTGCTCTGTCTTTGACATGTGGGCAAAGTCCACTTATGTTGCAGTAACTGCCCCAACTTTCATAAGGAAAATTGTATAAAAGGTTTTTTTTAATGTGCTGTACACGTCATCTCAGAAGGCTTGAGCTCAGGTGCCAACTCTGCAGCTGGCTCACTGGGAGACCTTCCTCTCGGGATCTCAAGTCTTCAGAGAGGAGACATAACTCCCTGCCCACAGAGAGTTGCAGAACCAGTGAGGAAACAAGGGCTAGGAAGAGCTGTATCCTAGGACACGGCTATTTATCTTACTGTGGGGACTTGGAAGCCCAGGTTTGCCCAGACCATTGGGGCAGCTGCTGCCCAGCTGTTATTTGGGGGAACCCACTCCTGCTATCTAGGGGCTTGGAAGCAGGAGCCTACTGCCCAATTCTTTCCGCCTCAAGCCCCCAGGGCAGTCCTGGGACCCTGCTGAGAGCGCAGTAGCTCCTGGAGGGGAGAATTCTCCCATCTCTGCTGCAGGTCAGGCATCCACCGGAGCCGTGGCGCCGCAGCCGCTCCAAGGTGAGCCCACAGGAAGCCAAGGCCATTGGGGCTGACCCAGCACCTGTCCTGTCCCTGAGCCAAAGGGAAGAGAGACTGAGGAGGTCTGGAGATGTAGTAACAAGACCTTGACTTAACCCTGAGCTGCTTGTTAATGGGAAGCTCAGTGGTGGCAAGCTCCATCCCTGAAAGATTAACTGGGGCACGACTGTTCCAGCCAAGTGAGGCACAACCAACTGCACTCGGCACCAGTGGCCAGGCAGCAGGTGGGGCCCGGCGGCTTGAGCGGCCTGAGCCTGTGCCCTGAGCCCCTCCTGCGCGACCACGGGAGGCAGATGTCCCCAAACAGAAGGATGGCTGCTCCCTGCCTCACCTGCCACCACGAGGGGGTTGCCCTCTCTGGGCGCTGCGGGCAGGGTGAAGCAGTCCCTGGCGGCAGCCGCCGCGGGCACTTACCAAAAGTGGTGAGGTAGAAGGACAAGCCCGGGTGGGCGCGCCGGCTCCCGAGGGAGACGCGGTGCAGGGAGCGCTCCATGGCAATGGCCCCGCTCCCGCCGGGCCGGGGTGCCTGTAACTCGAGGCGTCTGTGTTGCTCCCAGTAACCGAGGCAGCAGGTTCACCGCCCCCGCGCCAGTGTCTCGGCGGCGGGCGCGGGAGGCCGGCTTCAGCGCGCGTTTGAACCTGCGGGCGCGCCAGGCCCTGATTGGCCCGCGCCGGTTTGAATGCGGAGATTTCCACCTGACCGAGCCGCCACCGGCCGAGGGGAGGAGGCGCCCGCGGCCCATCTGCTGCCGGGACGGCGGTCCTCCCCGTGGAGCCGGCAGGATGGGCGGCCCCCACCGAGGCTCGGGGCCCGGGGGCCGCTCTGGGATGCAGGTGCCAGCCCCATACCAGGCCCGCGGCCCCTGGCGCGCCCACTCGGCGGGCTTGGCCTGCTCGCCCAGCTGCCCCAGGCCAGCAGTTAGCTAGGTTTGCAACATGCTTTGAAGCTCAGACCTGTACTCACCAGACCCAAGCAAGGGCAGGGGAGCACCCTCCTGGCCCAAAGCGGTGGGGTTTGGGAAAACGTTCTCCACCCTTGGACCTCCACCCCCCACCAGCTGCAGGGCCCTTCCCTGACCCTGGCCCCTCCATCTCTCTCTTGAGCCTTCTCTTGGATGACAGCAGCCTGGCACAGGTCCAGACCAGAGCAGCTTCCTCCAGCCAGCCTCATGGCCCCCCATGGGCAGCCTGGTGCCATGAGACAGGAGCACAGGCCCCCAGCACCTGAGGGACAGAAATGCACAGTATAGTATGTGGAGGGGGCAGGCACTTTCAATCTCCAGAGCTCGTTGCGAGGAAGCAGAGCTGGAAGGAAGGTCAGCCCCTGCGCTGCTTTGTCGGCAAACATTCATGGGATGCCTCCTGGGAGCAGTTTCAAAGACATCTGCTCTGCAACTCTCTGTTGCTGCCGGGGAAAGCTGCTGGTCTTATGTAAATCTAAGAATGGGAAGTGTCGGCAGTTGCCAAATGGATATCTGTGGCTCAGTGATCCACTCAAGACAAGGTTGGGGGATGCAAGAAAGAAAGTGGGGAGAAAAGTTATATGTATGGAGTACCAGGTGCCAGTGGCTGAGCTGGGCAATTTACACACATCTTCTCATTTAATCTTCACAGTAACCCTAAGAAGTATTAGCCCCAATTTACCAGGGATAAACCTGGTAAATCTCACACAGAGAGGGCAGGTGACTTTTCCAAGGTGGGCAGGGCTGGAATTTGGACCCAGGCCTGGTCTGCCCCAGAGGCCATCCTCCTCCTGTTCTTCCTTGGCCTCCACTCCTGCCCCATGGCCAATGGCAGGTGGAGGGAGCAGACCTGCCTTCTTGAGGCAGGTAAGGAAACTAGATGCCACAGGGCCAGCTGGCCACCAGAGGGGAACAGAACCCGGAAAAGGAGCCCAGAAATCAACAAAGTAGTGGTCAAGTGCAAATGAGTCACATAAAGGCCAGTGGGTTGTTCAAATCCTGGCGCATTGTGAAGCCCTGCTCTGCACTTCCCCCACCCCAACTCCTTGAGCACTGCCCTTAGCAGGGGCAAGCCTGCTCCCTTGGCCCCAGCCCAGTGACAGACAGACTTACCTGCACCCTGGACTTGAGCGGGCCTGATCCTTCTCCTGGCTGGGGAAATCTGAGTCCAGGCATCCTTTCTGGGCGGGGAAGTATCCCGGCTCTGCCACTCCATCCAGCCAAGGAAAACAGGCAACCTCAGGCTCAAGCCACAGGATTCAGACAGGACACGGAGGCTGAAAGTGCTGTAGACCTGCGGGACCAAGATGGGAGCATGAGTTAGGCATGGCCTGAGGATGCCCCCTGAAAGGGGGGTCCACCCCAGTAGGAATTAGAAAGGATGATGTTCAGGAGTCTGAGCAAAGGGAGGCCCACAAAGGGAAAATTGATGTGCCCAAGGTGACAGTGGCCCCTTCACAGCTCAGGGACCACTGTAGCACCTGCACTAAGGGAGACCGCCTTGGACTCAGGAAGCTGTGAGCAACCGGCAGATACACATTCAGGAGGGTAGAAGCCAGCAGGAGAGCTGGGTAGACTTGCATTATCTGTATGTGGCCTGGGGGAGAAAAGACTGAGGCCCACACTTGGCACTTCACCCCTACTCGGGACAAAGGTCCTGCTGCCTTGCAGGTTCCCTCCTGACTCCTCCTGCCCCATAAGTTGGGGACCCCAGTGCCACTCTGATAGTGATCTGACTCTAGTGGTGGCACCACCTTCACCGCCCTCACCACCACCATTAAGGCCCCTTTACTTAGTAGAGCACTAGAAGCTTCCTGCTCTTAAAGGGGCAGGTCACTCGTTTCTCAGGAGGGGGAGGACAGAAGTGAGTGGGAGCCTGGGCAGTGGCACTGCAGGAGACACTGGCCCCATTAACCCACACTACTGTCTATAGCAGACATCCAGAAAGGGCTGAGGTTTATGGCCCTGCTTTCTCCAAAAAGACAAGGGAGTTTGAGGACCACACCTGGCTTTCTGACATGCCCTGAACACTCTAGCTCCCCTGGTCACGGGCCTCAGTATCCCTCTAACACTCACACACACTTCACACATACATAAACAAACTACACATACAATATTAACACCGCACACACTCTGCACACACACACACACACACACCATAACACTTCCCACGTACATTCACAAATACACCAGATACACAAACATACCATATACATACACCCCACACACAAATAAACACACCACATACACACCTCACACATATATACAATCACACCCCACACACAAATAAACACACCACATACACACCTCACACATATATACAATCACACCCCACAGATTTTCATGCATCCTATGCACATACACAAGCACACAGACACACACACACAGACATACACACACACCAAAAAAAACCCACTTAAATGCACTATATACATACAGCACATCCACATACAAAGATTGATTGATTATATTTTTTAAGACTGACTCTGTTTCAAGAAGAATAAGGACTACTTGTGTTTGGAGGCAAGGGACTAAAGAGGTTTATTTGGGTACATTTTCACATTAGCTATCAAAGAACCTTAGTGCCTTTAAGATATCATCTGGCCCAATATCCAAAACAATTTTGAAAAATAATAATAAAGGCGACTAGGACTACCAGATGTTAAACAGTCTTATAATAATGTAGAAAGAAGACAAATAGATCAATGGAACAGAATAGAAAGTTCAGGGGAAATATGATTTTACTTAGAAAACAAGACAATGTTCAAAATTCTTTAAACTAAAGGCTCATTTCAAAGAGAAATGGAACAGCTAATTCAGATGAAAATTTTAAAAGGAAATAATAAGGTTAAAGTTGAAATTTATTTTTAAAAAACAGACTTCAACAACAAAACCATAGCCTGGTTCTTTGAAAAGACCAATAAAACAGAACTCTGGCAAAACAAAGAAAACTATAAATAAACAAGTTTAGGAAAGAAAGATAGCCAAGATACAAAGGTAGTTCTTTAAATTATGAGAGAAAACCATTGCAACTTTATTTGTAAATTTGAAAATCTGGTAGGAAATTGGTGCTTTTCTAGAAAGTATTAATTATTAAAATTGATACAAGAGTTTGAAATTTTTAATAGATCACT
Organism: Delphinapterus leucas; assembly: GCF_059928025.1. Taxonomy (NCBI): domain Eukaryota; kingdom Metazoa; phylum Chordata; class Mammalia; order Artiodactyla; family Monodontidae; genus Delphinapterus; species Delphinapterus leucas. The sequence goes on along the minus strand of NC_143134.1, from coordinate 104,707,629 downwards.
AACCATAGACAAAATACAAAAGGAAATAAAAAATCTACCTGACAAAATTACAGAAGACTCAGATAGTTTCAGAGGCCAATTCTATTAGACCTTCAAGAAACAGATAATGCCTATGTAATTTAAAACTGTTTCAGAACTAGAAAAAAAAAACAAACTGGAAGATTTGTCAGTACTAGATACAAGCCTAGGCAAAGACAAAAACCAGATAAGGTTAGCAACAGAAAACTATAGACCAAAGGTCAAAGATAAAAATAAGAGTAGAAGTTAATGAAATAGAAAACATAGATAAAGACCTATTAAAAATGTGACAAAAACTAGGCCCACATTCCCCCAGTTTTGCCACATTCCTTTTTTAAAAGAAAAGCTAGAAATGTTTAAGTTTTAATATGACATCTCCCAATTTTTAAATATTGACTATTCATTCAAATTTTTGAAAAACATTATGTAGGCCAAATAAAATATATCTCTGCCCTATAACTAGTTTGAAATCTCTGCTAAACCAATCTGATTTATGAATATAGACACAAACCTCCTAAATATTAGCAAATCAAATCCAGCAGTATATTCATGATACATTCAAATGGTATATATTCCAGGAATGCAAAGACGGCTCAGATTTAATGAACATACTAGCGCAGGGGCTGGCAAACTCTGCCTACAGGCCAATCTGGCCAGCCACCTACTTTTGTACAGCAAGTAAGCTAAGAGTGGATTTTACAGCTTTTAATGGTTGAAAAAAAAATTTTTTTAATTTTAAATAAAAGGTATTTCTATGGCCATAAAAATTTTTTAATTTTTAAATTAAAATATGAATGTAAAATATTTACAATATATGGCAAATATGTATACATGTACAAAGAAGTCTTACAAATCAGTAAGAAAAAATAAATGTACCAAAGAACATGAATAATCATTGCACAAGAGAGGAAATGTAATTGACTAATACATAAAATACTAGCAACCAGAAAAAGAAAAAAATCATCCCACCATTTGCCTTCAGGAAGTTCAAGCATTTGTATTTACAGATGAGACAACTAAATTTCAGAGTTGTTAAATGAATCAGGTTGCTAAGGTAGTAAATAAACAGTGGAGAAATAAGAATCCAGCCAAAGAACCACTATAGAATGTCATCTTTCACACTCATCTTCAACTAGTAGTACTAAGACCTCCATGGCTTCTAACACATTAAAATTCAATTCAACAGATGTTTACTAAGCTAAGCACCCATGCTGTGCTGAGCCGTACACTGAACGCTGAGCATACAGAAGTGAACAAGATGGAGCTTACAGTCTGGTGGAAGACTGGATGAGTGTTACAATGGAGGAAACATGGCAACCTGCAGAAACACAGATTAGTATCTCACTTAGCTTGGGGATCTGGGCCAACCAAGATGAGAATGGAAGTCAGAGAAGACTTCTCAAAGAAAGTGACCTGAAGGATGATTTAGCCAAGCCAATGAGGTGAAGGCAGGGGGTTATAGGCAAAAAGAACAAAACATGCAAAGGCCAGATAATGAGAGAAGCTTATACATTTGAGGAATGGAACAATGGGACACATGGCAGGGAGGGAGGAATATGCAAGAAGGTAAACATCATACAGGGCTTCACATATTATTAAAAGGAGCTTGGGCTTTATCCTAAATGTAGGGCAGTCGTTGAAAGATTTTGAGCTATCCCAAAAGGTTTTGTGTTTTAGAAAGATCACTCTGGCTACAGTATTAAAAAATGGATTGGGGGGACTTCCTTTGTGGCGCAGTGGTTAAGAATCCTCCCGCCCTGCTGCCTCGGAGTGGAGACTTCAGAAGCAGCAGAGCTCCTAGCGCCTCCCCGTCTTCCTCAGCTGCCTCCTCCCGAGCTGAAGAGGCCTGTTCCCAGCTCTGCCTACTGAGTGAAGAAGTGGGCTTGACTGCATTGCCGCTGTATAAAGCATGTGGTCTTAATAGTGTGTTGACAGCTGACAAAGTTAATCCTTTTTTGTAATACTTTCTATGTAACGTTTCTCTTCCCTTTGGAAACACTGCACTTTTTAACTCTAGGCATGATCTCTTCTGCGTTGACTGGACTTTGTAGGGGTGGGGGAGGATCAAGAGGAAGTGGGCAGCCAGAGACCCTGAAGGGGCGGCTTCCATGACTGCTTTATGCAGAAGTCATAACAAATGCTGGTGTCTTTAGCTCCAAATGTGGCAGGAAGGGGGGTGGGGGGGGTCAGGGGGGAATCGGGAAGCTCACGGGACGGGATACATAAAGAGCAGTGTGGAGGTATACAGCCTGAGCCTGACTCCACGCCACTGGATAATTTATGTTGTCAAACTGCTGTTCTTAGGAGGCATTCAGAATGTCACAGAGGCCAGACCTATGGCCTCCTGGACCCCTGGGCCGGCAGGGCATCTTGGAAGAACAGTGCTTGGTTTGATACCTGCAGCAGAGGTGAGGAAAGCCCAGAGGTGTAGTGTGAGGAGGGGACCCATCGTGTCCCAGTACATCCGGGACTAGCTTTCTGAGCCCCCTATCCAAAGCTGGCTTTATTTCCGTTAACGCTGGTGCTCCCGCATCTCATGAGTACACCCTGTGTGTCTGGCCTCTCCTCTCTGCATTTCATTGTCACACACACACACACACCCCCGACGCCCCCTCCCCGCCCCGGATATGGGGAAGGTCAGCAGTGAAAGGGTTAAGCAGCAAGCTTTGGTTCATGGTTTTAATTCCTTGGTAAAGTAAATTAGGCAATGCCAAAGGCTGTGGGTTTGGTCCTTGGAGAAAACGTGGGCCTTACAAGACGGGAGAGTAAATTTTGGAGGGATTGATTGATTGATTCATTTATTTATTTATTTATTTATTTATTTATTTATTTATTTATTTATGGCTGTGTTGGGTCTTCATTGCTGCGTGCAGGCTTTCTCTAGTTGCGTTGAGCAGGGGCTGCTCTTCATACCGATGTGCGGGCTTCTCCCTGCAGTGGCTTCTTTTATTGTGGAGCACGGGCTCTAGGCCCATGGGCTTCAGTAGTAGTGGCTTGCAGGCTCTAGAGCACAGGCTCAGTAGTTGTGGCATACAGGCTTAGTTGCTCCGCAGCACGTGGGATCTTCCCGGACACAGCTCACGGGCCCAGCCGCTCCACGGCATGTGGGATCTTCCCGGACTGGGGCATGAACCCGTGTCCCCTGCATCGGCAGGTGGACTCTCAACCACTGTGCCACCAGGGAAGCCCCAGCAGGCGGATTCTTAACCATTGCGCCACCAAGGAACCCTGGAGGGCTTTATTGAAGAAATAAAAGACATCTTTTGTATCTTTAAAAAAAAAACAACAAAGGAATCTGGCTGCCAATGCAAGGGACACGGGTTCGAGCCCTGGTCTGGGAAGATCCCACATGCCGCGGAGCAACTAAGCCCATGCGCCTCAACTACTGAGCCTGCGCTCTAGAGCTCGCGAGCCACAACTACTGAGCATGAGTGCCACAACTACAGAGCCCGCATGCCACAACTACTGAAGCCTGAGCACCTAGAACCCGTGCTCCAAAACAAGAGAAGTCACCGCAATAAGAAGCCCGCACACCACAACGAAGAGTAGCCCCCGCTCGCCACAACTAGAGAAAGCCCACGTGCAGCAACGAAGACCGAACACAGCCAAAAATAAATAATAAATAAATAAATTTTTTTAAAAAATGGATTGGGAGGGTGGAGGGGTGGCATGAGGGTTGGAATCCAAAAGTGCTGTTAGGTGAAGTTTTTACCAGTGGCCCAGGTTAAAAAAAAAAACTAGTGTAGTAGCAGTAGGGATGGAAAAAGGTAGAATCAACAGGACTTGGTGGTTGATTGGAAGGTAAAAGGCAAGAAATCCTGGCTTGAGAAATTAGCTATTCAGAAGTGACCTTTACAGAGATGGAGAACATGAGAGGAAGGGCTGGACTGAGGGGAGACTTGATGAGCTCACCTCTGAGCCTGCTAAGGTTGAGTTACTTACTTGCTGTCCAACTGAATATGTCAAGTGAACTGTTGGATACACTGGACATAAGTACAGGAAAAAATACTTAGGCTAAAATATAGATTTAGGAATTCCCAGTGAAGCCATGGCATGGATAAAAGATACCAAATAGAATGTTTAATGTGAGAAGAAGGCTCAGGAAAGAACCAAGAAGAATACCAACAGAAAAGACAGGTAGAGGAAGAAAGGCTAGAAAGGGAGAAGGAAAGCCAGGCAATGTATTAAGAAAGAAACAATAGTCAACAATCTCAAACACTGTCGAGAGGTCAAGGAGGTTAATAACTGAGAAGTGTCCATTGGATTTAGCAACAAGACAATCATTATTGACCTTCCATCCCAGAATAAAACGCTGGGAGGCAACAGCTCCACATGAATGAAACTGTACCAAATTCACTCCAAAAGGAAAAATACCCTGGGCTCAAAGCCAGAGAATATTCTTGGGTCAGGTTTTTTTCTTGTCCTAAATTTAACCAGCTGGAATGTTTTGTTAAGTGGTATTTTTTTCACCCTTGAAATGAAGGATTTGCCTTTTAAAAGTATGTCTGCAATTCATCTTCAAGGTAAAACACAGTATCTTGGGTTAGTGGTTCTCTACAGGAGCAGGTGCTGGTTGCTGTAAATACCACTGAGAAACTTCAATTTGCCTCAGCTATAGAAGCCTTTGGTGACCTAAATACACAAATAGCGTCTAAGTGGGAACCAAGCAAAAAAAAACCCTCAAGATTTCAAGTAAGCTGAGAGATATTGTTTCAAAATAGAAGAGAAGAAAACCTTCACTGCCAGAGGAACGTGAAACAGTTAGTTGAGTCCAATGATAAGGGCCAAAGACTTGACAGAAAAGCAGAGTCACCTGTCTCTTCTAGAATGGCTCAGTTTCCTTGTAGTTGTGTTGGAAGCCCTTTTAGCCTCTTTAATAAACACCCGTTTTCCTGACCTGATAACAAGCAGCTTGGCTTGGCATAGTCAAGGGCTCCAGAGGCCCTCAAAAAGTTTTCCAAACTTAAAAAACAATATAGGGGCTTCCCTGGTGGCACAGTGGTTGAGAGTCCGCCTGCCGATGCAGGGGACACGGGTTCCTGCCCTGGTCCGGGAAGATCCCACATGCCGCGGAACGGCTAGGCCCGTTAGCCATGGCCGCTGAGCCTGCACGTCCGGAGCCTGTGCTCCACAATGGGAGAGGCCACAACAGTGAGAGGCCCGCGTACCGCAAAAAAAAAAAAAAAAAGAACAATATAAACTTCTGCCTCCTGCCAAGATGGAGTAACATCTTGGGACTGGACCAATCCAGGGATTGGATTTTCCCTCTCACCTGAAACAACTAACAGACTGGACATGAATCAACAGTTTTCAAGATACTGGACATCAAGCAACAAAGGGTGGTGATCCCTGGGAAACAAAACCAGCAAGGTGAGCCCTACGATTGCTGCAGCTCCTTGCCTGGAGAGACCAACTCCAAATCCTCAAGGCAGCTAGAGTTCACAGGATAGAGCATCAGAGAGGAAAGAGCTGCACAGAGAGCTTCAAAGATCTGCAGAGGGTCTCCCTTCAAATCTTCAACTAAGTGCTAATGAGCTCATAGGTGTTAGGAAAGTACCTTGAGGCTGGGGAAGGAAGCACCAAAAAGAACTAGTGGGAAGAATCTTTCCCAGGCTCTCACAGGACCAGGATTAGCTCTTATTCTCATCAACCAGAGTGGAAAGACTAATTCTAATTCATGGGGCATTGGGTAGGTACTCAGAAGGGTTTTACCCCAGTTGTGGGGAATAATTAGCCCTAGACTAAATGATGCTCTGTTCTCATCTAAAAAACCCTAAAAGCAAGACCCAAAAAGATCAAAAGCTTTCTAAGTAACCAGTGACAAAGAGAAAAATCTTGAAAGCAGCAAGAAAAACCACATTACATACAGAGGAACAAAGAAAAGAATGACATTGGACTTACCTGAAATATGCACCTGAAGACAGTAAAGCAACGACTTTAAAGAAAAAAACTGTCAACCTAGAATTCTATACCCAGCAAAAACATCTTTTAAGAATGAAGGCGAAAATAAAGATTTTCTCAGACTTACAAAAGCTAATCGAATTCATCATCGACAAACCTGCACTACAAGAGGTGCTAAAGTCTTTCAAGCAGGAGGAAAACAATATCATATGGAAAGCTTGATCTACAAAAAGAATGAAGAGAACACCAGAAATGGTAACTATATGGGCACATATAAAAGAGGGTTTTTTCCTATTATTTAAATCTCTTTAAAAGAACACTATAGATGGACCTAGAGACTGTCATACAGAGTGAAGTAAGTCAGAAAGAGAAAAACAAATACCGTATGCTAACACATATATATGGAATCTAAAAAAAAAAAAAAATGGTTCTGAAGAACCTGGGGCAGGACAGGAATAAAGACACAGACGTAGAGAATGGACTTGGGGACACGGGGAGGCGGAAGGGTAAGCTGGGACGAAGTGAGAGAGTGGCATTGACATATATACACTACCAAATGTAGAACAGATAGCTAGTGGGAAGCAGCCACATAGCACAGGGAGATCAGCTCGGTGCTTTGTGTCCACCTAGAGCGGTGGGATAGGGAGGGTGGGAGGGAGGAGATATGCGGGTATATGTATAGCTGATTCAATTTGTTATACAGCAGAAACTAACACACCATTGTAAAGCAATTATACTCCAACAAAGATGTTTTAAAAAGTAAATAAAGTGAATCAAAACTGTTACTGTTCTTATGCTGCAAAAAATAAAAAAAAATTTTTAAATTAAAAAAAATAAAAGAACACTATAACTAGGATAATAAATGATTAACTAAAAAAAACACCCAGAGGGCTTCCCTGGTAGCACAGTGGTTAAGAATCCACCTGCCAATGCAGGGGACAAGGGTTCAAGCCCTGGTCCAGGAAGATCCCATATGCCACGGAGCAACTGGGCCCATGCACCACAACTACTGAGTCTGCACTCTAGAGCCCGCATGCCACAACTACTGAGCCCACGCGCCTAGAGCCTGTGCTCCACAACGAGAGGCCACAGCAATGAGAAGCCCGCGCACTGCAACAAAGAGTAGCCCCGCTCAGCACAACGAGAGAAAGCCTGAGCACAGCAATGAAGACCCAATGCAGCCAAAAATAAAATTAAATTAAATTTTAAAAAACACCCAGAGCTCCCTGCATCCTGGAATAAATTGTTATATGTTGCCTTGTCCAAATTCTGATGAGGTAACTGCAAGAAGCAAACTCCAGGGAAGCTATTAGCAACTTAGCTTTTGCAGTCAGGTGGGAATGTGGATTCTACTTATGGAAGAAAATAATATGGATATATTTAGTATAAAATGCAACAACCACAGCTGAGATCTGTGGCTCAGATGGATGACACTCAAGCTTGAATATAAAGCTTATGTAGACCAAAGCCTTTTTCTGGATCAATGTAATGTGGTGATGAACTGTCTTCCAGTGGACAGTAGCAGATCATACAGGGACAGAGGTCATGGCATCTAGAGATCCCAAACATTCTCCAAGGGAATTTCCTTGGGAACTAGGGAGTATATCTAGGCTGGTTTTACTGGAACTGTAACTGAGAGCAGTGGCATGTATTCCTTTTGCTTCCAGATTCTTACCAATCACTCCTGGACCCCTTTTTCTGCTCCCACCACTTACTGAAACTGTTCACTCAGAGGTCATCATTGACTTCCATATTCTGAATATCATTTGCCTCTTCTCAGTCCTCATCCTCCTTGCCTTAGTTTTCCTCCCACTTCTCTGAAAACTCCTCTATTTTACGGCTCTTCCTGCCTCCTAGTGAGAGTATGCTACCCAGTTGTGCCCTTCAGACTCCCTCCTTCCTCAATATTCTCCCCGTCTGAGATCTCATCCACTCCTATTTTTACTCTCAGCTACCTGTTCTGATGATGACTCCTGGATCACTCTGCAACGCCAAGGCCCAGGGCCACCTCTGCTTTGACACACGAACCAAAAATCTCCTTCCTCTCTGCACCCACCCTCTCCCCGCCAGCTCACCTAGACTGTAGCCCTAATTGTCTGCTTTCGTATCTTTCTACCCAGCTAACTGTGAACAACTCTAATGCAGCGACTGAGATGTGTCTTCTTAGTAGCTGCTACTGCCCAGCCTAGTCTGGCACACATTTTAAAAAGGCAAATCTTGCCAGGGAATTCAGATCTAAATCGGCATATAAAGCATAGACTGTGAATAGTCAAAATTACCCTCAAATAAGCCCTTAGTCACCCATAAAATGCACACGGTATTGTGAATCAAAAGGGGAACAGCAAATTCACCTTCTCTGTCTTGCATTCCCTCCGGGATGTATTTTCACTGAGTGCAGAGCCAGAACAGCCCCCACCAGCTGCATTATAGTCTGTCACTCCCTCACACTTGTGCTTCGTGTTTTAGCCCCGCACACTGACTGAATTTCCGTAAGTGAAAAGCATAGATAGCTAGAACTCCACTGAAAGGTTTGATGAATGAATTCCTTTATCTTCCCTTAAACTGGTTCTTCCTTTTAACTTCACAATTTCTGATGACAGCACCTCACTGTCAGGCTGAAAATTCAACTCCTCCCTCTCCCTCACTCTTTCTTTCCACTTTCCAGCTTCTTAATTCTTCCTCTGCACAACTTCCCTTTGTCTCCATTCTTACTGCCACATACACGATCCAGGCCCTGGTCACCTCCCATCTTGACTTCTATGACAGACTCCTATGACACAGAGCTGGTCTCTCTCCAATTCTTATTTCACTGCCATTAGATTAACATTTTCTAAAGCACTAATTTAGTGCTATCACTCCTCTGTGCAAAAGCCATCAGTGTTACCAGAGAGTCCACTCTCTCCAGGCTGGCATTCAAGGCCCTAAACTATCTAGTCACAAGTTATCTCCAGTCCTACATTCCACTCTTCCCAGACAGGAACGCTACACCCCTTGCCTATCCCCCAAACTTTTCCCACTTCCCTCTACCTAAAGGCCACCTCCACAAACATCTCCACTTGCCAAAACTTAATTCAGCCTCAGATGGTAGCACCCAAAGTACCCCTTCCTTCTCACCACCATAGCTCCTTCTTTGTACCACTCAGCTCACACTGCTACATTAAATGTACCCCAGTGGAGGAGATATGTCACTGTGTTTTTTATTCATTCACTCATTCAGCACATGTTATTGAGCATTTACAATGTGCCAGGCAGTCAACCCAGTGGTAAAGATATGCAGTGAAGACAGATGCCAGTCACAGAACTGAGAGTCTGGCAGTGGAGGGTGGCAACGGATGAGCTGTGAGGAAAGGGTATGAGAGGAAAGGGGAAAGAGCGGAACCTCACCACGACAGTGCTCAGAAAAAGCTCCCCAAAATAATAACACACAAGCTGAGATCTAAAGAATGAGTAGAAAGTCGCCAGGCAGAAGAAGGAAGAAAAGAATTTGATCGGTTAAAGGAAGAGTATGGGGGAAGAAAAAGTCTGAAGGTAAGAGAGGACAGGGCTTATTAAAAGAACCAAAAGAAAAAATCTGACTGGAGCGCACAGAACGAGGTGAGAGTTGAGGGAATTGGGGCTACGCAAAACAAGTAGGGCCCAACCAGGTCACAGCCCTATCTTGTAAGGCTCGTAAAACAAGCAAAAGAGGTTGGGTTTGACCCTGAGGGCAAGGAAGAGTTTTTCTGTTTGGTAGTTTTTTTTTTTTAATTATTTTATTTATTTATTTATTTTTGGCTGCTTTGGGTCCTCGTTGCCGCACGCAGGCTTTCTCTAGTTGTGGCGAGCCGGGGATACTCTTTGTTGCAGTGCGTAGGCTTCTCATTGTGGTGTCTTCTCTTGTTGCGGAGCACAGGCTCTAGGTGCGTGGGCTTCAGTAGTTGTGGCACGCAGGCTCAGTAGTTGTGGTGCATGGGCTTAGTTGCTCCACAGCATGTAGGATCTTCCCAGACTAAGGATTGAACCCATGTCCCCTGCATTGGCAGGCAGATTCTTAACCACTGTGCCACCAGGGAAGTCCCCAAGGGAGAGTTTTAAGGAAAGGAGTAACATGACCATATTTGCACATTGGAAAGACGGGAGAATGAATGGGAGCAGGGGTTGATGCAGTGACCCAGATGAAAGAAGATGGAGGCCTGGACTAGGGTAAGAGCAGAAGGAACAGAGAGGAGCATAAATTTGGATTCTATAGCTAATAGGATTTGGTGATTCCCTGAACTCAAAGGGGCCATGATAGGAAAAGGTCAGGGATGATCACACAGCCTAGACCAGTGCTTTGCACATAAGAGGTGCTCAATTAATATTTGTGGATTGAATGAATGAACAATAAATAAATTACTGAATGAACAACTGTACCAATGAATGAGAGGCAGAGAAGAGTAAGTTATTTTTGGAGATCCTTTCCAAGGCAGAGCCATCATTAGAAGTAATACAGATGCAAGAAAAAAATCCAAACTTGTTAGTTTATACCCTCCCTATATTAAGCAGGGGAAATCTCATCAAGATAAATTTAGGAGACACAAAGCAATATAAGAGCCTCAGAGAGCTTTTGATGTTTCTACCTTCCCAAATGCTGCCTCCCTGAGTCTCTGCCCAGCTGATGATCTGTCAGGACCATCAATAGCCCCCAACTTCCCCAAATCCTAGGCCTCTGTGCATGCTCCAGAATTTTCCACACTCTTGAAATGGTTCTTCTAATGAGAATCTAAATTGTTCAAAGACTCATTCATTCATTCATTTACTGAGGGCCTACTACATGCTGGAGCTATAAGCTGGGGCTATAAGCATGACACAACAGACACAGCCCAATCCCGCCAGGAGCTTCCAGTCCCCTTGAGCACTTAAATTAGATCACTTATGTAAAGGGTGAAATGTAGCTTTTCCTCCATTTACCCACAAAGAAGTCTCTTTGGCTGTGTATACAGATGCTCTCAGAAGCAACCAGAGGCCTCCAGTCTTAGAAGAATATCATTTTCATAATGTAATATCACCACCTAGTGGTCTCAAACAACTTTACCATTTGCTCCAGTGAAACTTCTAGCTATATTCCTATGAATGACTCCCCACCATCTCTCCAGAACATTTCCTTTCTCTATCAAGATAATCTAGGGGTTGATCCTCTAACATATAATAAGTACTTAATATTTTTAAAATAAATGTATAAACAGAAGAGCAAATTAATTTCATACCTTAGTACCTTATAGCAATTGAAAATTTACAATTTTTTTCTCCCACATTCTTCTGGATTCCAAAGAACCTCTAATCATTTTCATCTAAAAGCAAGAGGCATTTCTGTCCTTAATTTAGCGAACAATTCCTTTAGGCACATTTGAATACACTGATTTTTTTAAGGGTCACTGCCACAGTGAATGAAAACCCTGATCCCTCCCTCCAAAGGGAGCTTTCTGTAATCCAAAAACAATGAAGAACAGAGTCTGTTACCCCAGATGTCAGGACCAATAGCAAAACAAGAGACAGCTGGCTCTGCAAGGATGACAGTGTGGGCACAGAATGTCTGAAGATGTTTTCACTGACTCTGCTTCTGCACACAGGTCAAACTGGGCCAGGTGTCATTGGGAAGTATGCTCAGAAAACCAAGGTGAGCAAATAAAGTGGCCTATCCCTAGTAGAGATCACACAGAAAGTAGAAAATAACAACAACAACAAAAAAAAACCAGAATCTAGTTTCTTAGGAACAAAAGGCTCCCCGGACAGTATTCAAACAGACCAAGTCTTAAGTCCTCCTGTCTGCTCAAGTGCGTAAAGCAGATCTCCAAGCGATTCTGGCTGGAGCCTCCTGGCTATTAGGCCTCGATTCTCCTGATTCCTATGGCCCAGGTGGCGGGGAAACGGCAGTTAGCAACAGTTACCTGGCTCCTTCTCTCTCAGAACATTGGGAGGCTGAAACAAAGGGTTCACGAGGGCTCCTCCCCATCAGCTGATTCTTTTCTACAGGGCCTCATCCTTCCTTTCAGATTAAGATTGTCAGCTGTGCATAAAGAGAGGGAATCAGAGAGGCATCAGAACACAGTGGAAGAGACAAGGACTCAGGTTCTAAGCCCAACCCCCTTCACTTGCTGGCCTTTGATTTCTGGCAAATTACTTAACCTCTCCAGCAAGGCCACCAGGTACTGTTGTGCAGTGGACCAACACTAGGGGCGTTGGTGTTGCTCAAATTGTAATCACCGTAGATGTGTATATTCATTGAAATAATTTTTAGCAGGAAGTAGTAAAGTGTCTTAAAGGGTCCCTTTTTTCTAATTCACCCAAAGGCTCCAAATGGGCTATCATCAGCCCTTTATTCTGAGCCTGAGTTTCTTAAACTATAAAACAGAGACAATCCACACCTACCTATAGAGTTGGCCAGAGAACCAATAAAAATAGTGGGTATAAAGTGCCTTGAAAACTGTAATGTGGTATGTAGATGATATTTCCCTAAATTCTGTTTATGATTATCCAAATTTGAGGGACTGGCATAACAAAGATGAAACAAGTTTCAGCCTACAATATTTTTTCTCTCTTTGAAAATAGAAGCAAAGGCCAGTATTCAGATAGCAAATATCTTCTCACTCAAAATATGTCATGATTCAAAAGGTAACTCTGGGGCTTCCCTGGTGGCGCAGTGGTTGAGAGTCCGCCTGCCGATGCAGGGGACGCGGGTTCGTGCCCCGGTCCGGGAGGATCCCACGTGCCGCGGAGCGGCTGGGCCCGTGAGCCATGGCCGCTGAGTCTGCGCGTCCGGAGCCTGTGCTCTGCAACGGGCGAGGCCACAACAGTGAGAGGCCCGCGTACAGCAAAAAACAAACAAACAAACAAGGTAACTCTGTACTAATCATCACAACTTAAACGAATGTTCCAATTTCTGAGAGTAAATTTACTACAGTTAGACCTTCTCTAAGTCTTCAGATAAAATGAGCAAATTAAAGCTAAGCCCTGCCCATCCTCAACCCCACTAGTGACCACTGGAAATCGGGTTTGCTCGGGAGGACAGGTCTAAGGGTAGGCTAAGGAGAAGTGGAAAAAGTTGTAAATTTTTAAGTTAGCCCACAGGAGTCATTCTGCAATGTAATGTACATTTGAGAAATAATTATTTTCAGAAAAACAGCCTATATAATGCCTCTTGGATTCCTTTCATCATGAAGATTCAGCTAAATATGGTTCAGTCTAGTAACACAAATGATGTCATGTAATTTTGATTTGGCTTGGAAAAGATGAAGAATGGACAGGCAGCAGTTTTAGCTTTCTAATTTGGTCTGTTTTGAGACAATGTTAAAAAAAGGTAGAACATTTAATCTGCCTTTCTTGTACGAACTGTACTTAGGGTAACCAAATAATTGATGAGGGGTAAGCTCCTCTTTACAAAAAGTTCACAGGCCCAGTCCAGAATTCCACTTCTTGCCTCACAGTGCAAGGAGCTCCACAAACAGCTCTCCAGTGAAACTAATGAAAATTATTTTAATTTACTTAAGTCTCTGGAAGTGGCTCTAAGTGCACACAACAAATGAAGAAACACTTGTTCAAGAAAATCTACAAAACCTTGGTAAGAACTGCAAGAGTCTACGGTATGTGACCCTAGGCCCACTCCCCCGTCCTTTCCCCCCACTTCAGTGGGACAACTCGACTCCAGACTGCTGCGCCCAAGGATGCAGGGCTCCCTCACTCCCTAGTTCCAAGTCAGAGGGCTACTTTCCAGGAGGAACAGAACGTCATCATTTCTCATCCTGCCCCTAGCTACCTGTCGCTGAGACTAAGTTCTGTGAGTACAGCCCATAGGCGGAGTCTCTCTTCTTCCACCCAGACCCTAACTGTGGGAGGGAAGCTCTACCTTGGGTAGAGCTGCTGAGAATACTGGGGCCCCAACTGCCCTTACCTCAACTCATGGGGCATGGAGCCCAGGCTTTTATTACCCAAATCTAAGGCCACAACAGTGAGAGGCCCACGTACCGCAAAAAAAAAAAAAAAAAAGGTAACTCTGTACTAATCACCACGACTTAAATCCTGAGTTTCCTTATATTATTCTCTTTTACGTAATTTTGAAATTTTTCTGTACTAAAAAGTTTAAGGACAAAAACATTTTTAGAAATCCTTCCAAAAACCAAGTACAAGCAACCCTGAGACTCTGAAATTCTGCGTCTTTATGAACATCACTGAAATTTTCCCGTAGACTCAGTACTTAGGAACTGAATCCTTAGACTCTTTTAGGTTAATATGAGTCCTCTACCACACAAAGAATACTACACATAACACACAGCACAATGAATGTTATTTGATAACGATGCAGATGCCATCCTCAAAATAAACCATTTCCAGGGAATAAGAGGAAAAGCAACACAGTAGGGGTTCCCACAGGCCAAATTCATCTTCCTGTAACTAGAAACCTTTCAGTTTCAGAGAGGAGATAAAAGTGACCCAGAAACAGAGAAATGAGTCTTTTGATAAGCAGCAGTTGTATTTAATCACTAAAATTATCCTGGCCCTAATGGAAGAGAAAGAGTCTAAGTTAGAAAGGGGTGGGGCTTTTTCTCCCTCGCTTATTTTAGAAGCAAGTAGAAGTGAATGAAGAAAACAGAATCCCTAAGGTCAGACCCCGGTAGAGGCTCCAGGAAGTAGAAGTCCCCTCTCCTTCCTGCCCTTATGTCCAAGGTCACTGTCCTCAGGAATCCAAGCATCCTGCTCTGGAATAAGGCTGCCCCATGATGCCTTCCGCCTATGCCTCCAGAGACTCTTCACTCTGTACCCCAGAGGGTTGGTTCTCCTCATCCTCTTCATCAGTGTCCTGAGGAATCCTCAGCAGTTTGAGCTCAGGGTTCCAGCCTGTTCTAGAAGTACTGTTTGGGGTCCTCTCTTGGGCTTCCAGCAAAATCTCCATCTGAGTCCTGATGTCCTTGTTAGTGCATTCTATTGTGGATAATTCAGGACCTAAAAAAAGACCCAGCCATTAATTGCACCTGTAGCCTTCTCCCAACTAACTGTGAAAAATCAAGAGAGAAAGGAAGGGCTGGAATGTCTTTAGGACCCTTCTGAGGGATGAGAGCTCTGCCCTCCAGGGAGGTGAACCATCCTGGTCAGCACAGGTTCAGCTCTCCCTGTCCTCAGTCACTTACTAAGGTTCCTCCACCCTAGTATCTTACTTTTCCTACCGGGGAAGGAATCCAGGTTTTTCTTAGTGCAGTTCATCTGTGGTCTCTCTGTGGAATCCTGAAATTCATACGTGTAAGGAAACTTGAATCAGGACTTTAGGAAACAAAGGGCTTTTCTAAAAGATGCTTTTCTAGGAGAAATTAATATCTAAGACAGAACAAATGCCGCCTCCTGAGATTGAAGAGAGAAGCTCGTGTCACGCATTCTTTGACCTCCAGGCTGACCAGATGAAGCCAGAACCCAGTTTCCCACATTTCCAGCTGTCAACTAAGGGTAGATTGCCTCCAAAGGTGGCTGCCAAGAATTCCTCCCATTCCTGTATGCACATGCTGTTCTTTCCATCAAGAGATGGAGTTGATTTCCTCTACTCTTGAATCTGGCCTAGACTTGTGATTTTTTTGACAAATAAAATGTGGCAGAAGTGATACTGTTCCAGTTCCAGGCCCATCCCTAGGAAAGTGCTTTCATGAGATTACTATGCTGTCAAGAAGCCCAAACTAGCCACATGGAGAGGCCTCATAGAAGAGAACTAAGACAGTTTGGCCAAGAGCCCCAACCCAGCCTCCAGCTGAATGTCGCTGCATGAGTGACCTTAAGCAAGACCAGAAAAACTGTCCGGTCAACCCACAGAACCATGAGAAATAGCAAACCACTATGGTTCTGCTTTGGGGTGGTTTGTTATACAGTGACAGACAACTGAAACAGCCCTAGCAGAATGGCCCTCAGACACTCTCACCTGTTTCAAGGTGCGGCCTTCTATCTTCACCTGCTGCTGCTGTTTTTTGTCACTTTCCCGACCTGGTAGAGTTCTGTGACCTAGTGACCACAAAATCAATGCAATTCTCTTCTTATTGGTATTTCATACCCCATTGTTGGACTTCTAGTTGATCCCTAGTCTACAGGTGACTCCCCATCCAGGACAATACAGAACCTTAGAGGCAGGTAAAAGGGAGTTAAGCCCTCTGAGTTCTACGTGTGATTCTGTTGACCTGGGACTGTGACCACACCTATTACAGAATTAGCGATTAAGATAAAGTCTGTATTAAAATATCCAGGATTCCTCCATGAAACCTAAGGGGCAGGTGCCTGTACATCACAGTAGCAAAAGAACCTCTAAGTCTACCTTTTCAGTCTATGAATACTGCTCTTACTTTCTTGTGCCATCCCTATATACCTATATTGGCTTCTTAAAATGAACATCCTCCCTCCAGAAAAAACTCTAGATCTATGATTCTTTTGTATCAGATGTTTCCCCAACTAGTCCCTAAATGCACGTATTCTTTCCTTTCTCAGTTTCCCTTTCTTTAAATGAACATCTTCCAATCTGCCAGCAGAGGTATGATGGTAAAGGGAACGCTAATCAAGGACCTCCCTTGCTCGGCACTTGTGTTGGCTCCCTAACAGCACTAGTCCTCACCTTAGCCACACACTGGAAGCACTGGGGCATTCTAAAAACCACCGAGGCCTGGATACTAACACCAGAAACTCTGATTTGACAGGTCTGGGGTGCAGCCTGGGTTTTAGGTTTTTAAAAGCTCCTCAATTGATTTCAGGGCACCGTTAAGGTAGAGCATCACCGACGACCACTAAGGATAAAGATCAAACATCTCAGCAGGCTCTTCGGCCTGATTTACCTCTCTCCCTTAAACACCTGACCCCACAGCCACGTCAGACTGCTCAATGCTCCTCCCTGCAGCCATGCTCCTCCAAGATGCCTTTACCCAGCCTATTCCTGTTTCCAGGAATTCTCGTCCATACTGGGAAAACTCTCACACATATTCAAGATCCAATGCAAGAATAACCTCAGGACTTCCCTGGCAGTCCAGTGGTTAAGACTCCATGCTCCTAGGGCAGGGGGCACGGGTTCGATCCCTGGTTGGGGAACTAAGATCCTGCATGCCACACGGCGCAGCTTAAAAATTTTTTACAAAAAGAAACAAAAAATCATCTCTTTCACGAGGCCTTTCTCAGCTCAAGGAAGACAAGCCACTGCTCTAAGAACACAATTCAAAGGGCCCCCCAGTCATCCAAGCAAAGCTGCTCTTATTGGAGGCATCAGGAAGAGGAACAGAAGGCACCAGAATGAAACTCAGGGACTGGTTATCACCCTGGATGCAGGGCTAACCTTGGACAAGTACCTCTGCCCCAGTTCTGTCTACCTCCCATGTGAAGGTCAGGAGCCTTCTTAGATCTTCACGTTAGAAGACACTTTAGGTATCAGAGAGCAGAGTGGGACGGGAGATAAACCAAGAACAGCATCCTTCTCAGGAAACATCTCACCCGAGCCCTCAGTGCCCCAGGGTTGCAGAGTGAATTCTGATGATTAAACAGTTATTTCACATTACAGACAGCAATGTCCAGTCTATTTAGGGCAGAAAAATCTTCCAAGGTTTAGGGGCATTCTTTCTCCCTCCCTCCCATTCTGCACTCAAGCTGAGAAACGTCAGAGGGACCAGGGCAAGTATATCCTTCAGCTCAGACATGGTAAGAACTCCAAAAAGGGGAATCTCTTATCTCTGGCATGAACACCATAGGAAAAGGATCGCCTGTCAAGAATTAGCCCCTGCCTGCTGGATGGGGCTAGATAGTGTGAGCCTCCTGAGACTTTAACCTATGGCTGAGAAGCGGCTGACTCTGCTTGCTTAGAACTCTCACAGCCCTCTGGTGAGGGACCCTGGCTCTTCCCTGCCTTACTGGCCGATGGGCCCTCAGGGCTCTTCTCTTCAATAACCTGGGCTAGCTCTTCATCCTCAAACCGCTGCCTTTACTAAAGTAGGACCTGAGGGGAAAGTGACTCTGACTCATGTTCATGGTCATCTCTCAAATCCCCATGTGAAGCAGACACCTGGACCAGCTTGCTTGCTTAGTAAATATTTGATGGAAGGATGATACATGGTAGACCAGCCAAACCAAAGCATTCCAAGGGGAATTCCGAGTGCCTGATAAAGGCAGGTCCTCAAATGATAAACGTGTTCAGCTTTTCCTGTCCTCAGCTAGGTCCTGGGATTCTGTCACTCCCAAACCCATACACTCTCCTTACCACAGCATGGGTCATAAACCATGGCACCTGAACGTTTATGCGAGTTGTTGTGGCTCCCTGGTTCACTCTTGGATTTCTTTTTAGCCTCCTGAAACCCACATGAGGGGGAACTGAATTAGGATTTTTGGAAGTGAAGAAACCTTTTCAAAAGGGGTTTAAAGGGGGCTTCCCTGGTGGCGCAGTGGTTGGGAGTCTGCCTGCCGATGCAGGGGACACGGGTTCGTGCCCCGGTCTGGAAAGATCCCACATGCTGCGGAGCGCCTGGGCCCGTGAGCCATGGCCGCTGAGCCTGCGCGTCTGGAGCCTGTGCTCCACAACGGGAGAGGCCTCAACAGTGAGAGGCCCGCGTACCGCCAAAAAAAAAAAAAAAAAAAAAAAAAAAAAAGGGTTTAAAGGAAGGGAGTTAGTATCTATAACCATACAGGAACTTTGCATCTACAACCAGCAGACACCAGGGAGAATCCCATCTCTCATACATCCCTTCCTGCTCCAGGCATCACCCACTTGCTCGAATCCTAGCAGGTCCTGGGGGTCCCCTCGCTGCCACTCTACCTGTTTCCCAGTAGCTGTCTTCACCTTCCTCTGCTGCTGCCACTGCTGCTTCCTGTAACCTGGTGACCAGAGAGCCAGCTCAATCCTCTTCTCCCTGACAGCTCCCACCCTTCCGCGGGGCTGCTTGCTGTGCTCTGCTACCCAATGGTGACACTCTCTCTCTGGTCAGGACCAAGCCGGGAGTGGGTGCTTTTTGAAGCTGCAGTTTTCTGAGTTCTACATGTGACCCTATAAGACTGTGGCCACAAACATGGGACCAAGATCAAGTATTAAGAAATGTGGGCTGACGGCGAATGGTACCTGGAGATCTAGCAGCACGAGAAAAACCTACCTTCTGTTGTCAGGTTGTAATATAGTTTCTTCAAATGTTCAGGATATCTCAATGCTGGTCTCTAGAGAAAAAAAAAAGAAGAAAAGCTCTACTGTAGGTCTTTCCCTTTCCCAAAATGTATCCCCAAATGCATTCATACAACTAGTCAACAAACATTTTTTGAGAAGCCAATGTGTGCAGCATTGTACCAGGGGCTCTGGAGAGGGGAAAGGTGTGGAAAGCAAAATGCAGAAGAAATAGAGAACGCTGCTCTCCTAAAACCTCTCCCTGTACATTTGCTTTCACCTACATAACAGCCCAGCCCATCTATGGGGCCTGGATCCAGAGTGGAAGGATAGAAGAGAAAGAAGAAATAGAATGTTAACTCCTCCAGCCTTGAGGAGAGATGAGTTTGGACTTGCATACAGACTTCTTCCTCTGAGGTTCCCTAGCTCTTACTTGCAGGGTGAGGCAGTGTACAGATAAATGCATCTTAGCAGAAATGGCACCGTAAGGTCGGCTCTTTTCCAGGGGAGGTTTCTTTTTCATCATGGCCAACTGTGTCTGCATCTCCAGATAAGGTATGGTTTTTCCTTTATCCAGCAAGAGGCTGCAAGGAACAGAGACAGCAGAAAGTCAGCAACAGCTCTTCTTGGCTGAGGAGAAAGAGATGAAAAGGCTCCAAATTTGAAGACATGTCCACTCTGGGCCTTAAAAGGCCTGTACCAACAGGTGCTCATTCGGTAATGGCTTTGAGATGCAAGTACGATAATTGTAGCTGAATGGATTAAGTGTTTACTATATGTCAGGCTCATGTGTTTTATACCACTGAATCGTTACCACACCCTAAGGACAGGTATTATTATCCTCATTTTTAAAATGAGGAAAATGAAGATGAAAGATGCTAACTAAATAGTCAAAATTCACAAAGGCGGTAAATTTCAATACAAAATTCAAAGGTTGTCTCGCTCCAAACCACACATCCATTCTGCCTCCCACTTACCCGTAACTCATCTACAGAAAGAAGAGTATGTCTACCTCCCAGTGGAGGTTTAAATGAGAGAAGATATGCAGTGTGCACAGGGCCTGGCAGATGTAAGTGGACTTAATAAATGGGGGTGATTACTGTCATCACTGCACACTAAGTCCAAGAACTCAGTGAGCAAGGAGGGTGGCAGTTTTCTCCCCTCCCTCCTCAGAAAGAGCACTCTGCTTAGACCCTCCTCAGCTTCTGAAGAAACGAAGACGCTCTGCTTCTCCCACAGGCTTACATGGTACTTACTCCTTCGGTAGATCCTGAGGTAACATGTCATACTGGTTCCATAAAGGTACACGTTCTGAACTTAGTTCTTCAAACAAGTGTACTGGGGAGGGAGGTGGCACAATCATCCCTGGAAGTCCCAACTGTGCTTCTGTGTCCCGAGGTGACTTGTGTTTCTGGAAGAGAAATGATGGAAAGAACTCGCTGAAGCGCTCTCTTCAATGCCACTTTGTCCCATCAGCATTCCAGCTTCCCGGTACAACGCTGCCACGGGAAACTCTTGTTTCCAGACCTACTCCAGCATCCTCACCTCCTCTACACTACCAGACCCACCACATTTTTCCCAATCTGGCTCTTCAATCCTACTGTTGAATTCAGAAAATACGAGGATTAGCTGTTTTGTGTCATTTTTTTCCCCAAAAGGTTCTGAACAAATACTTATTGGCCAACTATGTGCCAGGCATAGGGCTAGGGCTGGGGATTCAGCAACAAACAAAATGGGCCAAGACACTATTCTCCTGGACATAGCAACCTGCCAGCTCTGTGACTTACCCAAGGCTACATTTACCCAATAAATGGCAGAATTAGAATTAGAAGCACAGGTCCATTATAACTTCTAGTCTGTTGAAATTCTATTCCCATCACAATGAAAATTAGCTTTTAATCAACCAAAAATTCCCTCTGAATACCCAACAGTTCCTCCTAACATCTCTTCAAGGTGTTCTTTTACCTTCCTACAAGGAGGAGGTAGGGGAAAAGAGTCTCGGAGTAGAAGATGGTTTGGTAATTATTCCTTCCTTAAGAGGGGTTTTCTTTAGCAGATTTTGTTCGTTTAAAGAGAGCATGGGGGAATGGGGAAGATACCTGAAAGGAAAACAAAAATAAACTCTGCAGAGTAATATCATGAAGGTTTGGCCAAAACAGCAAACTTACCCCTGTAGATTTCTTTCTTTTCATCTCCCCATCCTGGCTGCGAATAATATGCTTCTTCTCAGCTGGACTTGAAATAAGAATAACCACAACTTATTCCCAGACATCTTAAACAGAAACATCAGGGATACGTATGAATGACGAACATGAAGATTTCCATCCTCCATTCAGTACTCTAAGACGGCTGGCTGGGAAGCCAGGGGTACCCGCTTCCCAGAGGCTGCTAAAAACAAGAACCCCACCCCCACCTCGCCCTCACATCTGAACTAGGTTCCCCACCGTTCTCTCATACAATCCAGTTACTTACTTTCATAGTATTCATCCAAATTAGTAATTATATACTTAGGTGCAGCAATGTCTATAATGTCTGAATCCCACCACCACCGTAAGACTCCAGGAGGAAGGGACAAAGTATTTAGTTCTCCACTGAATTCCACTGCTTAGCACAGAGGTGCTCAAATATTTTTTGCTCTGTCATCTCCCTCCTCCTTCTTGCCTGGAACACAGATATGATGGCTGAAGCTCTAGCAGTCAGCTTAGACTTTGAAAGGCCCTAGAAAGCACCTAAGAAGATGGAAGCCATGGGCTAAGGATGATGACCCAAAAAGCTAGAAGGAGCTCTGGCTTCTGGTTACCTCATGGAGCTGACATACTAGCCCCAGCCCACCCAACTCTGGGCTTCTTTTACATGAAAGGAAATAAATCCTTAGGGGTTTCTTGTTTACACCATATATATTCACACACAAAATGCATATAAAGAAGCATACACAGGAATTTTTTAAAGAAAATAAAGTCTCATCATCTCTAAACAGTCACTCAAAAAGAATCTGAAAGCCTCAGCAGTCACGAAAGAAAAACCAATTTCTTCCAATGATTGCCAATATTAGCAAGCCTTTGGACCTTCGCCAAATGATCTTTGTCACGCTTGCTTTGTACACAAGCTCTATATATATGCTATTTATTTTGTACCAGTGTGCTAGTCCTTAGGGTTGAGACCAAAGATTCACAGCCTTCACTGAAAACTTTTTTACTAGTTGCTGATGGCTAATAAGAAAAACTGATAGTCAGAAGGCATTTGTTTCTTAATCAAACCTCACAAATACATTAGGCCCTATCTTGTATGCTATTTACTGTCAGGTAGAATTTTATGTAGAAAACTCCCAAAGCATGAATCTCAAAGTGTACTAACAAGAATTCCAGTGTAGCAAGAGGCAAATACAAGAGACCATAGCCTTCTGCTCTGCTTGACCTCCTGCTTCTTGCAATGAGGTAGCTAAAAGCGAGGTTACAGGGGACTTCCCTGGTGGCACAGTGGTTAAGAATCTACCTGCCAATGCTGGGGACACGGGTTTGATCCCTGGTCCGGGAAGATCCCACATGCCGTGGAGCACCTAAGCCCGTGCGCCACAACTTCTGAGCCTGTGCCCTAGAGCCAGTGCTCCCCAACAAGAGAAGCCATCACAGTGAGAAGCCCACACACCGCAATGAAGAGCAGCCCCCGCTTGCCACAACTAGAGAAAACCCACACGCAGCAACGAAGACCCAACACAGCCAAAAATTAATTAATTAATTTTAAAAAAGAAAAAAAAAAGTCACAGAGAGAAGATCTGTAGAGGACGATAGGCATTTGTAGAACACAAGAGTTGAAGACTCCCAAGTTCTCGACATGATACTCACCTCATATGCTTCTCTGGGATCCAAATTACATCCATATTTCCTACATCTTGAGGACAAGGAAGTTGTGTCTCATTCAAATTTAGCACTGATAGCTAAGAGAAAGATATAAAGCCTGTGTATGTACCGGGATAAGGACTGAATCATCATGCTAACCAAAAGGTATGGTGGTTCAGAAGATGGTAAGAAAAAAAACATTTCCGATCCCCAAAATATCTTCATACTGCTCCTCCGAGAAACTAGGTATCAGTAAAGGTACTCTGCAAGAGTGAGCACTGGTAAGTGTATAGTGTCCCCTGTCTCCCTGCCACATTAGGGTAGCATTTAGCAACTCCCAACCCCACCTCATAGGAGGATACCTTGGGGCTTACCTAAGGGAACACTACTCATTCTGCCCACTGCACTACAGAGACTTAGATCCCCTGCAGATAAAACAACACAGTCTGGGAGCAGGGAGAGAACCGATAGAGGCAGAAGCAAGTTTTCTACTTTTACAGCCTGTCTACAATTATAAGCATCTACATAAAAGTTAAAGTCATAAATTTTTTCACATTTCACTATTTAGGATCCTAGATTTAAAAGGAAATCTTATAAATCATCTATTCTATACCTCTGGCAGGATTCAGGCAGGGAAAAAAAAAACTATTAAAAATAAGGTTGTCCCCATGAAAAGGAACTAACTGGCTTGGGGGAACAGAGAAGACCTTTTTTGCACCATAAACCCTTTTATGCATTTTGAATTTAGAACCATGCACGTGTATTATCCTAGACAATTAACTTAAAACTAATTGAATCTAACCCTCTCGTTCTGAAGAGGTCAAAGAGGTAAGTGATTTGTACATTCATCTTTTCAAACCCATCTACCCTCTCTTGGTCCCTTACCCTTACTCTCCACCACATGAAAAGTGAAGGATCTTATGGGAAAAATATAAGACATCCAGTAGGACTGCAAAAAATAGTAAATCTCTATTGTAGACAATTAGAAGGGTTTTTTCCTTCTTAAAATTTAGCTCTTCTCCTAACTAGCTGTGCTTCAGCAAATCACTTCCTATCTGGGCCTCAGTTTCCTCAACTGTAAGATATATGAGATAGACCATAGCAATATTCTTCAAACTGCAGCTGCAACTTATTCATAGGTCACGAAATCAAATTTTGTGAATCACAGCCTACACGGTTTTAAAATGAAATAGAACAGGATAGAAAACTTCAGAGTATATCGCTCATAGTTACGGTAAAGACTGTTCCATGATATTTTGTTGTAAAGTGTATCTCTTACCATAGGTCATAGCTAAAAAACTCTGAAAGTCATGAGTGTAGACGATCTTGAGGCTTATTTTAGATCTGACATTCCGGCATTCTAATTTCCCTGTATTATGAGATGACAGTGTCTACTTAGTAGCTGAACATGCTCTATGCAGGACAGAGATAGGAAATTCTCACCTATGCCAAACTACCTCAAATCAATCTCTAAAAACAGTATAACATGTAAAGGCATCAGCACAGAGCCCAGCACACAGTAAGGGCCCAATATTAGACAGTGATCATCATCATTATTCAGATTATAGTCCTCCTGAACGTTAAATAAAGGCAAATGTTTTATTCCCACTAGTAAAGAGAAAATGCTGAGGAAGTACCTTTTTTAATCTGTGACTTACTTTGGGAGATCTGTTAGTACGGTGTATTAAGTCTCTGTCACATAAATCCTTCCAAGGCCTAAAAAATGAGTTTCCAACCATGAAACAGAGTCACAAAAGACTTAAGTGGAATGATAAAATTAGTGCTATGAGGAAAAGCCTCTTACTTATATACAGAAACCCTTGGGCTTAATTCCTACCAAATGAATGTAGGGTCTCAGCATCGCCTTAAGTTTTGTTTGTTTCTCCTGGAACAGCCTCCAGACGCTGCACATTGCAAACACTCCACAACGATTTGTTGTTGCATCAAACTGAATTCACAGCCTATGTGCTTCTCTCTCCAACTACAGATAGTTGCATCACCACCGACAGAAATTTATTAAGTTACTTTGATGTAGATGTTCAAAAACATGCTAAACAAAATGTGGCACAGACATACAATGGACTATTTTTCAACCTTAAAAAGGAATGAAATTCTGAAAAATGTGACAACAGGAGGAAGCTTGAAAACATTATGCAAGGTGAAATAAGCTAGACACAAAAGGACAAACACTGTATGACTCCACTTATATGAGGTACCTAGAATAGGCAAATGCATACAGACAAAAAAATTGAATAGAGATTACCAGGGGCCACAGGAAGGAGGGAAAGGGGAGTTATTGTTTAATGGGCACAGAGTTTCTGTTTGAGATGATGAAAAAGTTCTAGAAGGGGATAGTGGCAATAGTTGCACAAGACTGTTGAGTGTACTTGATGCTACTGTACACTTAAAAATGGTTAAGGGCTTCCCTGGTGGTGCAGTGGTTAAGAATCCGCCTGCCAATTCAGGGCACATGGGTTCAAGCCCTGGTCCGGGAAGATCCCACATGCCACGGAGCAACTAAGCCTGTGCACCACAACTACTGAGCCCGCGTGCCACAAATAGAAGCCACCGCAGTGAGCAGCCCGCACACCACGCAGCAACGAAGACCCAATGCAACCAAAAATAAATAATTTTTTTTTAAAAAATAGTTAAAATGGTCAATTTTATGTTATGTATATTTACCACAGTAAAAAAAAGAATATCAACCCTTTATATTTTCATATCATTTGTTATTTTATTTTTTTAAAAACATGTTAAATGTATAAATGAATGAATATTGCAAAAAGGTGTAAGATAAAGACCTGACTCCTTGGCCTGATTTATCAAGTCCTCCGAGACACAGGCCCCTACTTTTTACTCCAGCTCCCCAGCCTCATCTCTGACCATTCCTGCTCTCTGTTCTAGACACAATGAGCTACTTTCCTGATATGTAAACAATTTCCTCTTGCCTCCAGGCCTTTGCATGTGCTATAGTCTAGAACTCTCTTCCCATGCATTACCCACCTATAAGCCCCACTTTACTAGGCTGCTCTGCTTTCAGGTCTAGGCACAGATGTCATCTGTACAGAAGACAGTGCCCTGGGCTAGGAGCCCTACCTGTGTGCTTCCACATACCAAAGGGGCACTCCTCTCACCACACACATCACATTGAATGGTTCTTTGTCTCCCCAACTAGGCTGAAAGCCCCTTGGAGGTAAAGACCGTATCTTGTTTACCATAATATCCCCAGCACACAACAAAGTGACCCCACTAAGATATATTTCTGAATTCAATGAGCAACTAAGCAAATGATGTCATAGTCTGCTTTGACAGGCCCTGACTGCAAGAAGCCACCATTTTCTCAGCGTCCAAGTCTCAGAAAACCAGAAAGTAGTCCTACCCTCTCCTATACTACCTTTTAGCCTAACAGAACTCATCAAGCACTGCTTAAATCAAACAGGAATAAGAAACCACTATAAGGGCCCCCATTAGTGTTTTGATTCCAGGCAACAGGGCCTTTGAATTTTAAGTCTACGTTTTCCACAGACACACGTCCCTTAGTTTCCAACATCAGCAAGCTCTAACTGGGCGCCTAGACTCTGCAGGAGATTCAAAAGGAAACCACTGCTTCTGCCTTCGAGAGCTTACAAATAATTTCATACCTAAAAATAAAAGATAAGAAAAACAGCATATATGGACACAGTTTTCTCAAGACCCACAGAAGCTGATGAGATCCTCCCTGTTATGAGCTGAATTGTGTTCCCCAAAATTCTTATGTTGAAGTCCTAACCCCCAGTATCTCAGAATGTGACTGTATTTGGGGACTTCCCTGTGGTCCACTGGGTAAGACTCCAAGCTCATAATGCAGGGGGCCCAGATTCGATCCCTGGTCGGGGAACTAGATCCTGCATGCATGCCGCAACCAAGAGTCCACATGCCACAACTACACAAGTCTGTGTGCTGCAACGAAGATCCTGTGTGCCACAACTAAGACCCAGCACAGCCAAAAAAAAGTTAAAAAAAAAGAATTTGACTATATTTGGAGATAGGGTTTTTAAGGAGATAATTAAGGTAAAATGAGGTCATATAGGTGGGCCCTAATCCAATATGACTGGTGTGCTTGTAGGAAGAGATCAGTACACAGACACACACAGAAGGAAGACAATGTTAAGATACAAGGAGAAGATGGCCACCTACAAGCCAAGGAGAGAGGGCTCAGAAGAAAACAACTCTGCCAATACCTTAATCTTGGACTTCTATCCTCTAGAACTGTGAGAAAATAAATTTCTGTTGTTTAATCCACAGCCTATAGTACATTTTTTATGGTAACCATAGAAAACTAATACATCCTCCCCTCTTTTAACCAACTCCTACAAGACAAGTAAGAATACTTTCTTGGACTTCCCTGGTGGCACAGTGGTTAAGAATCCGCCTGCCAATGCAGGGGACACGGGTTCGAGCCCTGGCCCGGGAAGATCCCACATGCCGTGGAGCAACTAAGCCCGTGCACCACAACTACTGAGCCTGCACTCTAGAGCCCACAAGCCACAACTACTGAGCCCACGTACCACAACTACTGAAGCCCGCGTGCCTAGAGCCCATGCTCTGCAACAAGAGAAGCCACCGCAATGAGAAGCCCATGCACCGCAACGAAGAGTAGCCCTGCTCGACGCAACCAGAGAAAAGCCCAAGCATAGCAACGAAGACCCAATGCAGCCAAACATAAATAAATAAATAATTTTTAAAAAAAAAATAAAAAAGAACACTTTCTTTCTGTTTCCCACTAACTATTCATCACTCCTTTAAGTGAGGGTTTGTTTGGGGGTTTTTTTGCCACGCCATGCAGCTTGAGGAATCTCACCTCCCCGACCAGGGATTGAACCCGGGCCACAGCAGTGAAAGAGCCGAGTCCTAACCACTGGACCACCAGGGAACTCCCATTAATGTTTCATTTTTAATCTAGCTTTCTCAAAGTCTACTGCATGAGCAAAGGAAGTTAACCCAGAATTTTGAGGTCATAAGCCCTTTAAGGAAGATTCCATGATAATTTACCTGCGTTGAAATTTGGAGTAAAACTTTGAACGTTGAGACAATAAAGAGTGAGCCTTGGGTAAGGTAAATCCTGATGAATAACCACAAGCAAGTCTCTTGGCCTGGAAGCAGGAATCTGCAATGTTTACAATGGTGAGCACTGGGAGTCTGTCTGAAAGACCAGACCAGAGGAAAACATGTAACATGTCAAAAGGGAGCCAAACAGAAACAATTCAAGGATCTTGTACGGAAGGAGACAGGGATGGTTAATTCACCTTCAGCATCCGGAGGAGATTTGCGGGAGGAGTCCAGAATTCGAGGGTGGCCCCTCTCAATTCGGCGGAGAGTTGCCCAGCATTGTGGATGCTGACAAACAGCCAGGTCACAGGTAGTTTCATCCCACTGGCTTTTATCTGGCAAGTCCATAGCTACAAATGGTTTAGGACAAAAGCCAGTCTTGCAGCTTTCTAGCCCTCTGGAAAAACAATCACCACATAATTAGGGAATACTATACATTAGCCATGCAGTCCAGATATTAATTTGCACTCAAAGCGTGAAATATTTGTTGAAACATATAAATGGTGGTCACAGGATAATTAGGAATTGGGTAACAAGCAAGCATGAAATTATCTCAGCATGGAGTAGAGTAATAAGAGTTTGGGTTCAGACTGACTCCAGAAGGTCTCCTAACTGACCATTTAAATTAATAACTGAGTGACCTGAGATTTAACCAATCTGCGCTTCAGTCTCCTCAGCTGCAAAATGAGGATAAGTCTATTTCACAGGATCACCACAACAATTAATTAATGGACATTAAAAGTTCTGGCACAGGGCTTCCCTGGTGGCGCAGTGGTTGGGAGTCCGCCTGCCAATGCAGGGGACACGGGTTCGTGCCCCAGTCCGGGAAGATCCCACATGTCACGCAGTGGCTGGGCCCGTGAGCCATGGCCGCTGACCCTGCGCGTCCGGAGCCTGTGCTCCACAACGGGAGAGGCTACAACAGTGAGAAGCCCACGTACCGCAAAAAAAAAAAAAAAAGAGAGAGAGAGGAAAAAAGTTCTGGCATATAGTTCAAAATAAATATTAGCATCCTTTCCTTTTCCCCTTCATTAATCATTAGGGAGAAGATGCCACCATCTCCAAAAAGCCTTATCAAATTATAAGTAATGTACATAGCACTTGAGTATCCTCAGATTTTGTTATACACAGGGGCTCCTGGAACCAATCCTCTGTGGATACTGAGCGACGGCTGAGTCACAGAAGTGCTTTAAATGGCTCAAACTTTTGGAAGAGATGCTTCAATTTTCAGTATGCTCCAGTTCTCACTCAGGCGGCTAAAATACCCACCAGAAATGAATGGGTTTGCTCAAACAGCAAATCAGTCGACCCACAGTTGCATCAGAAGCCACTGGCTTTTCATTTACTGGCTGTATGCTCTTGGGCAAGTTACTTCACCTCCCTCAGCCTGTTTCCTCCTATAAAGTAGAGAAGGGGAAATCCCTAAGTAGCATCATAGAAGCATTAAATAAGATAATGTACTTTTATGTATAATATAAAACAGGTGCTCAATAAATGTTATCTTTCTCTCTCTAGAAATGTTTTAGGCAATCAGTACCACCTGATCCCTAATAACTTTTTAAAGACAGTGTCCATTTCTTTTTTCTTTTACTCAACACATTTATTGACTACCAAATATGTGAGGGGACCTGTTATGGGCATAGAGAACAATAAAGAACAAAATAAGTTCCTGTTCTAAAGTGCTTATAATTTAAACCAAAGATAGCGAACTATTGGCCTGGGATTGCACCTGGCCTATGATTTGTTTTGTTTGGCCTGCACTTTGAGCCATTACGCAAAGATGAAAATAGTCCATAACGTCCAGATTGCTGGCTCCTCTTAAAAATTAAAATATCTAACAACACAGGGGCCCAATTCCAACTAGATAGCAACTGGCTGGAGCTGAGCACTTCCTGACATCTTTAAACCAGGTGTATTCTAGCCAAGTGGACAGTTCTCCCACCAAACCCTATAATCTCTAACTGAAGCAGTTTCAGTTGCCATTTATCATCTCATTTGCTGTTGTTTTTTTTTATAATAGGGAAATATTTCTCCGTGTTCATGTCACTGTCAAAAACAGGAAAACTATGGGTGACCTGAGACAGCAGGTTTCAAGAAAAAAAAGCGTTTCTGCTTTGCGGGAGTGAGGACAATTGCTACAAATGTAATAGGAAAATCGTAGAACTCAAAAAGCCACTGCAGGGACTTCCCTGGCAGTGGTTAAGAATCCGCCTGCCAATACAGGGGACACGGGTTCGAGCCCTGGTCAGGGAAGGTCTCACATGCCGCAGAGCAACTAAGCCTGTGCGCCACAACTACTGAGCCTGTGCTCTAGAGCCCATGAGCCACAACTACTGACGCCCACACTAGAGCCCACACTCGTGCTCCGCAACAAGAGAACCACAACTAGAGAAAGCCCGCGTGTAGCAATGAAGACCCAACGCAGCCAAAAATAAGTAAATAATTTTTTTTAAAAAGCCACTGCAAAACCATGGAAATGTTTTTTTACTAGGAAAGATGCACGATAAACAATTCGATGAACTAAAAAGCAAATACAATTGTAAGAGGGTTTGTTTTTGAATGCGAATATAATGTTACATTATTCTTACAACCGGCTGCGTGTTGCCCTTTTGTTACCTGACCAGCCCGAATTGAGCCCCGAGGTCTAGTCATGCCCATCTCTATGTCGCCAGCCCTAGCACGGTGCTGGCAAAGTAGTGTGCGTTAAAAAAAAAATTTTAGGTAATAGTTTTTCTTAATACCATTACTACAAGGTCGAGAGGGCTAAAAACATTAGAGGTGGCCATTTGCGCCGGCAGAATTGAAAAAAGATTTCCCGCTTCGTTCCGGAAAAGGGAAGTGGGAGAATGCGGCCTTGGAAGGCCGCGCTTCCGCGAAACCAAAGCGGAAGCCAAGCGGCCTAAGCCCACAGAAAAACGCCACTCTTCGACCCGCGGTGAAGTGAACGATGGGCCCAGCCTCTCATCGGGAGGAGCCCCGCCCCACCAGCTCAGTCCACGCCTCCGTCTCCCACGCTAGCCACCAGGCTGCGACGTCGCCAGGCAGCAGCGCAGAGCACTATGGGAAAGGGACGGAAAGCCAGTGAGCCATACTTCATTTACTAAGAAAGTTCCAGAGACGGTGGTGGCGTGAAGCAGAGAAACGAGCCTGGGAAGGGACGCCAGGTGCCGGTGAGGCCGGACGGAAATCCCTCGAGCCAAAACCATGGCAGCGTGCAAAGCTCGGAAGCACCAGCCACTGGAGGCGGAAGCTGGGCTGGAGGAGGAGGAAGGTTATGGCGCGCGGGGCACTGTGGGACACTGTGTGGGCAACGCGGGGCGCGACGGAAGCCTCGTTGGGTCAGACCGTGGCGACGCGGGAAGTCCGGACGCTGTAGCTGCCTGAAGAGGAGGTCTGAGGCCTGGGCCCCGGCCGCGGCAATGGCGGAGAGGCCCGAGGACCTAAACCTGCCCAATGCCGTCATCACCAGGATCATCAAGGAGGCGGTGAGCAGCTCCGGCTGGCGGACGGGCCAGGGGCGGACGAGCGGGCAGGGGAAAACAGGTCCTGGGCCGATGGCTTTGCTCACCCGCGCTTTTCTCACAGCTCCCGGACGGTGTCAGCATCTCCAAGGAGGCCCGGAGCGCCATCTCCCGCGCCGCCAGCGTCTTCGTGCTGTACGCCACATCCTGGTGAGGCGGACAGAGCTAGCCAGAGCTTAGCTGGGCATAAGGCGTAAAGAGACCCCCCCACACACACACTGGTTCGGAGTTCGTGGCCTGGAGCCCGCAAACCCCAGGAATTATGTTCTACCTCAGTGGAGGGAGGTTCAGAGCCCTCGTCCAGGTCTTGCAATCTCTGAAACAAAATAAGAAAACAGTAACTTTGCTTTAACCCTTTTGTACAGGTAAGGGAGGGACTTACCGTGTCACCAAAATCCGTGCATGCAGGCTTTCTCGTGCCACTTCTGGGTGCTCCTTTTCCCACCCACTCCGTACGCGGCAAGAGGGCATCTGACAGCCCTTAATCTTTCTTCTTTCAGTGCCAACAACTTCGCGATGAAAGGGAAACGCAAGACACTGAATGCCAGCGATGTGCTCTCCGCCATGGAGGAGATGGAGTTTCAGCGGTTCGTGACCCCGTTAAAAGAAGCTCTGGAAGGTAACTACCCTTTCGTTTTCTCATCCAAGTAGATGTTCATCCTGTATGATCTGCTCACCTGGCCCTAAGTCTTTATCAGCTGGGGTGCCTTTAAGTCTGGTAAGCAAAGTATTGGATGCGACTCCGATGGCAGGCACCACCGCATAACTGTTTGTGGTGCTGGGCGGGTTATTTTTCCTTCTGTGCCTCAGCTTTTCCAATTATGCAGTGGAGTTAGCTGCTGCAGTCTGGTTCAGCCTTGCCTCCTAACTCCCTCCCCTTCATCCTTACAGCTTACAGGAGGGAGCAAAAAGGCAAGAAGGAAGCTTCAGAGCAAAAGAAGAAGGACAAAGACAAAAAAACAGATTCAGAAGAGCAAGACAAGAGCAGGGATGAGGACAACGATGAAGATGAGGAAAGGCTGGAGGAAGAAGAACAGAATGAAGAGGAGGAAGTGGACAACTGAGAGGATGGGGAGACGCAGCTCGGAAGGTACCACTCTGAAACGCCGTACACGTTTGTGTGAAGCATTTTCGTGCTGGGCAGAGTAGTCTTAGGCAGAAGATCGGGATAAAAACTGAATTATCATCAGAATTATCATCAAAACCAGCGCTTCCCAGACTCGGAGCATCTGAGTAGCGGAATCCTGTTTTGCTTAATCAGTCTCAAGGTTATGACTTTTTGGCAAGAGAGATTCTGAACAGCTAATTTAATTGGTCAATTTGATCTCTCTTGTTTACTTACACGTATAGTTAGGCAGCTGTTGATCCCCAGTTCCCTCCCCACCCCCCAAAAAAATAATAACTTCCATGCTGCCGACTGTGTTCCAGATCACAGAGGCAGTCAAGGCTCAGGAAAAATTGGGGTTTGATCATGGTCAGCCTATTCGATTGTACAGTATTTGGCAATACTAGCTTATTTCAGGTGATCAGAATGGCTTAGCTTTAGGAAATTACTATAAGGGTTCGAGAGAACAATGAAATCTTTTCTATTGTTTCCTCACTTGACAGTAACATTAACTGAATTTTGATTTCTACAGACTCACTTGGCTTGGACCCCTTCTGTATTGCCTATAGGCATGTTACCTGCTTGGGTGGCTATGTTCTCGGCACATAACGCTTTTAAATCAACAGAGTAGAATTAGTCAAGTAAGGTTGCCAACGTCTTACTCTTGTAAAACAGATGGTTTAGTCTTAAATGCACCTCACTGCCTGCGACTGTACAGCTTCAGGATTTGTTGTCACCTCCTGGAAGGTATAAAATTCCAGGCTTTCTCTTCTTGTAGTCCATCTCCTAGACTTGTGACTTGGCTTTTCATTATTCCAATTCATGACAAGTTCCAGACTTTATTTCTTCTAGGCACAACTTTCTCCCTCTGTGCTTCTCACCTCCTGTCTCTGTTCTGCTTCTCCTCTGCTCCCCATTCCCACTTTCTCTGTCCCTCTTTTTCTCACTTCTCCCAATCCAGGAACTTGGATGACCTGCTTAATATCCCAAAGTGTGGTTTCCTCTGATTCCCTAGTTCTAATCTCATGTCTTGTAAAAATGATTTTGTAAACCTCTCTGAACCATAAGGGAAATCTGATGGTGCTCAGGAATCTAATTCCTCCCCTAACCCATCCCCTTTAACTGCTTCTGAAGTATCTCTGTTAACCTTTCCTAGTTTTCTTCTCTTTCCATTTGGTGCTTCGAGCACTTTTTTGTTCGTCTCTAAGTTGAGTGCTTGGAGGTTGAAAGGTAGTGAAATGTAGTGTGACACTGTTAATTTGTTAAATGAATACAGTGGAAAGTTTGTTGATAAATGAGTGAAGAATATTGAGAAAATTATAATGCTTTGTATAAATAAAAATTCCTGTTAAAATTGATGACTCCTCTTTAATCCTTCTTGTTTGTAAGTTTGCTTTTGGGGAGGATCACTGATCATGCTCTATACAGTTCTTGGGGTGTGGACTGAGCCAGACCCTTATAAATATGGGATCCTGCGTCACCTTGGATGACCAGCAGATGCGGCTCATCAACAATCAGGGGCGCTGCTGCTCCTCAACCACAGTGAGAGCTTCCCAGGGCTGTGCTGGTCATATACATGGTAGATGCTCAACAACTCCAAACATTTATTGAGTCCCTGCTGTATTCCTGGCACTGTTTTAAATGCTTTCAAGTATTAACTCTTAAATCCTATGAAGGAACACCGCTGATATCTCCATGATTTCAGCTATGACACTGTATTACCTCTAGATTATTAACTGTTTCAAATCATAATTCACAGATAGATACACAAGCCCAACGCTCATTAGGTCCAGTGGCTTTTTCCTTCTCCACAGCAGAAACATCGCTTCTTTTTTTTTTCCTGTCTCTCACATTTATATTTCTATGAAAGACAAAGCTATTCAATATATTTCTTATTTCTCCCTTGAAATTTATATTGATGCTATTTCTACAAGTTCGTTACAATGTCACAGTATATGCCTCTGGGAAAACAGCATACACTGAGTCCTTCATAGTTGGTTATTATACAAATGATTTTTTTTTTTTAAATACACTGAACTTCAGTTTTTTCATCTCTAAATTGGCAGTATTAATACCTACCTTAAAAGGAGAATTTTGAAAGATAACAAGACTTTTAGCACAGTGGCATGTACACAGCAAGGCCTTGTTTTTATTTTTGTTTTTCTCTTCCATACATATTTTCATTTCCCTTTGAATTAACAGAGCAGCTTCAGAATAGGAAAGGAATCATTTTTATAATCTTGTCGAAGATAATCTGTTTTCTTTCATAATAGTAGCCTAAGGAGAATGTAAAGTCTGGATACATACACAGCGTAACATTTGTACTCTGTGTGATAAAGACTAATCTCTGTGGCTTCTACTAGACATAGGCACTGTTACCAAGTATTTGATTGCTTTTGGAGCAGAAGAATATTATTTAAGGATTACCAAAATAGTTCAAGTTTAACTCCAGTTTGCTCATTCTATATTAATTTCTAATTGTGTAATTTTTTAATTTACGTAATATTGATTTATAACATAGGTTTCATGTGTACAACATTCTGTTTCTACTTCTGTATACTCTACAACATGCTACCCACCAAAACTTTATTTTCCATTCATCACCATACTGTTGATTCCCTTTACCCATTTTTCCCTCCCCCTTGCCCCTCCCACTCTGGTAACTGCTGCTGGGTTCTCTGTAGGTTTGGTTTGGTTTGTTAATTTATTTGGGGTTTTGTTTTAGTTTTTTATGTTCCACATATGAGTGAAATCATACGGTATTTGTGTTTCTCCACAGGACTTATTTCACTTAGCATAATAACCTCAAGGTCCATTCATGTTGTCACAAATGGCAGGATTTCATCTTTTTTATGGCTGAATAGTATTCCATTGTATATATACACCACATCTTCATTATCCATTCGTTGGTGGGCACTTAGGTTGTTTCCGTATCTTGGCTATTGTAAAGAATGCTGTGCCACGATGAACATAGGGGCATATATCTAGAAATATATTGGTGGTTTTTTTTGGCCGTGCTGCACGGCATGTGGGATCTCAGTTGAACCTGAGCCCCCTTCAGTGGTAGCATGGAGTCTTAACCACTGGACGACTAGGGAAGTCCCTAGAAATATGTCATTTCTTTTTTTTTTTTTTTTTTAACATGTCGTTTCTTAATTCCCATGAGCACCACTCAGCCAAGCCCTCAAGTCCCATCTGGACTTCTGTGGCTTCCTTTGAGCTCAGTTTCCTGCCTCATCTCTGCTTCCCCTAGCTTCCTCTGTGTACTGCTTGCCAAGTGGATCTTCCTGGAACATTGCTATGCTGCAGTCCCTCACTGCTTTCTGTTAAGTCAAATCCATACCTAGACCTGTTGTTATTCAAAGCCTGCTTAAGGTGGGCTCACCTGACCTTCTGTAACATGTTTCTACCCCAACATAAGGCTCCAGTCAAGAATGAATCCCCCAAAGAACTCTTCCACACGACCCTAGTTCTTACCAAACTTTGACTACCTAAGAAAAATCATGTTTCCTGCGAGTGGGGACTATAACTTAAAACTATAGAATTCAAGGACTGGGAAGAATGAGGTCATCCGCCAGTTTTTCCCAACCACACCTCTCTCAATCCTGTAGTGGTATCCGGATTTTGAAGTTTCCTTACTAGGCCAAGGTAATGTTTCTCCTCTGTTTTTAACCACAGCCCTTCATGCTTAGAGATTCTGATTTGGATTTGGAGGGTGGGAGGATTACCATCCTTACCCATGCAAAATTACAAAAAAATCTCCTATTTTCACAGATGGGAAATTGAGGCTCATCAGAGAGAAGTGACTTACCACTAATTTATAAAAGCTGGGATTCCGTTCCAGTGGCCCACTGCCTTGCTTCTATTTTTTTTTAACTAAACTTTATTTTTGAACAATTTTAGATTTACAGAAAAGTAGCAGAGTATAACCATCACCCAATTTGCCCTCATGTTAATCTACATAACCATGGTACATTTGTCAAAGCTAAGAAAAAACCCATATTGAATTTGGTTAACCAATTTCCTTTTTTGATTGAGATAAAATTCACAGAACATAAAATTAACCTTTTTTTTTTAATAAAGTTATTTATTTATTTTTGGCTGCATTGGGTCTTCGTTGCTGCGTGCAGGCTTTCTCTAGTTGTGGTGAGCGGGGGCTACTATTCATTGTGGTGCGCGGGCTTCTCATTGTGATGGCTTCCCTTGTTGCAGAGCACGGGCTCTAGGCACGTGGGCTCAGTAGTTGTGGCTCGTAGGCTCTAGAGCGCAGGCTCAGTACTTGTGGCACATGGGCTTAGTTGCTCCGCGGCATGTGGGGTCTTCCCGGACCAGGGCTCGAACCCGTGTCCCCTGCATTGGCAGGCAGATTCTTAACCACTGCACCAATGGGGAAGCCCAAAATTAACCATTATAAAATGAGCAACTCGGTGGCATTTAGCACATTCACAGCCACCACGTCTGTCTAGTTCCAAAACATGTTCATCACCCCAAAATAAAACCTCATACCAGTCAAGCAGTTATTCCCCATGCTTCCCTCCCCTTGCCCCTGGCAACCACTAATATCTGGTTCTTTTTATGCTCTTCACAAGCATTTAGCCCAGTGCCATGTACCTACCTGGAAGGCACTCAATAAAGTGGGAGTTTGGGGTTTTTTTTTTTACTTTTTACTTAGTAAGTAGAATATACATACTAAAAGGTGCAAATAAGAGTAGAGGTTGATAAATTTTCACAAACTAAAGACATCTATGAAGGAATTCCCTGGCGGTCCAGTGGTTAGGACTCCACACTTTCACTGCCAAGGGCCCGGGTTCAATCCCTGGTTGGGGTACCAAGACACCACAAGCAGCACAGGTGCAGCCAAGAAAAAAATTTAATTAATTAAACATATCTATGAAAGTCACACTGAGATCAATAAACAACATGACCAGCACCCTAAAAAGAACCTTCAATCTCCCTTCCAGTCACTTCCTATCCCCCCAGTAGTAGTCACTATCCTGAATTCCAGCACAGGTTAATTTTGCCTGGGTTTGCGCTTCATATAAATGAAATCATACAATATGTTCTCTTGTGTCTGACTCCTTTTGCTCAGCGTTACATTTAAGAGTCATGTCGTTGCACTTACAATACTTTTTATGGATAAGAGTGACAGATTAAGGTAAAATTATATTTTAAAGGGGGGGTGGTGCAAGAAGTGGGAACAGGTCTCTCAGTCAAGAATAAGAGTGACATGGGAAAAATAGATTACACCAAACAGCAACATTCTTAAATTTTCCACCCTGTTTGGGATCTTGGAGGTATCCAATGGTACTAATTATTTTTAGTTATCAATAAACTCAGAGATAGGAGAGGTATTTTGTTGTTGTTTTTGTTTTTGGCCATGCCATGTAGCATGCGGAACTTCCCCGCCCAGGGATTGAACCCATGTCCCCTGCATTGGAAGCATGGAGTCTCAACTACTGGACCACCAGGGAAGTCCAGGAGAGGTGTTATGAAAGACCTGCTGGGCAGGGGATCTAAACTGGGGGAAAAAATAGTAATTACCTCTGTGAGTTGAAGGAATATGGTTTGCAGGCAATGAAGAGAAATCCCAGTGTGGCATGGGGCAAATTAATCTCCTGGCAATTATTTTCCCAGTCTATAAAATGAGGATAGTAACATAGTTGTCATCAAGATTAGATAAGTGAATGTAAAATGTATGGTACTGTCCCTAACTCATTAATGCACAAAAAAGCATTACTTTCTTTCCACCACCTTCCTTATTGGAACACAGATCAGAACTCTAGCAGCTGGCAACTAAGCAGTGTCATATTTTCCCAGCATTAAGCCTCTCTACCTCTTAGACTTGGAGTATAAGGAGGTATAAAACAGGTTTGGGGTACAGATTTTGAGAAATAAAATCTGAGAATAAGTGTAATACAACCCTCAGACATTCTTCACAGTTCAAAGTCGACTTTTCAATAATCCCCCTCTCACTTTCACAAAGGATTTCCTGGGACTTCCCTGGTGGTCCAGCAGTTAATACTCACACTCCCAATGCAGGAGGCCTAGGTTCGATCCCTGGTCACGGGTTCAATCCCTCGTCAGGGAACTAGATCCCACATGCCACAACTAAAGATCCCGCATGCCACAACTAAAGATCCCACATGCAGCAACTAAGACCCGGCACAGCCAAATTAATAAGTAAGTAAATATTTAGGGGGGGAAAAAGGAATTAATTTGCTAGGGTATTGATCCTGACCCCTATTTCACTCATCTGATGCTACCAGTTCACCCAAGCCCCATAAGCCTCACCAGAGCCCTCCTGCCCCATCTTTCCCCCCCAGACTTTTGGTCAAATCTCTCATTGTACCCGTAATAGACAGGTCTGATGCCCCTATCAGACTTGGAGCCTTTCCAAAGTGCCCATGTCTTTCACATCACATCTCCCAAACTATGGTACAGAGTGAGTAAGCCCTGAGAAATTACGCTGGAATAAATTTTCTCTGAAAACTTGGAGGGCAGCCTGGTGCTGAACTCAGCAACTTTAAAATGCTCAGTCCGCAAAAATGGACTTATTGTGTTAGGCACTATGGTGTTGTTTTAATGTCCTTGACATCTAATTATTCTTTCAATAAACAACCAGTGCCAAGTATGCGCTAGGCTGGGAAAAGAGGGGCTATAAAGAACACCTCAGGGCTCTAACCTCGAGGCCGGTTCACACGCAGCACCCTTGCCGCGCCGCTCCTGCGCCCCCAAGTGGGCTCCCCCGGGACTTCCGCAGCTCAGGAGCGAACCTCAGCGTAGGGAGGGGCGGGCCCTTCAGCCTTTCTGCACACCCTATTGGCCAGGCCTGCTGACGTCAGTGGGCGTGGCATCGGCCGGAGCCGACCTCAGGCCAAGTGCCTGCAGGGGGGATGGCCTGCACGCGGTAGGGGGCGGGCTGTGAGAGAGGGGGCTGCTTCCGGGAGAGCCGCCCCGCCCCCACGTGGGCCCTGGGAGACTAGAGCGCGCGGCGGTGCTGGCGGGAGTGGCGTCTCAGATTCCTTAGGGCGGCAGGTGAGTGGGGACTGGACTCGGGGAGATGGCGGACTTGGAGGCAGGGGCTGTGGCATCAAAGTCTTGTGTCCCCAGACCCAGACTCTGCTGTAATCCACAAGCGCTGGCGGTGCAGCCGGGGACGGAGTCACTCTGGGACTCCTATTTAGGCTCTTAGAGGTAGATTGTCCTGCTGCAGCGGGGTTGAGGTCTCTGCGTGGCCGTTGCCCTTGGGGACCCGGGTCTGGGCTCCGAGTCTCCTGTCTGGGGTCCATTCCCTTGGAGACTGCTTGGGTAGTCTCCATCAGTGGAGAGCCCGAGATGCCTCGCAGGATGGGGGAGGGAGGTGCAAACAATAACAGCCGCTCTGTGCTAGGATTTTGTATGTACGTTACATGCATTGGCCCATTCAGTCTTAACAACAGCCCATTGAGGTCTGTTCAAGTCCTTATTTACCAGATGAGGATTCTGAGTTCAGACAGCTGGAAGGTGACAGAATCAGGATTTGAACCCACATCTAGAGACTCCAAAACCCACACCCGTAACCCTCATGCTGCCAACTGCAGCCAGGTCCAGAGTCACCATTCTGCCTCTTTCCTCCCTCACCCCCTTCACCCAGAGCTCTCCAGGAGCCCAGCTCCGCTGATAAGCAGCTTTGAAATCTATACTTAAAGTATCAAGGGGTAATGGTGGACATTGAGGACTTCTCTGCTGGAGACCTGGATTCTGGCCCGAGATCTGCCACTGACCCCCTGCAGGATCTTGGACCAATGTCAGCCCAGTATCACCATCATTTCAGTAACATAGTCAGCAAGCTTTAAGGAACCTCTTCGTCAGTATGTTCTAGGAATTTGTGGAACTGGCTGATTCTCCTTTTAGCTCCAGAGGAGATTTGGGCTCTTCAAAGCCAAGTCAAGGCCAGGGTCTCCTTCTCTTTAATCCCTGTTCCTAGCACTGGGGCAGGCCCAGAGTAGATATTCAGGAAATGCAGTTTGAATAAACAGGTAGCCAGTTGGCTCCTTTTCAGAACTGCCTGACAGCTGCTGTCCTGGGCCCTTCTGGGTGTTTGGATTTCTCAGCCCTGGCCACCTTCTACCTAGCTGGCCCTCCCCTGCAAGTGGCAGAGCCTGCCATCGCTGGCAGCAGCTCACAACCCTGTGTGCCAAGACCACAGCCTCTGGAATCCTCAGTGGAGCACAACATGGGGGGATCAGGCCCTGCATCTCTTCTCAGCCCCTCCGGGTGGTAGTTCTCAGGGCCCAGCTTAGGTTACTCCCAAGTTGGAGAAGTTACCTTCTAAGGAAGGAGATACTTTCACAATCAATCTGAAATTTTACTTATCCCTCAGTGTTGCCTGTTCCATGAAGCCATCCATCCTTGATTCCCAGAGACACAGGTCCCTCCTATAGCACATAGTCCACCCCTCTACTGTAGCATCTGTATGGTGACTATTTCTCCTTCACCACATAAGCTGCTGGAAGGCAAGGACCCCACCTCAGATATCCTGGGAGACCCTGTGGCCCATCCAGGTTTGAGTGAAAGTTCTCCCTTCTGGGTGTGGTGCAGAGGACACAGCTGTGATCCACTCCAGGAGGTCTTGTCAGCCCACTTCTACTCCTAATGATAGTAAAAGTAGCTGCATATTTACTGAGTGGCTACTGTACCAGGCATGTACCTCTTCACTATCTCTGATCTTCTCTGCAGCTTTGCAAGTTTGATAGTATCATTCCCATTTCATAGATTACGAAATGAAGATTCTGCAACCTTGCCCAAAGTCATACACAGAGCACAGAGCAGACCTGGGACTGTTTGACCCTGAAACATTACTCTTTCTGAACTGCCTGCTACAGCCTTCCAGTTAAGCTAACCTGTTCTGCATCCCATGGTGACTTACCCTTGTCTTCAGTGTGGTGTCACAGGATTTAAGCTGTGGCTTACGGGCTCCCTTAATTTGGGAGAAGTGCCCCTTCCAAGTATGTGAAAATCTTCCAATTTTTTAGGGACTTTTGGCAAAGCAAAACCTCCACCTGGATTTGGCTCTGCAAACAGAGAAGCACCTCTGTTGCTCAGGGGATGTTGTTCTACTTCACAGTTCTTTGTTTATTGGGGCTTCCCTGGCGGTCCAGTGATTAAGACTCCACGCTTCCACTGCAGCGGGCACGGGTTCGATCCCTGTTCGGGGAACTAAGGTGACACGTGGCACAGCAAAACAAACAAACAACAACAACAAAAAACAGATGTTTGTTTATTAAGCACGTATGTAACAGAATGACTACCTGTGGGGCAGGTAACAGGCCCTTGAGTAGAAGTCAGGAGACCCATGGTGAAGCCCAGCTTTGTACCTGACTCGCTGTGGATGTCAAATAACTCCTGTCTCCTTTCTGCACCCTACTTTCCACAGCAGAATGTAAAAGATTAAACAGGGTTGGTGATTTTCAACTTTTTAATTTTTTTCAGCACTAATACCCATTTCTCAAGTCTCTCGCTGAATCCTAAAATTTAAAAAAAAACAAAACATAAAAGTGGAACCGCCCTAGTAAGGCCTCCCCCTCACCACTCTCTAACCCCCACCCCCAAACCCCCAGTCTCCTCCGGGTGAATTGGACTGCAAGGCCCCTAGGCAGCCCTGCCCTTTCGCTTCTGATAAGCAGAAGGCATTTGCTTCCTCAGCCTTCTAAAGTAGATGTGGGTTTGAAGCCAGTGGAATGCAGCTTTGGATTCCAGAAGCGGGGGGGGGGGGGGGGGGGGGGGGCCTGCTGCTATAAAGGTTCTCTGGAAAGTGAGTTAGAGACCTAAAGACCTACCTTCAAAATATGATGTGACTCTAGAATGACATTGAGCAAGTCAGTTAACCTCTCTGAGCCTCCATCTCCTTATCATTAAAAGTTAGAACAATTCTCTGCAATTAAATGGGATAATATATATGTGTAAAGTACCTAGGGCAGTGCCCAGCACACAACATACACTCAGTATATTTTTCTCTGATACCCTCCATCTCTCCAAGGCAGAGATAGTATAGGCAGAGCAACGCCTACTGAATCAAGTGTTTATCAGTAGTATGGGGTATGGTAGGTAAAACCCTGCACTCATTGTCTACAACAAACTCAAATTCTGGCTCAGTCACTAGCTGTGTGGTCTTTGGGCAAGTGACTTAACCTCTCTGAGCTGGGCTAATCCTTGGCAGACCTAAGAGCAAAATCTTACACAAAATGGGCACTCAGGACTTTGTATCTGCTAAATGATTGCTCATATGGAGTTGGGACATCTTTGGGGAGGCCTGGCTTGCCCCTGGGTCAGATGATGTGGCTGGCCCAGGGGTGTGGTGGTGGAGTGGATCCTGTGTGGCTCCTGATAACCCCAACCCCGCCAAGGAGGAGGATCAGATGAAACAGGCCC
The DNA here is from genome assembly GCF_059928025.1 of Delphinapterus leucas. Classification (NCBI taxonomy): domain Eukaryota; kingdom Metazoa; phylum Chordata; class Mammalia; order Artiodactyla; family Monodontidae; genus Delphinapterus; species Delphinapterus leucas. The sequence continues at coordinate 104,664,645 of NC_143134.1, read as the reverse complement.
CTGAGCTAGTTGGGAGGGAGCCAAGGGGCCTGGGAGGCTGGAGGACAGGGGGAGGGGAAGGCATCGTCAGTGTACTGAAGGACCCCCGCACCAGGCCCAGAGAGTGTGCAGCCGCGGGTAAGTCCCTGCCCCTCTCTGGGCCTTGAGGTCCCATTCATACAAGGAGAGATTGGTGGCTCTTTGTTTTCCCCCTACTTGGCTGTTAGGCACCTCCAAAAGGAAGCGTCTAAAACGGAGCTCCCCACCTCCTCTCTCTCCAAGCTCACCCCCCCGCGCCACCCCCCCCACCCCCGCCCTCTTCCTGCCTGTCCCTGTCTCCGCTGCCCTCCAGGTCAAGCAAGCTAGCGCATCCGCCCCAAGAGACTGCCTCTTGGCTGCCTTAGGATGGCCCCACCTCCCTACCCCTCTCGCCCCACAGCCTCTGTCCTCCTCTGCTTCTAGTCAGCTCTGCTCAGGATGCAAGAATTATCTTCCTAAAGCCAGGCTCTGAGCAGGCCCCTGCCCTGCCCCCTGCTCAGAAATCTTCCCTGTCCTAGGTCTGGCCGCCCCTCCCCTCCAAACACACATCCTCGATTGCCTCTTCAGTCCTCAGAGCAGTCCACAGCCCGTCCTCCTGGCCCCTTCTTTCCCCTCCGGAGGGAACATTCTCCCCTTTCCTTCTGCCAAGCCGAGCCCACTCATCCTGCAAAACCGAGTTCTAGTCCTGTCTTCTTCCAACAAGCTTCTGACCTCTTAACTCACATTGGAAGTCATGGTTCCTTCATGGTAGGCTCGGCCTCTCCGAGATGTGCTCAGTCAGCCCGATCCCCTGGGACTGCGGTGCCAACTGGATGAGAAATCATGTGTGCGAGTGCCCAGCGTGGCCTGGCACATAGTAGGTGCTCAAGAAACAAACGTTAATGCCCCAGCTTCCTTCTTACACCCCTTATTTGGCATTTTGGGCATATTGTCTTGTACTTCATGTGGGTAAATGTATTTACTGTGTGGCAGAGTGCTGTGCAGGAGGCAAACATGAACTAAGTGTGGACCCTGCCCTGCCGAAGCTCCGCCTACTGGGACGAGATAAGATAAGGCCACAGAGAACTGGTATATAAGAGAGACTGTGATCTGGGCAAGAAGAGATGCTGCAGGGGAGAGGGAAGGAGGGGCCGCCTGGTGGACAACCTAGTAGGACTTGGGGATGGGGAAGTTGTGGAAAGAGCACCAGCCTCCTAGGGAAAGAGGGTGAGCGGAACGCAGCCAAGTGTGCTTGGGGAGCGGCAGGAGGCTCTCGGGCTGGAAAAGCAGCCTCTGTGGCCACTCCACAGGCATGTCTGTCTGTCTGTCGGCACGGTGCGATTTAATCCTCTTAGTGTGTGTCAAGTGTGTACCAAGGGGTTAACAGTTTTCCCCTAGAGGTAGAATTACAGGAAATTTTTCTCCTTTTGCTTATCTGTACTTTTCTAAAATTTCTGCCATGGCCATGGACATTGTTCATGGAATAGGCAAAGCTTAAGTGGTGGCTAGATCAGGGTTTCTCATAGTAATGTCCAGTCCATCCCAGACTGATTCTTTGATAAAATGCAATGAAAATGAATTAATAGAGGCATGTTTTAAAAAAAGAGACCAAATAAAATACAAACCCAGATTTTATATTATTAGATTCAACTTGCTCTGGAAGTTTCTGAAATTTTCTGAAGTTTCATGGAAGTGCCTACTTATCTTGGTGCACACCGGCAGGGATTGGTGAACCCCACTAGGAGTAGCACTGGGGTAGAGAGCAGGGGAAGCAGGAATCTGGAAAAGCCTGCGGGTATGTGACCACCTGCCGGTGCCAGGGACTACGTCTCATGCGCCTCTTGTCGCCCTCACAGAGCTGAGCACGAGGCAGAGCCCCAAGAACCCTCAGTTCCAGCCACCCGGCTGCCCTCTGTCCCCCCTGCCCACCATGCAGCCCCAGTCAGTCCTGCACAGTGGCTACTTCCACCCACTACTTCGGACCTGGCAGGCAACCACCACCAGCCTCAGTGCCTCCAGCCTCATCTACCCCATCTTTGTCACGTGAGTCCGCAAATGAGCCAGGTCTCTGATCGGCAGGGGGTGGGTTGAGTGTGTGTGCATGCACGTGAACAGAGCAGGTGTCTGTGTTGCGGGGATAAAGTGGGCTGTCAGCTGGAGCTCAAGGTATTGGAAGTGGCCTACTGGGTTAAGGACAGCCATTAAGAAGAAAACAAACCTTGAAGAGAATACAGTCTTCCCATTTGGAAAATAAAAATAACCCTTGCCTTTCATCCTGAGTTTTTGCAACAAGACAGAAGCCAAGACGATGTTTTGTTGGCTGTAAAGTACTATGTACATGTCAGAGGTGGCAGTCATGATCAGTCACGATAGCACAGCTGATACATATTGAGGGCTTACTGTGTCCCAGGTACCAGTATGCTAAGCACCTATGTATATTATCTCATTCCACCCTGACAGTATTCATATGAGAAAAATACGGATATTATCCCTTAGAATGTCATCTCCACGAGGGCAGGGATTTTTGTCTGTTTTGTTCACTGTTGTGTTGCCAGAGCCTAGAACAGTACCTGACACATAATAAGTGCTCAATAAATATTTGTTGAATGAATGAATGAATCGACCCAGGATACAGATGAAGGCCCTGAGGCTCAAAGAGTACCATTTGGCCAAGGTCGCCCAGTCAGTAAGTGGCTGGGATAGCAAGCAAGGACCTTCTGATCTCAGTGTCCAAGTTCTTAACCACTTGACTCCTTCCTAGGAGTACTGTTCTTTGAGTACAGTTGCTTGTTGTCACTGTTATTCTTGTTGTTCCTATTATTATTTCAGGCCCTGGGCTTGGCCAGGCAGGGGAACCAGACACTGGATCCCATCTTCCTCCCACCATCTCCACCTCCATATTCCTTCCGAGTTTCCCAACCATCTCTCCCAGTCACCCCTTCACCACTGGCCCTTCCCACAGCTACCAATCCATAGCCCATCCCCCGCTCTTGCAGGGATGTTCCTGATGACAAACAGCCTATTGCCAGCCTCCCAGGAGTGGCCAGGTAGGAGACGGAGTGGGGAGGGCAGGGTTATGATGGAGGGAGCAATTTCACAGGTGGAGGTGACAGGAAGCAGAAGCAGACCCAGGAGGCAGAAGATCCAGAGAGGCTGACTTCAGCTCAGAAGGACTGTCTCGGGGGGCAGAGTTGTTCCACAACAAAAGAGGCAGCCTCGGTCAGTAATGAGCTACCTGTCACCAGAGGCGCCATAGCAGAGGAACGCTGAACTTCAGATGGGAGGTCAATAACAGAACCTTGAAGGGGCCTTCCACAGCTGAATCCCATAGCTCTGCTACGTGGGGCCTTGGTTTTCCCATCTGTTTGGTGGGTGCATTCCTGCCCCTCCATGTACTGTGAGGCTTGAGCCCTCCTGGTGCCATGTGCACCTTGACTCTTAACAGAGGCACAGGCCAGAGGGGTGGGGGGGACCCTAGCCTGAGACCTGCCTCACTTCAGCCCCTCCATGCAGGTATGGTGTGAACCGGCTGGAAGAGATGCTGAAGCCCCTGGTGGAGGAGGGCCTGCGCTGTGTCCTAGTCTTCGGCGTCCCCAGCAGAGTTCCCAAGGTGACAAATCAGAGGAGGGGTCAGAGGGAAGGGGAGGGGGAGGCTGGGTGAGGATAAGCTGAGGTTGCACACTGATCACACCCTCGCTCCAGCCTTGTGCTGGCCCTGGGGCCACCGGTGAACGGACACAGCCACTGCCCTTGAAACAGCAGCCATGTAGGATCAGGAAGCTAAGTAGGGCTGCAGCTCTGAATGGTCAAGTCAGGTTTCCCTCTGCAAAGTGGGAACAGTCCTCCCCGTGCCTCCTCATCCAGGGGCTGTCGTGGTGATAAAGGAGAGGGCCGGGGCTGTGCCCTGGTGGCTGGCCACTGTGCCTCCCAAAGGCTTCCTGTGATTTTGTCCTTCTGCTTTGTCCTTCCCCTGTCCCTAGGATGAGCGGGGCTCTGCGGCAGACTCCGAGGACTCCCCGACTATCGAAGCCATCCGTCTGTTGCGCAAGAACTTCCCGGGCCTCCTGGTGGCGTGCGATGTGTGCCTGTGCCCCTACACCTCCCACGGTCACTGCGGTGAGCTTCCCTCCTTCCACCAGCCCTGCTGCCACCAGCACTCCCTCTGTGGTGGAGACGGGCCAAAGCCTGGGATGCTCCCCCAAACCCAGCTGTCTGTCCTGCAGGGCTTCTGAGTGAGAATGGGTCGTTCCAAGCTGAGGAGAGCCGCCAGCGGCTGGCAGAGGTGGCGCTGGCCTATGCCAAGGCAGGTGAGTGAGCCACCAGCAGAAATGGGCACCCCTGGGTCAGGGAGGTGGCAGGGTAGATAGGAGGGTCCCAGAGTTCTGAAGGCCACCCTCTGCCCTTTAGGATGTCAGGTTGTGGCCCCGTCGGACATGATGGACGGACGTGTGGAAGCCATCAAGGAGGCTCTGATGGCACATGGATTTGGCAACAGGGTAGGGGCAGGGGTGCAGGCAGCACGTGGGGAGGAAGTAAGAGAGCCTGGACCAGACCTGCCCCCGTGTCTGCACCTCACACAGAGAAAGCAAGGCCCAGAGCTCCAGTGGGACTAGGACACAGACCTCTACTTCCGGCCTGGGTCCTTTCTCTCCCTGTCACTTCACCCTGGGACATCTGGAGGGCTGGCTGAGCCGAGACCCCTATTATCTGCCCATAGGTATCAGTGATGAGCTATAGTGCCAAATTCGCTTCCTGTTTCTATGGACCTTTCCGGTGAGTGGGGATGGGCAGGGGTCTGCTGTTGAGTCCCTGACCCGTTAACCCAAAGCTGGAGCCCACCCTGGTGTCTCTGCTTCCCAGGGACGCAGCTCAGTCGAGCCCAGCTTTTGGAGATCGCCGCTGCTACCAGCTGCCGCCCGGAGCACGAGGCCTGGCCCTCCGCGCGGTGGTGAGTGACCAGAGCGCCAGCCCCACCCGGCCTGTCCCCCTGTCACCTCGCCTCCCAGGCACTGCCCACACCGTAACTCATCCCTTAGGACCGGGATGTACGGGAAGGAGCTGACATGCTCATGGTGAAGCCAGGAATGCCCTACCTGGACATCGTGCGGGAGGTGAAGAACAAGGTGAGCACAGGGCAGAGGCCAGAGGGGGCTCAGGGAGATGAGAGTGTGTCCGCAGATTCTGGGCCTTTGATCGAGGGACTGCAGAATCTTGGAGTGGAGCAGTCTTCCCCAGGAACAGGAATCCCCAGCACCCCCCCTTCCCCTCCCCCATCCCTGTCCCCGCCCGGGAACCACTGCGGGCCTCTGCGCCAGGGCTCGCAGGAGCCTTTGAACAGTTCTGCTTTAACAGCTCGAGGATGGGCCAGGCCGGCAGCAGCAGTGACTCAGGGCTTGGGGCTCAAGACGGTCACACATTGAGCAGGGAGGAAGGGATACTCCCAGAGGCATGCCCACCCCCACTTCAACCTGCCTGCCCCCCGCTGCTTCTCTGCAGCACCCTGAGCTCCCTCTCGCCGTGTACCACGTTTCTGGAGAGTTTGCCATGCTGTGGCATGGAGCCCAGGCCGGAGCGTTTGATCTCAAGGCTGCTGTACTGGAGGTCATGACTGCCTTCCGCAGAGCAGGTGAGCAAGCAGGGGTGGGAGTTTTTGACATGTGCCGCAGGGACTGATAAGCACTTTGACCAGATGGGGAAATAAAGTCATGAGACAGCCTGGAGTCTCATGCCTGGAAATGCCAGAGATCTAGACAGGCTGGGGAAGAGACATGAAACCGCAGGACAGAATGTGGAACAGTGAAGCACGCAGAGCCCTCTATTATTTTTTGGTTTTGAGACCTTGGCCAAGCCACTTCTCTAACTTCAGTGTCCTTGTCTATGAACTAGGGATAAGATAGCTGGTGCGTGGTTGTCAAGAGGATTAAATGAGATGCTACGTGTAATTGGCGTATGCTTGTCACTTCATAAATGCGAGCTGGTTTTGTTGGTAAAGCATACAGCGTGGGGAGGGAACTCACAGCTTACCTGTTTCCCCCACTGTGCGGTCTTATACATTGGCAAACTGAGGCCCAGAAGGAGAAAATGCCTTCCCCGAGGTCACACAACGTACAGAGCTAGGACTCACCGGAACTGAACTCAGTCTTAGGTTGTGACACCCGTGGGCTGTGCCTCTTCATGGTAGCCTTCTTCCCACCCCCAGCCCTCATCTCCCAGAAGGTATTCCCCGAGCTGACGCCCTGCCCTCCCCCTGCTTCCCGCCTCTCTCCCAACACAGGTGCCGACGTCATCATCACCTACTACACGCCTCAGCTATTGCAGTGGCTGAAGGAGTGATGGAGAAAGTGTGCAAGACCCCAGAACTAGAACTTTTAAATTCCTGAGCCTTGGAGAAGTGAAAACCAAAGTAAACGATGCTTTTAGAACTGTGTGCTCGTGCCCTCTTCCTGCTTACGCGCTGGCAGGTGCCCAGAAGCCCTGGGTGTTTCTGCCAGAGTGCCAGATCTTCCCACTCACAGCCACATCCTCATGGGCTCTCCTAGGCTTCCCTACCCCTCCCCTGGGTCAACCCTGAGGCTCACCTCTGCCACCCCAGCTCCTTCCTCAGGGGTGGCTTCAGCTTGAAAGCCACCAGGCATCATGGGCGTTGGCTCAGTGGGGCCTGGGAGAAAGGCTTGGAGCATTAAAGGAAAAGGAGGGCAGTTGAATCTTGGACCCGCAGAAGCTCTGGAGAGCTCAAGGCCTCTGGCAGCAGAGCTGGGCACACTGGGACTCAGGCTTACATTGACACCCTGGGTTTAGAGTTAAGACTTGCTGCGATTCCACTAGAAGGCGATTCCCACACAGGCCAGTGCTTGCCAGGCTGCCTGAGATCTCCTGTTGTTCTCTGAGCCATAAACCCAGAGAAGAATTACTCATTAACGAGCAGAAAAGAATTATTCATTAACAAGCAGGAACGCTGCCTAAGGATCGAAATTCGGAAGCAAAGAGAGAGTTCCTGACGGTTGGAGATGCCACCACCAAAAAGGATTTTTATTGAAGAGGTGTTTTTTGAGAAGGTCTGCTTTGTGCCCACACACGATGCTGGGTCCTGGGGGTATAGCAGGACAGACCTCAGCTTGTCTCTGAGTGGAATCTATACAAGGAGAACAGGGGTGACAGAAAACAACAAGAAAACAGACAAGGCAGTTATACATTGTAATAGTGCTTCTAGGGAAAGAAAGGGTCTGAAACAGAGAATAACAGATGATGGGCCTCACTTGAGGAGCCCTCCATGAGGTTGAGGGACAAGAAAAGACCCTTACAGAGGGCAGAGGGAAGCAGACACCAGAAGCTGCGAGAATGACGGAGTGCACAGGCTCCTGCAGTGGGAGGGGCTTGGCAGGGCCGCTGGGAGCCAGATGAGGAAGAGGAAGGTGGGCTGCAGGACTGGAGGTTGGAAAGGTATATCCTGCACCTTGTAGGAAACTTGGGTTCTATTTTGCATCTGATAGAAGGCCATCTGAAGGATCTTAACCAGGACTTACATGTGTTCCAATTTCCCCCATTCTGCTCCTGTGAAAAAAGTGGAGGGGTGAGGGGCTTCCCTGGTGGCGCAGTGGTTGAGAGTCCACCTGCCGATGCAGGGGACACGGGTTCGTGCCCCGGTCCAGGAAGATCCCACATGCCGTGGAGCGGCTGGGTCCGTGAGCCATGGCCGCTGAGCCTGCGCGTCTGGAGCCTGTGCTCTGCAACGGGAGATGCCACAACAGTAAGAGGCCCACGTACCGCAAAAAAATAAAAAATAAAAATGGAGGGGTGAGCCAGAAAAAGCCTGGTCGGGAGACTGTTGGTGACCCCCCTGGAGCAAAGACAGTGGCCTGGACCAGGGTGGTGGCAGTGGAGAGAGAAGGAAGCAGAATATATTCAGAATACATTCTGGAGATAGAATAAGAAGATTTTCCTGATGTTTTCACATTGGGGGGATTGAGGGAGGGAATGGGAGGCAATAGAGATGCCTTCATGGGTTTCTGGCTTGGGCAGCTGGTTTCCATTCATTCTGAGGGTGACGCGACGTAATGTTTCCCCCCAGTGAAAGTTCAGGCCCAGCTAAGGAGGTGCCAGTTTGCAAGTCCACCTGTCTGCAAAGTGACAGAATCTCAACTCTAGAGTCAAAGCAAGGTTAGTTTGGATGTTATAAAATTTGGAATTATATGAGTCAGAAGCAGCTCCCCTCTAACTCCTGCTAGTTTTCCCCAGAGCTGTGGCCGACTTAACTGAAGATCTGATCTCATTCTGTCCTCAGCCTTTGGGACTTGAAGAGTCACCTAGAGGCCCGAAACATTCATGGGAGATCAGCCATTGATGGGTCTCAGGGCTTGGGCCACACCAGACCCTTCCGCCACCTTAGTTTCTTGGCTTCCTGGCCCCTGGCCCCTGAGCTCATTTCTGGTTAGTGTGGAAGGGAACATCCTTCAAGGCCATCCTACATTCATCATTGCCAAGCACATATGGGGGCCTGGCTCTGTTCTAGGCACATGGAGATGGGAGATAGACACTGCCTTTTAGGTACAAACAGCCCTCAGGGAGCACATAACTGTGTCGAGAGCCCCCGGGGTAAACTTTCAGTGGAGTGATGATGATTCTCCCTGAGGAAAACCAAGAGGCGGACCTGTTACCAATGATGTGACAGGTGCTGTGAAGGCCACACCTGGCCTGACCTGGTTTGAAGATCAGAAAATACTTCCCCGAGGGTCTGATATTTAAACCTAGACCTGGAGAATGAGCCACCAAGCTGAGACATGTTTAGGGAAGGGCATTCCCGGCAGAGGGAACCCTGGGGCTAAAATGAGCTGGAAGGCTGGCGTGGCTGGAACACAGGGAAGGATGGGGAAGAGAGGCCTGAACTGAGCAGAGAGACACCAGGGCCAGACCGTGCAGGGGTTCAGAAGCCATGCTGAAGGAAGATGGAGAGCCTTCTCATTATTCCCGGAGAAAGGGAAGCCATCTGAAGGCTTTTAGTCAGGGGAATGAGTGGCTCTTGATTTGCATTTTATAAAAGCATTTTGACAGCACTGTGGCAAAGTGCAAATAAGAAATGTGACCTAGACTGAGTGGTGGCAGTGGGGACGGAGAAGGGAATGGATTTAGAAGGTAGATTAGATGTCAAGGACGAACTTGGCTTGAGCTCCTGGGTAGCTGATAGGCCATTTACTGAGGTGGGAAAGCTTGGAAGGGGAATCCTAAATTGAGCTTGGGTTTGCAATGAGGAAGCTCTATCGACAGAGTTTATGTGACTCTCCCAAGGCCACTCAACAAGTTTGTGGCAGAACTGGGTCTAGAACCCCAGTCACCAAAAACAGCAGAGCTGGGATTTGAACTCACATAGCCCAACTCCAAGGCCTCTACCCTTACCCACTGTGCCATACCACCTCCTAATAAACTAACAAAATTATGGCCCTAACATTATGCTATTAGTAGTTCCAGTAATGGGATCAAGGTCTATGTGAGTGGCACCCTCTGGAGTCAGGACTCGGCACCTGAGGTAGCAGCCTACTGTCTGCTCCACCCCCACCCCACTATGCTTTGTCTACAAAGGCAGTAATGACCAGGCAGGCAGCTGGAGGGATCTGGGTGGTCCTGGGGGGCCTGGCTCCTCCACAGTCCCCGTCTCCTGCTGTGTGCCTTCTTTTTGCGAGTCGTAATTTTATCTTTGGGCAGAGAACTCAGTTTTTAACAATCAATAAGACATTTTATTCTCAGATTTCCAGGCATCTGGTGAGCATTAAGGGCCTCTCTCAACAAGATTTGATTTTTTTATTTCCCTCTCAGATGTGCCAGCGTGGATGGTAGCTTGTCTCTGGGACATCCTGAAGGCCACCACAAATAGCTTACACATTCCATCGTCCTCACTTTTTGTTTCTCTAAGATCCCTAAAACTGGGCTTCCCTGGTGGTGCAGTGGTTAAGAATCCACCTGCCAATGCAGGGGACACGGGTTCGAGCCCTGGTCCAGGAAGATCCCACATGCCGCGGAGCAACTAAGCCTGTGCGCCTCAACTACTGAGCCTGCGCTCTAGAGCCCTTGAGCCACAACTACTGAGCCCGCGTGCCACAACCACTGAAGCCCGCGTGCCCTAGAGCCCGTGCTCCACAACAAGAGAAGCCACCGCAATGAGTAGCCCATGCACCACAACGAAGAGTAGCCCCCTCTTGCCACAACTAGAGAAAGCCCGTGCGCAGCAACGAAGACCCAGAGCAGCCAAAAATAAATTAATTAATTAATAAATTTAAAAAAAAAAGGTCCCTAAAACTACCTCAGTGGGCCTATGGTTGAGGGTCCCCCAAAACAACAGGCATTTTAACCAAACATTTTACTACTAATTTCCCAACTAGGGAAGGGGGAGTCCTGACCTATTATATGCCCCATGTGGACTCTGCCGGCCAATTCCACATATCAGGGCCTGTGACTTACAACACCCTATATTCTGCATTGTTCTGGGTACTCTTGGTTGCCAGTGACAGAAACTTAATTCAGTAACAAAAAAGGAAGTAATTGGTTTCCATAATTGGGCTGTAATAAGGTCAAGTGTAGCTGGATCTAGGGTCAAAGGCTCTCATGGAGACCTCTGTCCCTTCCTAGTTCTCGTATGTGTTTGCCTCAGCTTGGCTTTATTCTAAAATGGGCTTTTGCCACTTAACAGCAACATGATCCTTAGATGGTCCTTAATCCCAGAGAAAGATCCTTTCTATCCCATTATTCACATAGCAAATCTCTGGAGGTCTCTGATTGGCCCTGCTCAGGTCACATAACCAGCCTCTCCGTTCAGTCCCTATAAACAATGGAATGGGAGATGTGGCACCATGATTGACAAGGTCTCCCTCCTTACACAGACAGCTGGTGGGATCTCAGAGCTTTTGCACCTGTGGTCGTCCCCTTTGCCAGGAATGCTTTCTCCCAAAATCTGTATGGCTGTTTCCTTTTCATTGTTAAGATCTTGGTTTAAGTGTCACGTCCTCAAAGAAACCTACCCTGACACCCAATTTAAAGTCATTCCCCCGTCACCCTGTGTTAGTCAGGATTCATGTGTAGTAATTATAACAAAAGCCAAAATAACGGTAACTTAAGATGGAAATACGTTTCCCTCTAAGTAGTCCAGGCTATGTCAGCTATATGGGGTGGTGGGTCACGGCTCCTGCCTCGTTCTGTCATCCTCAACACATCTCCGCTTCTATCTCGTGATCATAGATGGTGGGTCCAGTTCCCACCATCAGGTCCTCTTTTCAGTCAGCTGAAAGAGGAGAAGGGCAAATGGAGGGCATGACGCTTCTTTACAAGGGTCCAACCTGAAAGTTGTACACACCATTCTGCCCTTGTCTGAACTTAGTCACAGGGTCACACCTAGTTGTGTAAGGGAGGCTGGAAAACAGAGCCTGGCGGGGCAACCCTGTACTCAGCTAAAACTCAGGGGCTCAATTACTAAGGAAGATGGAGAGAATAATTCAATTACTAAGGAGATGGATATGCGGGCAAATGGCCATTCCCAACACATGGAGTTTCTTGTAATCACGGAAACAGTGCTCAGACTATCAAAGTAAAGAGGTCCTTAGTAACCTAAGTAACCACTTAGGTTACTAAGTAACCACTCTAATTCTATAGATGAGAGACAGACTCAGAAAGGGGACTTGTCCAACTTCACACAAGTCAGTGGCAGACCAAGGCTGGATACAGGTCTCCTAACTCCAAACCCAGTGCTCAAAAGTCGGGGAGGGATTGCAAGGGGTAGTGGTGAGGGATTACTTTTAGAGGGACTTTCTCCTTTTATGTATTACCTTAGCTTGAAGTGCATTTTTATATTCATGTATTTTATCTAACAAGGATATATTCATGTGTTATTCATGTAAATTAAGTGAAAACTTGGCCAATACACATGAAAAGGTGTTATCTTCACTAGTCAACGGAGAAATTAAAATTAAAACCATAATGAGATTCCACCATACATCTATCAGAATGCCTAAAATTTTTTAAAAAATAGACAATGCCAATTTTTAAAAAATTAATTTATTTGGGCTTCCCTGGTGGCGCAGTGGTTGAGAGTCCGCCTGCCAATGCAGGAGACACGGGTTCGTGCCCCGGTCTGGGAAGATCCCACATGCTATGGAGTGGCTGGGCCTGTGAGCCATGGCCGCTGAGCCTGCGCGTCCGGAGCCTGTGCTCCGCAACGGGAGAAGCCACAACAGTGAGAAGCCCGCGTACCACAAAAAAAAAAAAAAAAATTTATTTATTTATTTTTGGCTGCATTGGGTCTTCCTTGCTGTGCGCGGAAGTTGTGGTGAGCGGGGGCTACTCTTCATTGTGGTGCACGGGCTTCTCATGGCGGTGGCTTCTCTTGTTGTGGAGCACGGGCTCTGGGTGCGTGGGCTTCAGTAGTTGTGGCACGTGGGCTCAGTAGTTGTGGCACGTGGGCTCAGTAGTTGTGGCTCAAGGGCTCTAGAGCGCAGGCTCAGTAGTTGTGGTGCACGGGCTTAGTTGCTCCATGGCACGTGGGATCTTCCCGGACCAGGGCTCAAATCCATGTCCCCTACATTGGCAGGAGGATTCTTAACCACTGCACCACCAGGGAAGCCCAACAATGCCAATTTTTGAGACTGTGGAGCAAGTGGAATCTCACACGACTGGTACAACCACTTCAGAAAACTTGCCCCATCTACTGAAACTGGACATGCACATATGTATAGCCTAGTGATTCCACATCTAGGGATTTACCCAACAGAAATGTGTACACATGTGACCAAAAGATGTGTGCAAGAATGTCCATAGCAACATTTTCTAATATTTGTAATAACCAAAAACTGGAGATAACCCAAATGCCCATCAACAATAAAATGTGGGGTATTCATATAATGGAATATCACAGGAAGGAGAATGAATGACCTGTAACTACTCAAAGCAACGCGGATGAATCTTACAACTAAAATTTTGAGCAAAGGAAGCAAGACAAAAGAGTGCATGCTGTATTATTCCATTTAGATACAGTTCAAAGACAAGTATAACCATGAATTTGGAAGTCAGCGTAGTGGTTCCCCTTCATGGGAGTAAGTGACTTGGAGAGGACAGGGACACCAGGGTTCTGGAGATGTTCTTTTTCTTGGTCTTGGTGCTGACTGCATAGGTATGTTCACTTCATAAAAATTCAAGGACATATACACTTCTTTGCACTTTTCTCTATGTATATTTTAATAAAAGTTAAAAAATAAGTAAATGAAATTTGATTTTTTTTTCTTTTTTTTTTTTTTGGCCACGCCACGCAGCTTGCAGGATGTTCCCTGACCAGGGATTGAAGCCGCATCCTTGGCAAGCATGGAGTCCTAACCACTGGACCACCGGGGAATTCCCTAAATGAAATTTTAAAGAGAGAGAGATGTGTGTGTGGTGGGCCCAGCCTGGGTTTACTTAGTGCTTTTGGATGAGAATCTCAAGGAAAAAGCCCTCATGTAAGAAGCTTGGTTTCTCAAAGAGAAATAACCTAAGCCAGTAGCCAGTATTGTGACATGCCAGGTCCCTCCAGGAGCAATCACCAGGCCAGAGTCCACACAGGGTAGATCAAAGGATGAAACCCCCTAGGAATTTGTCATCTGCCTTAGGAAGGAAACTATACCCAGGAAGTGGACCCATTTTTGAACTGACGAATCAAAAAGAAGCTTGTTTCAAAATAGCAGGACCTCTCATTGGCTTTCCTGTGACATGCAAGGCTCCCTTTTCTCAGCTGAAAAAGTTACTCAGAGAAAGAAAGGCCTGGAGTCAGGCTCTCCATTGCCAGCCAAGGTCTGAGACTCTGACCTTTGTGTTTCCTCACAGGCCTGAGCCCAGTGAGGGTAAGGCAGTTCTGAATGAAATGAACAGACCAGCCTTGGCATATAGGAGGATGTTTTGTTTTTATTTTTAAAAAAATGGGGGGGGTGGAGGGAAGGAAGAAAGAAGATTGCATGCATATTTGTGTGCTCCTAGAAAAATGTCTGATAGCATAACAACCAAAACTGCAGCAATCCCTGGGAGGTGGTTGGGAAATGGGGAGGCCATTGCCCTTGCTCAGCTGTACTTGTCCTTAAGCTTCACCTGGCTGCCATTCAGATCTTTTGCTCCTCCCCTAACTGGTTCATCCAAAGAGGTCCCTCGTCACTGCTCACGAAACCATTGTTTTCTACCTCCATAGCTCTTACCACTTCTGAAACCTTGATTTTTGTCTGCCATGCCATGTTGCATGAAGGCAGGAACCCCGTCTTATTTCTCGCTATATCCTCCGTGAAGAACAGGGTCAGGCACAGAGTAGATGTTCAATAAGCAGTTAGTGAATGAATGAGGTTGGGCTTTTGCTTTTCACTTTGTACACTTTGTATTTTCAAACATTTTTGAGATGAACGACAACTTTTTTTTCATCAAAAGTAAAAAAAAATCGGCAGGTTACTGCAGAGGACTCTACCCTCAGCAAATTGTCTTGGGTTAAGACAGGTTTCCACCTGAAAGCAATTCCCTCCTAGTACCGACGGGGGACTCAGACCAGAGAGGGGCAGCGCCTTGCTCAAGTTTACCCAGCACTCAGCAAGCCAGGCCGGGACCCAAATTCCCCCCTCCCAAATCAGACTGGTTACCTCCGGGGAGTGGGGGGCGGTGTCCGGATCCTTGGGAGGAGGAGTGGGTCTTCAGAAGGGGCAGAGAGGGTCACGGCAGGGACGGGGAGGGTAAAGGAGCACGGTGAGGGGGGACTAGAGTTCCGGGTTGAGGAAGGTGAAGTTGCAGCGGGAGCGAGCGGAGAGCACAGAAAGAAGTGGAGGGGGCGGGGCGGGGCGAGGCGTGGCGTAGGGGACGGGGCGAAGCGTAGGGGGCGGGGCGAAGCGTAGGGGCGGAGCGAGGCGAGGCGGAGGGGGCGGGGCGAGGCGAGGCGGAGGAGGCAGGCGGAGTGCTGGAACACGGGAGAAGAGGGTCGCCGCTGAGCTGCTGCCCCCTTTCCCGAGCGGGCGTGCGGCTGCGGCTTCTTTCTTGACCGGCTTCCCCGCGAGGCAGGTGGGTCGTGTGCCCCGGGGACTGGCGCGGGAGGTTCCGCTGCATACCGCAGGGGTAGAGATGTCGCTCTAGCAGAAGGCTACCTGGACTTTGGCCTCACCGAACCCTGGAGGTGGGGAGGGAGAGTGAGCAATTCAGGCCTGCAGCCAGAGGCCCCAACTTCGGCTTCCAGAAATGGAAAACGCTGTGGGCCCTTTGTTCTAGTCTTAGCTATGCCTGTGGCTCCCTGCGTGACTCCGGACGAGTTCCCTACCCTCTCTGAGCCTCCGTCTACCTATCTGCAAAGTGAGAGGGTCTTTGGACGGGTCTCCCTAAGTTCCGGACTGACTTAAATTCATTTCCTTGACAAACTTCCTCTAGGGCTTGTCCCCAGATTCACCAGCCAAGTCCGTCCCTCAGCAACAACTTGGCAGCACTCCGAACTTTGGCCCCTCAAGTTTTAGCTGAACAGGTTGCGTGTCTGGAATCAGTTCCGTCTGGGGCAAGAAGCTGCGTCCAGCCTCTAGACTTTAGGCTGAGGAATTTGTTTTCTGTGCACTGGGTCAGTAATCCTTCACTGGCTCTCCACCCAGGCAGGCATCATCATCTGGGGCTGAGAGAGGCTTTAAGACAGGTAGGAACAGGCTGCTCTGTCCTGCCTTTTGTCCTGGGCTGTACAGGTTCACTAAAATAAGATTTTTTTTTTTTTTTTTTTTTTAATCCAAGTACGTCTAAGCAGTGGAAGGGAGTACTGGCCAGAGAATGTGGAGGTTTGGGTTCTAGTCCTGGCTGTGCCGCTGGCTGGCTGTGACCTTAGGCAAATATCTGCCCCTCTCTGGCTCAGTCTTTCCTGGCTGAACAGTCAAGGGGTGGGTCAGATGGTCTGCAAAGACTCTGCTGTCATTCACATTCCGAACAATAGTAATAGCAGTCATAATAATTGTTTCCTTAGCTGACCTACGAGGCCCTGCCTGAGCTGGCCCCTATCTACCCAAAGCACCAGACTCCTTGCCCTGCCTCAGGGCCTTTGCACTTGCTGTTTCCAGTGCCAGGAATATTTAATCATCTCCATTTCCTGAATAGGCTTTCTCAGATCTCCACTGACACGTCACTTGCTTAGGAAGTTCCCCGACAACAAAGACTAAATCGGGTTTCTGGATTGATATCCTTCCTCATGGTACATGCTGTCTTCATTATGCTTAAGTATTCATGTAGTTCTTTGTCCGATAGCTGTATCCCCTGTTCTTTAATGCCTGTGCATGCCATGAGGCCTAGAAATCTGTCCCTTTCCCAACATCTAGCACATAATAGGTGGAGTGAACAGATAATCTCATTTAGTCCAACAGTCTTATGAGGTTGAGTCACTGTGCTCGTCTTACACATGAAGAGACTGGGCTTCAGAGAGCGACACTCTTAGGGTCACACAGTGAGTTGGCAGTGTCAGAATTTGAACCCAGTCTGTCTCAGACTCCGAGGCCTGAACTTCCACCTCACTTGCCCTCACACTCCAGATCTTCTGCTGTGAAGACGTTACCTAAGTGCCAGCAGATCTGACCCACGAAGCCTGGAAAGAGAAGACCATCAGGTTGTTGGGCACGGTGCCATCCGGCTCCACCTCCCATAGAGGCCCCCGGACCTGAGGCAGAGGCGGAAGTGGGGTGGCCTGGCCCCCCTCCTGCAGACCCATGGCGCGTCGGCTCCAGTTACAACTGCTGACGTGGGATGTGAAGGACACGCTGCTCAGGCTCCGCCACCCCGTGGGGGAGGAATATGCCGCCAAGGCCCGGGCCCATGGGCTGGAGGTGGAGGCCACGGCCCTGGGACAGGCCTTTGGGCGGGCATATAGGGCTCAGAGCCACAGCTTCCCCAGCTATGGCCTGAGCCGTGGCCTCACCTCCCGTCAGTGGTGGCTGGATGTGGTCCTGCAGACCTTCCACCAGGCAGGCATTCGGGATGCCCAGGCTGTGGCCCCCATCGCTGACCAGTTGTACGAGGACTTCAGCAGTTCCCGCACCTGGCAGGTGTTGGAGGGAGCTGAGGCCACCCTGAGGGGGTGCCGAAAACGAGGTCTGAGGCTGGCAGTGGTCTCCAACTTTGACCGAAGACTGGAGGACATCCTGGCGGGTCTTGGTCTGCAGGAACACTTCGAGTTTGTTCTGACCTCCGAGGCTGCCGGCTGGCCCAAGCCCGATCCCCGCATTTTCCATGAGGCCTTGCGCCTTGCTCAGGTGGAACCGGCAGTGGCAGCCCACATTGGGGACAGTTACCAATGTGATTACAAGGGAGCACGGGCCGTGGGTATGCACAGCTTCCTGGTGGCTGGCCCTGAGCCTTTGGACCCTGCGGTCAAGGATTCTGTACCCCAAGAGCACATCCTCCCCTCACTGTCCCATCTCCTGCCTGCCCTTGACCGCCTGGAGGGCTCACCCCCAGGGCTTTGAGTCTGGCGAGGGAAGCGGTCGGGCCCAACAGACACTGGAGACAGGGAGCTCCTTCCTTCCCTGAGATCTGGCCTTCACCCCCACCCCCCTGCAGCCTCCATAATGCATTCTGACTATAAAGCAGTGAATGCGGGGCATTCAACCCTGCACCACTAACCAGCTCCTGGTCTCTGAGATGCTTCATTCCTCACACCTGTGTCCATTTTCTACCATGAGTCCCCCCTCACCTCCAACAAGATTCATGAGGGCCCAACTAGCTTCAAAACCAACACTTTCAAACTTTCTTTTTAGCAGCAGGGCCTTTCGTCATGGGAGAGCTTATGTGGAACCCCAACATGCAAATCAGGAAAAATGAGAAACTGCTAGGGTTGAAGCAGAGGTCCTGGGGCCCTTCATTCAGGCCCTGAAGGCTCTGCGACTCTCCCCTGAGAAGCCTGAGATCAGAGCTTAGTACCTGCGGGTACTGGAGTTCTCATTTAGGCGTGCCTCACTCCGAAGCCCATTGGCTTGACTGCAAGGTTACAAGTAGAATGGGATCCATGTCACACAAGACATAATGCAGTGGGGATCCAGGGAGAATAGAGAAGGTGTCCTAAGGATGGCGGTCTTGAAGGGCACCCCAGTCATAGGAATAGCTTGGGGGTGGGAAAGCACAGGGAACGGGGACTGGAACACGAGGTGGCAGGAGTGCAGGGAATATGGGGGGAATCACTGGAGATTGAAGTAGGTTGGGCTTTTAAAATTCTATGTCTCTTCCTGCCTTTCCCCCTTCACACACCTCTCTACGTCGTATTTACTGGACACCTGTGCCTTGCCCAGTGCCAGGCACAGGGGGCACCACAGGTAAAAAGCACACAAACAGGCATACACAGTGTATGTTCTGGTGCCAACAGGCAGGGAGGGCTCTGGAGTGGACCCTGAGCTGGGGGTGGCCCGTAGATGGGCAGAGGGATAAGAGGGGCATTCCTGGCAGTGGGCCCACAAACTGTGGACTGAAGACTGCTGTGGGGAGTTGGACTGGTGGTTGGGGGAGCATGGCCTGGGGGCCTTTGGGTGCCAAGTAGAAGAAATTGGCTTTGACCCAGGTTTGAGCAGAGACTGTGCCCAGGCAAAGGCAGGGAAGCTCTTCTCAGACTTGGCCAAACCTCTTGTGGGTCTGTCTTCCTTGGGCTTGGTGCTGAGGCCAGGTGACCCAACATTAATTCCCAACTGTCGGGCAGTGAGGAGATGGGTCATGAGCTGTGGTTTCAGAGCTGCAAGGGCCTCAGAAGTCATGTCAAGTGAAAAAGTTGATTTGATCCACCCGGTGTTTCAAGTAAATTATTGAGCAAACTGAAGAGTGGGGAGGGCTCTGGCCCCCATCTTTGTTTTTGTTTTTGTTGTTTTTTGCGGTACACGGGCCTCACTGTTGTGGCCTCTCCCGTTGCGGAGCACAGGCTCCGGACGCACAGGCTCAGCGGCCATGGCTCACGGGCCCAGCCGCGACGTGGCATGTGGGGTCTTCCTGGACCGGGGCACGAACCCACGTCCCCTGCATCAGCAGGCGGACTCTCAACCACTGCGCCACCAGGGAAGCCCTCTGGCCCCCATCTTTGAGCCCAAGAGCCTTATAGGTAAGTTGCAGGTAAGATTGCCTTTGAACTGTGTTCCCAGATGAAACAAAATGGGAGGACCACTGTTCTAAAGTGACCTCCTCAGAGGACAGGAAGGGACTTGCCCTTGATCCCCGCAATGCAGGGCACAGAACCCTGTCTCCAGGCTCTTTCAGCTGTGTATGCTGAGCTGCCTCCCACCTATACCTGAGAACGTGGATGGGGGTGAGGAAGATATCCCTTTCCCAGCAAACATACCACTAAGATCTGAGCTGGCACCTGGGAGATATGCCCAATTACCAACAAAGAACATGGAAGAAATTTTCAATCTTTGAAAACCTTTAATAATGCACATGTTCCCTAAGGCTGGCCCTCTTACTCCCTCAGCCCTTTCTGGCTTGAAGGCCTCGCCTTGGTCCCCACATGTTAGAGAAGGCATTCGTTGGGAGCGCACGTCAGCTGCAGTTGGGGAAAAAGCCCATCCCTGTTGCCACGGGTGGGTGCTGGCTGGAGCCCTGCCTAGTCCAAGGCAGCACTGCCAGTGGGTGTGCCGCAGCCAGGCTACCTGGAGACAGGGTCCCCTCCGTCTTCCCAGTGGCTATGCAAAACCTGGGTGAGGACACAGCCCTACAGGCCGGAGTCCTCTGGCCAACAGCAGCCTGGCAGGAGTTCTAAATCCCTTCCAGGTTGTCCTTGTGCTAGAAAAATATTTCCTCTGTATGCCATGTCATGAAAAGGACTGAGAAACACTGAACTGAGGGGATGACAGGGCTTCAGCCACAGGCTTTTCTGCCAGAGAACGGCATCTACTGGGGGCAGTGCTGCTCCAGAAGAGTCTACCACGTGCATCCAGTCACCTGTCCATCCATCCATTCATCCACCATCCATCCGTCCATACGTCCACTTGCTGGCCAAATATTTATCGCACGCTTACTATGCACCAGGTACCATGCTGGATGCCAGAGAGAAAGTGGTGAACAAGACACCCTCAGAGGGGCAGATGCACAGTGCATTTGGGAAACCAAGGCCCAGGGAGTAGCAGGTTCCCCACAGATACCTGGCTTTTAATGGTTGTACCCAGAACCCCTCCTAAAAGCTGCCCATTGGGCACAGGCAACATCTGGGAAAAAGACACTGGGTAGAAATATGGCCTGAAAGGGTGCTGGGGAGGTAGACCTGGTCTCCCCATGGCTAAAGGTCAGCGGACGATGGAAATGGTCTGGTCAGCCACAGCAAAGACTGGGAAGAGGGGCCCAGGGAAGGACGCGTGGTGGGTGTGGAGCACCGTGCCCGAGCCTGCCTCGTAGAATAGCAGCTCCTGTGCCTGCAAGTCCAGCAGCACCCCCAGCTGAGCTGGGCAGCGCAGCAGTGCCAGGGGCTCGTGCTGCCCATCGTGTGAGAAACGGAACTCCTGGTCGTAGCGGGAGAAGACCCAGGAGAAGGCATTGTAGCCCAGACGAGAGTCACTGCCAGAACCCTTGCGGGGCAGCTGGCCTAAGGCCACACCCACCTTATAGGCACAACTGTTCTCGACGTTCACCGTCCAGGCATGCAGCCCAGCCTGGAAGGAAGTGGTGGCCAGGGCATTGGGCCAGTGGTCAAAGCGCTCCGGGCCATCTGCACAGGTCTTGGACTTCTTGGCGTTGAAGGTCAGGGTCCTTTGATCATCTGACAATTGCAGGAAGGGGCTGACAGTCCTCTCGTTGATACGCACGTCCTCCGTGCCTGCCAGAAAGAATTCTCAGACTTGCCCAAGGCCCACCCTCAGCCCTAACCTGGCCCTGCCACGTAGCAAAGGGCTTCCTCACCACTCACTGGCAGATAAGCCATTTACTCTCTGAGCCTCAGATTCCTCATCTGTAAAATGGGGATCAGAATAGGACTTATCACAGGGTGGATGTGAGGATCAAATGAGGTGATGCATGTAAAGTGCCAAGCATCAATAAGTGCTCAATAAATTGTGGCCATGACCACAGTAGTTATTAATAGTCCAAGACCCTCATCTGTTAACTTTGATAGATATAACCCAGAGAGGAGAAGCGAGTTGCCCGAGGTCACACACCAAGTTGGTGGCAGGGGCAAAATGACGACCCAGCATGTTGTTCCTACATTTAGCATCTAACACTGATCATACCGCATTCTAGTTGGGCATATCTGCAGTTTCCAGATCAGACTTGTCCTAGCGACACGGTTCCTGGAGGCTTGGAAGCATCAGATATGCGGTTTCCTACAACTACCTAAATGGGACTGCTGGCAGATCCGGCACTATTGGATACCAGAATCTAGAGATGAGCTATAGCTTGTACTAACGTTTTAGGGATAACGTGCAGGGAGGGAGGATTAAAACTGAGAAAAATTCAATCCATTAACCTAACCTTTCTGTGAATTGTGAAAATACCACAACGGGCAGTGTGGGAGCTTCCATCTAGCTTGGGGGAAGCCTGCTTTGAGAACCCTCCCACTCGGGGAATTCCTGGAGGCAGGAGACCATGTTAGCTGGCCTGATCAATGTTAAGTTAGTAAGTGAGACGAATCTGGGAAGCTCAATTCTCACTCAAGATGCTCTCCAGTTGCCCATCAATTATATCTTCTTAAAGAGAAACTAGGTTTCCAAGAAATAATACTGAGCTCTTGCACTAGGGCAGGACTTAAGGAGGACGTAATTTCCAGGAACAAGATTTATCCCAGACCCAAGCACAGAGCAGGCTGGTCTGGAAACAGGGAGGACCTGGCCCAGCTGCCCCAGGCCTGTCCAGAACCTTGACTCCATAGACAAGCCTGCATCCAGTATCACTGGTTGCTTAACCGCAGATCCCAGATGCACCAGTCCCCACTGTGACCCAGCAGCAAACCCCAGACAGACAGACAGAAGCCCAGTTACTCCAACTGGTGCCAGGCTCCAGCAGCTCCTAACCTGAGAGGGACCCGAGAACGGCTGTCGCCCAGAGCTGGGTCAGTAGTGGGCTGCGAGTGCACTTCTCATTAAAGTTTAACTTTTCCGACTCCTTGGGATCCAAAATGCCCTCTGCTTCCTCCGTCCTTATGCAGGGAAAAAAAAAAAAAAAAGAGATTTAGGAAGGTTCTGGAAATGTATCTGGATCAATACAGGATGGGGACAGAAGTCAAATCCTCTTCCCACGAGGGTGACACAAAGAATGGCAGCCAGGCCCCACATAGGAGCCCCCAAAGGGGGGTGGAGCCAAAAGAGAAGGTGGGCATTCCCTCTATGCCCTGGAGCCTTAATTCCAGCAAGGCACACGGTTTACAGGGAGGTAAATACTTGGTGCCAGTATTAGAACTTGTAGTCAGTGTGTTCTATGGGGGAAGCAACTTGCCAGTGTCTCTGGTGAGTTAGCAGCAGAACTGGGAGGAGGACCTGAGCCTCTTGTGCCGTAGTCTTTCCGCTCCACCGACCTGCGTGGAGAAAATTTTGCCTTCCTACAAAACCTATTGCAGCAAAATCTACTGGTGTGGTCAGAAGGTAGAGCCATTCCTCTCCTCTTAAAATGCAAACAGCCCCGAAGGGTCACGCAAGAAGGAACTATCAGTGATCACCCCAACCATAAAGTAGTCATAGCACTTTGCTCCCAATAACTACCTCTATTCAGCTCACAGGGGGGACTGGGTTTTGTTGGAAGGGATTTGGGAACATAAGATGCTTAGGGGGGGAGTACTGCCATTTATTAAGCAGCCAGGCTCTGGGCTTGCTGTTTTCTATAGAGAATCTCATATGATCTTTGCTATAACCTGGGAGGCAGCTGTTATTCCATTTGACAGGAAAGAACGGAGATTCAGAGAAAGCACCCAAGCTAAAAAGAAGACCTGGATTCAACTGTTGCCTCCATGCAAAAACAGAACAAACCCAGGCTGGGATCCAGGCACCATTCAACATAATCCTTCCCCTGACTTGAAGTAAAATCTGAAGGGGTGTGGGGCAAAGTGAGGGTTCGCCACAGGGCTTCACAGACCTCTGAACTGGCTTCTGAGAAAGCCAGTTTGGGTAGGGAGAAAAAGCTCCCAAATGAGAATGTTTATATTTGCCTAAAGATGTCTTTAACAATATACAGTATGCTTTAGGCCTGGCCTATATAATGATTGTATGCCAGGAAAACAATTAGACTCAAATCAGTGATGTTCTTTCTCTTGGTAGTTAAGACATATCAAAGATTAAAATTGTCCTGTGTTTCTCGTTTCAATGTACATGTGTGTGTGACGTCTTAAATGTTTTAATAGTCCACAGCTAATCAGCTTATGTATACTGTATGTATAATGAGAACAATGTCTTGTGTTTTCATCCTTTATGAATTCACAATTCTTACCTGTTCTCTTGTCATAACAAAACCAGTAATATTTTCCTGTCTTGACAGCTTGATTTTTAGTAGAAAATATATTAAAAGCGGGGTTCTCATTGCAGTGGCTTCTCTTGTTCCCACTGTCTCTAATCCCAAAGATGGCCTTTGAGCTCAGGCAGCAGAGAAGTGACAGCACACACTCTCTTCCCCAAATCTTGTGGCTCTGTCCATAAACAGAGGATGGGGGGAGAGGGTGGGGCATGTCTCCTCATAGATGTGAGCTCTTTTTTTTAAGACTGACACTGACTGCTCTGACTTGGGAGGAGCGAGGTTAACAGAGCCCTAGAAAAGCTGAAAGCAGGCTTTGGTTACAAAGGCTCCTTGTGGTCAGGACAAGAGAGGCTCTGTTGCCATCTCCTCAAAGCACTGAGGCTGGCTCTGGAGAATCCCCAGCCAACAGGTGAGGAGGAAATAGGAGCTGGAGTCAGCCGTGCTAAATCATCATCAGAGCAAATCTGAGGCCAATCGTAGACACTAGAGTCTAGAGAACCAGCTGGTCCAGGTACCTCATGGTACAGAAGAGAAAACTCGTGACCCCAAAGAAGCGGGAGTGAAATGGGGCTGGGACACAGCAGGGCCCTGGCCAGGACCAGAATACCCAGTCTGTGCAGGGGAACCTGCTGCCGTGGCAGGCCAGGGCTGAGCTCAGCCACAGATGTGGAAATAACCTTGGGGGCCAAAAAAACAGGTTTTGAAAACAGTACGGTCATCCCTCCATATCCTGGGGGACTGGTTCCAGACCCCCCACAAATACTAAAATCCATGGGGTGTTCAAGTCCCTTATAGTCAAGTTCTCTGTATCCGAGGTTCCCCATCTGCAGATTCAAAAACATTCAAATCCATGTTTGGTTGAATCTATGAATGGGGAAACCATGGAAATGGAGGGCCAACTCTACTTTGAGAGTATGCACCCCCAGTCTAAAGACACAAAGGCACAAAGGACTACAAACAAATCTTGAACTCTACTAGTAGGTTTGTCAATCATACTATGGGTTTAGCAACTCTCAAACAACATTGCATGTATCATAGGACTGAACAGATGAATAAATATATTGGAAAGGAAAAATCCTGTGGTGTTTGACTGGAATTAGAAGTTGTGATACAAACTCAGGAATAAAAAAGGTACATGCACACACACTCCCTAGCTCTGTATGCTGTCCACTGGGAAGGCCTGGAAGCAATGACGCATTAGTAGCAATGAACACACCTAATGGTTCAATCTTGGTTTTTAAATACGATTCCCCACTAAAAAAACCCAAGACACTCTGGAGAAATTAGCTGATTCCAGGCTGAGGCAGGAAAATAACACGTTGAGCCTAGAATATCTTCTTGTGCCAGAAAGCAAGAAAGTACTCAAAGAATGATGAGGAGTTGTCAAAAGGACACAGGATCTGGCTTGAAGGGGCTCCTACTGGCCAAATCCGAGATTTTGAAGAAAATTAATAATAGTACTAACAGATTATAATGCACTGAATAAAATAAGAATCAGTGAGTCTATATTGATACTAAATAAGTGAATAAACAAGCAAACCAAGTCCTAGACACAGCAATCAGGCAACAAAATAAATAAATAAAAGGAATCCAGGGCTTCCCTGGTGGCGCAGTGGTTGAGAGTCCGCCTGCCGATGCAGGGGACACGGGTTTGTGGCCCGGTCTGGGAAGATCCCACATGCCACACAGTGGCTAGGCCCGTGAGCCATGGCTGCTGAGCCTGCGCATCCGGAGCCTGTGCTCCGCAACGGGAGAGGCCACAACAGTGAGAGGCCCGCGTACCTCAAAAAAAAAAAAAAAAAAGGAATCCAAGTTGGAAAGGAAGAAGTAAAACTGTCACTGTTTGCAGATGACATGATACTATACATAGAAAATCCTCAAGATGCCACCCAAAAACTACTAGAGCTCATCAGTGAATCTGGTAAAGTTGCAGGATACAAAATTAATATAGAGAAATCTGTTGCATTTCCATACACTAACAATGAACTGTCAGAAAGAGAAATTAAGGAAACAATCCCATTTACCATCACATCAAAAAGAATAAAATACCAAAAAAAAAAAAGAATAAAACACCTAGGAATAAACCTACCTAAGGAGGTAAAAGACCTGTACTCAGAAAACTATAAGACACTGATGAAAGAAATTGAAGATGACACAAACAGATGGAAAGATACACCGTGTTTTTGGATTGGAAGAATACTGTTAAAATGACCATATTACCCAAGGCAATCTACAGATTCAATGCAATCCCTATCAAAATACCAATGGCATTTTTCACAGAACTAGAATAATTTTAAAATTCTTATGGAAACACAAAAGACCCCAAATAGCCAAAACAATCTTGAGAAAGAAGAACAGAGCTGGAGGAATCATGCTTCCTGGCTTCAGACTATACTACAGAGCTACAGTAATTGAAACAGTATGGTACTGGCACAAAAACAGACACATAGATCAATGGAACAGAACAGAGAGCTCAGAAATAAACCCACATGATGAAGGAGGCAAGAAGATACAATGGAGAAAAAACAGTCTCTTCAATAAGTGGTGCTGGGAAAACTGGACAGCTACATGTAAAATAATGAAATTAGAACATTCTCTATCACCATATACAAAAATAAATTCAAAATGTATTAAAGACCTATATATAAGACTGGAAACCATAAAACTCCTAGAGGAAAACATAGGCAGAACACTCTTTGACATAAATTGTAGCAATATTTTTTTGGATCCATCTCCTAAAGCAAAGGAAATAAAAACAAATGGGGCTTCCCTGGTGGCACAGTGGTTGAGAGTCCACCTGCCAATGCAGGGGACACGGGTTCGTGCCCCGGTCCGGGAAGATTCCACATACCGCAGAGCGGCTAGGCCCATGAGCCATGGCCCCTGAGCCTGTGTGTCCGGAGCCTGTGCTCCGCAATGGGAGAGGCCACAACAGTGAGAGGCCCACGTACCGCAAAAAAAAAAACCAAAACAAAACAAAAAAAATGGGACCTAATTAAACTTAAAAGCTTTTGCACAGCAAAGGAAACCATCAAAAAAATGAAAAGACAACCTACTGAATAGGAGAAAATATTTGCAGATTTATATGACCCATAAAGGATTAATAGCCAAAATATATAAACAACTCATACAACTCAACAACAAAAAAACAAAAAAAAATGGGCAGAAGACCTGAATACACATTTTTCCAAAGAGGACATAACAGATGGCCAACAGGCACATGAAAAGATGCTCAATATCACTAATCATCAGGGAAATGCAAATCAAAACCACAGTGAACTATCACCTCACACCTGTCAGAATGGCTACCATCAAAAAGAATGCAAATAGGGCTTCCCTGGTGGCGCAGTGGTTGAGAGTCCGCCTGCTGATGCAGGGGATACGTGTTCGTGCCCCGGTCCGGGAGGATCCCACGTGCCGCGGAGCGGCTGGGCCCGTGAGCCATGGCCGCTAAGCCTGCGCGTCCGGAGCCTGTGCTCCGCAACGGAAGAGGCCACAACAGTGAGAGGCCGGCATACCGCAAAAAAAAAAAAAAAAAAGAATGCAAATAATGTTGGCAAGGATGTGGAGAAAAGGGAATTCTTATACACTGTTGGTGGGAATATAACTTGGTGCAGCCACTGTGGAAAACAGTATGGAGGTTTCTCAAAAAACTAAAAATAGAACTACTATATGACCCAGCAATTCCATTCCTGGGGATATACCCCCAAAAAACCAAAACACTAATTCAAAAAGATAGATGAGCCCCAACGTTCATAGCAGCATTATTTACAATTGCCAAGATATGGAAGCTACCTAAGTGTCCATCAACAGATGAATGGATAAAGAAGATGTGGTACATATATACAATGGAATACCACTCAGCCATAAAAAAAAGAAAATTGCAACAACACGTATGGACCTGGAGGGTATTATGATCAATGCAATAAGTCAAACAAATACTGTATGATATCACTTATATGTGGAATCTAAAAAACAAAAACTGGTGACTATAACAAAAAAGATACAGGGATATAGAGAACTAGTGTTTATCAGTGGGGAGAGGAAAGGAGGGATGGGCAAGATAGGGGTACAGGATTAAGAATTATAAACCATTATGTATAAAAAAAGCTACAAGGATATATTGTACAACACAGGGAATATAGTTAATATTTTATAATAACTATAACTGGATTATAACCTTTAAAAATTGAGTCACTATATTGTACACCTGTAACATATAATATTGTATATCAACTATACTTCAATTAAAAAAAACTAATATAATATTGTATGTCAATTATATTTCAATTAAAAAAATTAATATCCCTGGGGCTTCCCTGGTGGTGCAGTGGTTAAGAATCCGCCTGCCAATGCAGGGGACACAGGTTCAAGCCCTGGTCCAGGAAGATCCCACATGCCGCAGAGCAGCTAAGCCCGTGCACAACTATTGAGCCTGTGCCCTAGAGCCCGCGAGCCACAACTACTGAGCCCATGTGCCACAACTACTGAAGCCCGTGCACCTAGAGCCCGTGTTCCGCAACAAGAGAAGCCACCGCAATGAGAAGGTCGTGCATCGCAACAAAGAGTAGCCCCGGCTGGTCGCAACTAGAGAAAGCCCGCGTGCAGCAACGAAGACCCAACACAGCCAAAATTAAATAAATAAAATACATACATTTATTTTAAAAAAACCCTAATATCCCTGATAATGGGACAAAATGACATTATGTGTCCCCTGGTATGATGGACTGAGGACACATCACTTATGAAATATTCCTGCTCAAAATGCATAACCTGAATCTAATCATGAGATAACATTAAATAAACTCAAATTGCGAGATATTCTATAAAACTGTCCTTAGACTCTTTAAAAGTGTTTAGAAAATAAAGGGTTAAGGCACAATTACAGATTTTAAAAGACCAGATGGATCGGGGGAAGAAATCCAAACACTGTTGAGAACATTCTTAGTACAACTGGCAACATTTGAATACAGACTGTATATTAGATAATAGTATTACATCAACATGAGATTTCCTGAATTTAATAAGTACACCGTGGGGGAATTCCCTGGCGGTCCAGTGGTTAGGACTCCACGCTCTCACTGCTGAGGGCCCGGGTTCAATTCCTCGTTGGGGAACTAAAATCCCACAAGCTGCGCAGCACAGCCAAAATTAAATAAATAAATATGCTGTGGTTATGTAAGAGAATGTCTGTTCTTCGGAGATCCACATTGAAGTATTTAGGGATTAAAAGTCGTGCTTTCTGCAACTTACTCTCAAATAGGTCAGAAAAGAATAAGTTGTTTTATATATATATTAGATAGATAGATAGACAGACAGGATGACAGACAGGAAAAAAGAGACAGATAAGGAACAGAGAGAGCAAATGTGGCCAAATATTATCAATTAATATTTCTAAGTTCAGGGCTTCGCTGGTGGCGCAGTGGTTAAGAATCCACCTGCCAATGCAGGGGATACAGGTTCGAGCCCTGGTCCGTGAAGATCCCACATGCCACGGAACAACTAAGCCATGCACCACAACTACTGAGCCTGCGCTCTAGAGCCCATGAGCCACAACTACTGAAGCCCTCGTGCCACAACTACTGAAGCCCGTGTGCCTAGAGCCCGTGTTCCGCAACAAGAGAAGCCACCTCAATGAGAAGCCTGTGCACCACAACGAAAAGTAGCCCCCGCTCACCATAACTAGAGAGAGCCCACACGCAGCAACGAAGACCCAAAGCAGCCAAAAATAAATAGATAAATAAATAAATAAAATATTTCTAAGTTCATTATACTATTTTGGCAACTTTTCTGTAAGTTTAAAATGTTTCAAAACAAAAAATAAAGATAAAACATTTTTTCAAAAATCAGATCAGCTTGATATCGAGGACAGACTGTTAAAGGAAGATGATGAAGATAAAGGAGAAAGAGAAGACTAGCAGAAGCATGGAAAGATTGTAAGGAGATAGTAAATTAAATTTAGGAACATCTGTACTGTGGAATAGTTCAAAGACTTTCCAAAAAGTGAGGTAAATATAAATGTACTGATATGGAAAGATTCCAAGATAGATAGCCTGATAAGTTATAAAACAAGTATAAAACGATCCCATCTACGTTTTCAAAAAAAATTTTAAGAGGAAAAAAGAATCCCACACACTCTTCTATGACTAAACACAGGAAAGCCTACAAGACACACATCTAACTGTTAAAACTGATCACCACTGGAAACAGGATTGGGAAGAGGTGATGGAGACATTTTTAATTTTAAATGGTTTTAAACTGGTGAAAAATTTTTTCTTTCTCCCATGCACATGTATTGCTATTGAACTTAAATATAAAAATAAAGAAGAATAGACTGTGCTCCCCAAGTACAGTGCTGAAATCTCACACACACAGTGTAAGAATTTAATTTCTTTGCCTGGAAAATTACACCCTCTTGGCCACTTCCTCAGGCTCTTGGATCTCAGAACCTTTCAGAACTCAGTTAGGGTCTGGTGAAATTCTTTTATTATTGCATAATTAAAATGAAGTTTTGAGTGGTAATGCAGACTTAAATTTCAAAGATTCTTTCATCAGAGAAAGGGGAAGTGAGGTAGAGAAGACAGTACTGGGTCAGGTGTCAGGTGTGGGTCCAAGCCCCAGCTCTGGGGCTTAGGCAAGTCCCTTCCCCTCTTTGAGCCTCAGCATTCTCACCTGTAGATGGGGGTGGGAAACCCCTTCCACAGGGTGACTGTACGTTTTTTTAATAGGATAATATTTAAGAAAGCCCATGGCAAGCCTCTGACTCATTATTTATTTCACTGCCCTTCCACATGGGTCTAAAGTGGCTCTCCAAGCTAGGGGCAGGAAGACCCTTGTCCATTGAGCCTGGCTTCAGGGAAGGTACTCAGCTGCCCGCCATGAGCTTCCTCCCAGGAGCAGCGGGGCCTGATGGCAATGGACTAAGTAGAGGCCTAAGGCCGCGGTTTCCGTGACTGCCCAAGCAAATACCGGGGGCCATACTCACCTTTCAAAAATCTCCTGCTCCTTCTGCTGTGAGAAAAGAAAGCAGAGTCAGGCTTGGCACCAGAAACCCAGCAGGCAGTCATCAAGACTTAAATATAATCAACTTGCATGGAGGGCTCCACGTGGACAGAAACTCTAGAATACAAACGTCTACTCCTTCTTTAAGACCCCGCACAAAACTTTATGGATCCTTCTTCACATACCTCCCCCAACAGTGAACCCCTCTGTCCCCTGTGTCCCATGGCATCCTGGGTTTCCCTCAGCTACACTTCAGGACAATCACATATTTACTCAACATTTCATCCCCCACCAAGCCTGTCACCGGCTCAAAGGCTAGGACTCTTTCTGAATCTTCTACTGTGACTGTCCCAAGGTTTGGGGCAGAATGTGCTCGGCACATGGAAGCTGTGTAATGAAATAAATGCACAATCTGGGACAGTCAAAGAAACCGCCCCCCTTGAACTGCAGCGGGACAGCTTGGTCGTTCCACATTCTCATTTCTCTGCTTGGCACATCTACTCAGATGGAGCACTGTCACCTTAGAACTGCAGGTACCTGCATATATATATAAAATACTTTGAAAGGATATGTACCAGCATATTGGCCAGGTAATTTCTGGGTGTTAGGAGTGAGGATGAGCTCTGTATTTGCAGTGGACCCCTTGTCAGTGCAGTGTTCTCTTCAAGCTTCTGGTCTCTCTCATCCTCCCCACTTCCCTTAATAAAGCTGTGACTCTTGTCTTTCAGGCATCAGCTTCTAAGTTGCTTAATTCAGGAAGCCTTCCCTGACTACCACTCCCTCAAGGCTGGACTGCAGGGGCCCCACATCCCAGTAGTGCCCTCTACCATAGCACGTATCCCTCCATATCCTAATTATCAGTTCTATACATTTGTCTCTTCCATAAGGCTGTGAGTTGCTGACAGCTGTATCCTATACCTCCACCCCATAGCACAATGCTTAGCATACAGTAAGCACTCAGTAAATATTTGCTCACTATTGAAAGAACAATTACCAAGTGCAAAAAAAAAATCCATATAGTTCTATTGCCCTGTCTCATCCCTTTTCCAAATTATCATTTTCCACCTACTTCCTACCAATAAACATTCTCGATGTTTTCAGACCTTGGGGGAGTCTGGCCAACTGGCTGTGTCTTCACCCTTGCCTGACTTACAATCAGCTGGAGGTCATCCAGATGGGTGAGCATGTCCACTAGGCTGGTGCGGATGGTGTCGAGCTTCTGCAGTGCCTCGGCCCAGTGTACTCGCTGTGTCAGTATACTCTGATGGGCCCGCTCCTCTTCACCGTGCACCTGTTCCAGCAGCCTCTGCTCCTCGCTCTCACACAGACTCCTCACCAGACCCAGCCGCTGGATGACCAGTTCCCGTGCTGCACTGGCTGTGCTCTGACAAAAGGTAAAATGAGGAGTCCTGGCAGAGCCCCAGTCAAGATTAGGAGGGCTTGGGCTCAGCCGGAAGGAGTGCTGAGATTGATTAGCAATGTCTGCCATGGGTACAGTAAAGGCAGTGCTTAAACAGTGCTTAAACCATCCGAGCCCTAAGATTTCCCAAATGTGGTTTAGGGTAAAGAACTTTGAGATCCAGACATCCAGGCCATATCTCATGGAGCTAAGATGACAGAATGAAAGGGCTGGGCAGGACTTACAGATCAGCTGGAATCACCTGCTTTTCACAGTTGGAAATCCCAAGGTCAAGAGACCAAGGTCAAAGAGTCATAGAATTGCAGAGCAGAAAGGACTAAAAAGTCTTCCCCATCAACAGGATGCACATCAACAGTAGTCCAGTTAATACTTTGGCCATGGCTGAGGACAAAAAGCTCATTACTTCCCAAATCTGTTCATTCTAACTGCTTCCATGATAGAATTCTCACCTTCCACACAGGAGGGCTGAAATCAATTTTAAGTCAATGAAGTGAACATGTGTCCCCTAGCAGGTAGCACAGCATCTAGCACAGAGTAGGTGCTCAAATATTTACTGAATGACTGAATGGGAAAGTTTCTTCCAACTAGTAAAAAATCTCTTGGTAGTGCTCACATGCCAAGTCAATGGCAGAGCAGGGGCTAGAACCCAGTTCTGTTGACTCTCAGTCCAACACTATTCCCCTGTACCAATGCCATCTGGTAACCAATCCTCCTCAAAGGCATTGTTGCATGAAGCTCCTGCACTCTTGCCAGACAGGTGAGAGCAGAACTGTTTCCTTCATGCCAGAAAGTCACAGGTAGCCAGCAGCTCTCCTCATTCCCTGCCCCTGAAGACCTGCTTCAGAAGAAACTGAGACCCACAATTTGCCCAATGGAGAAGAGAGAGTGGCTAACTGAATGGCTAGGTGAACCCAGAGATTCAGACTCCAACTCCAGTGTTCTTTTGAGGCAACATAACGCAGTGGTTAGGAAATTAGGCTGTAGAAACAGTGCCTGGGTTTAAATCTTAGCTGTTCCACTTACTATCTGTGGAACGTTGAGCATATTACTATCTTCCCCGTGCCTCAGTTTTCTAATATGTCAAATGAGGATAATAATAGTACCAACCTCATAAGGCTATTGTGAGGATTAAATGAGTTAATACATATAAAGTAAATAGAACAAGGCCCAGCACATAAATATTTGATTACATTAGGTATTGCTCTTCTCTCTATGCCACTTCAGTGCCTTTCCCATGGGTGGGTCTCTGCAGCCGCATTTGTACTTTGTGATCAGGATCAAGGACAGACCCAATATGCACCAGATACTCCCGGACAAGAAGGCTGCAGTCAATTTCAACATGTTTCTTGAGTCATTCCCAGAAAAAAATAGCAGAGAAAAAAGAAAACTTTGCTCACCAAAGATATGCCTGAATAAACTAAAATCCCTCCCAGAACAAAACACAGAAGTGCTGGAAAAATAGCTCAAAACATCCTTTTAAAAGTGAAGCTACAGGGGCTTCCCTGGTGGCGCAGTGGTTGAGAGTCTGCCTGCCGATGCAGGGGACACGGGTTCGTGCCCCGGTCCGGGAGGATCCCACATGCCGCGGAGCGGCTGGACCCGTAAGCCATGGCCACTGAGCCTGCGCGTCCGGAGCCTGTGCTCCGCAGCGGGAGAGGCCACAGCAGTGAGAGGCCCGCGTGCCGCAAAAAAAAAAAAAAAAAAAAAAAAAGTGAAGCTACGGCTTCCCTGGTGGCACAGTGGTTAAGAATCCACCTGCGAATGCAGGGCACACGGGTTCAAGCCCTGGTCCGGGAAGATCCCACATGCTGGGGAACAACTAAGCCTGTGTGCCACAACTACTGAGCCTGAGCTCTAGAGCCCGTGAGCCACAACTACTGAAGCCTGCGCACCTAGAGCCCATGCTCCGCAACAAGAAAAGCCACCGCAGTGCACCCGTGCACCGCAGTGAAGAGTAGCCTCGCTTGCCGCAACTAGAGAAAGCCCGCACGCAGCAACGAAGACCCAATGCAGCCAATAAATAAATAAATAAAATTTTTTTTAAAAAGTGAAGCTACTCTGGCAGCTCGGGAAAGGAAATCCCCTGGAGTCCCAAAGTAGAGAGGAAACTGAAAACCAGTGTAATCAGGAGCTGAGGACTGAACTAGTTGCCCTGAATAGGGCTTGTGATTTACTTTAGAATCTTATACTCATCTAAACCATCATGCAAAAATTAGAGCACAATAAAGACCTCTCTGATCAAAAATGGAAAACTTCTGGGACTTCCCTGGTGGTCCAGTGGGGAAGACTCCATGCTCCCAGTGCAGGAGGCCTGGGTTCGATTCCTGGTCAGGGAACTAGATCCCGTATGCATGCTGCAACTAAGGAGTCCACAAGCCACAACTGGGAAGCCCGCATGTGGCAACTACGAGCCCGCATGCTGCAACTAAAGATTCCACATGCTGCAACAAAGGATCCTACATGCCACAACTAAAGACATGGCGCAGCCTAAATAAATAAATAAATAAATAAATGAAAATGGAAAACTTCCTATGAATGAGGGAATTATTAAAAGATGTACTTTAACTAAAATATTTGACAACAACATGTAAGACCTGAGGGGTTATTGACTGAAAGCATTCTTATGGTACTTGTATCATTCAGGTTGATTCATTTTAGACATTATTTATTTGTGTTAAAAGCTTAAGGGGACCAAAAATAGACTGTAAATAGGTATAACTTTCAAGCTAGCACAGGGAAAAAGGAGGGAGGAGGGGTTGATTAACTCAACAGAATGGAGGAAAGCAAGAAAAAAAGCATAGAAAAAGTGGACTACATAGAAAACGTAAAATAAAATGATAGCCATAAATCCAAGTATATCAGCAATCACAATAGTGATAAATTGATTAAACTCCCTAGGTAAAAGTCAGGGATTATCAGAATGGACTTTCTTAAAAAAGGAAACAAAATCCAGTTTTAAGACACACACCTAAAACATAAGAACATAAGAAGTTGAAAGTAAAAGGAAAGAAAGCAATATATCCGGAAAACACTTGTTAGCCTAGTAACAAACAAGGACAAAATAGTTTTTAAGGGCTTCCCTGGTGGTGCAGTGGTTGAGAGTCCGCCTGCCGATGCAGGGGACACGGGTTCGTGCCCCGGTCCGCGAAGATCCCACGTGCCGCGGAGCGGCTGGGCCCGTGAGCCATGGCCGCTGAGCCTGCGCGTCCGGAGCCTGTGCTCCGCAACGGGAGAGGCCACAACAGTGAGAGGCCCGCGTGCCGCAAAAAAAAAAAAAATAGTTTTTAAGACAAAAAGAATTCCTGAGCATAAAAGGTCACTACAAAGTGATAAAAGGGATGTTTTACCAGGAATACATAACAAATCTAAATATACACATTTAACAAATATCACCAAAATATAAAAAGAATTGACAGAATTATAAAGAAAAATAGACAAGTTCACACCATAGTATGAAAATATAATGCCCTTTGCCAGTAATCAATAAATCTGGCAATAAAAATTAGTAAATATAGAGAAGATTTGAACTTATCAATAAGCTTAATTGACAAGACATATATAGGATCCTACACATTTTTTCAAGTGAATGTGAAACGTTCACCTAAATTGACCATCCTTTAGGGCATAAAGCAAGTCTCAACAAATTTCAAACAACTGCTATCATACACATCACAATGCAGTTAAGTTAGAAATCAGTAAAAATAAACAAAAAAAACATACATTTGGAAATTTTAAAGCATAAATAATTAATAAAACAATAAAAAAATCTAATAACATAGCAAAACAAGAAAGTCATAATGGAGATTTTAAAATACTTAGAGCTGAATGAAACTGAAAATACTATATCAAAATTGTGGAATGTCCCTCTGTCAATATCTAGAAGGAAATATATAGCTTAAATGATCACTTTGAAAATGAAAAAAGACTCAAATCAATAGACTGTGTTCAATGCAGGAAGTTAACAAACAACAGAATAAATCCCTAAAAAATTGAAGGAAAAAAATTATAAAGAGAAAATAATAACGAAAATAGAAGCAGTCAAAAGAGAACTTCAATGAGCTCTACCCATCACCCACCCATCTACCTGCACCTGTGTCCATACATCCTGTCTTCCCTAATTCTGTGGGTAAACTGCCCATGCTCTTACCTACGGCCAACCCTTCCACTTATTTACGAGATCCCACCCCCTTTGCTATACCAGATTATCCCTCTTCTCCTGCATCATTAATTTTCCCCTGTCTACTGGATAATTCCTATCAGCATACACACACAGAGTAATTTCCCCCATCTTAAAAACAAAGCAAACATATAACCCTCTGGATCCCATATCCCCCTCCACTATCATCCCATTTCTCAGGTCCCTTCTACAGCAAAGTTCCTCAAGAGTCATCTAAGCCAACTATCCCAAATTGCTCTTCTCCTATCCTCTCTGAAACCCATGCTAATCAAACTTTCAAGGCAATGCTCTACAAAACTCCTCTTGTCAGGATCTCCAACGATGAGCGTGTTACTAAATAGTCCATTCTTATTTCTCACCTGACTTGATCTCTCTGCAACATTTGACACCAATGATCTCCCCCACCTCCTTGAAACCTATTGTGGGACACAACACTTAGTTTTACTCCTAGCTCATTGATTGCTACTTCTTGGTCTACTTTGCCTGTTCCTATCTTCTCAATGGTTAAAAGTTGAAGTGCCCTAGAGCTCAGTCCTTGGACCCCTGCTTTTTTTTTTTAAAGTTGTTTCCACTTTTTATTTATTTATTTGGCTGTGTCAGGTCTTAGTTGTGGCACATGGGCTCAGTAGTTGTGGCACGCAGGCTCTCTAGTTGTGGCACGCAGGCTTAGTTTCCCTGTGGCATGTGGGATCTTAGTTCCCTGACCAGGGGTCAAACCCGTGTCCCTTGCATTGGAAGGCAGATTCTTAACCACTGGACCACCAGGGAAGTCCCCCTGCTTTTTTCTATCTGTACTTAATTACTTAGTGATCTCATCCTTTCCCATGGCTTTCACTTTATTCACTCACTTGTACACTGATGAATCTCAAATTTATGTCTCCAGCCCAGCCGTCTCCCAACTCATATATCCAGCTACCTATTCAACATCTTCACTTGGAGGTCTAATAGGCATCTCAAACCTAACACATATACAACTGAACTCCTAATCCACCTCCTCCACCAACCATCACTCTACACGCAGTCCTTCCCCGCCTTGTTAAATGGCTGCTCCATCACTCCAGCTGCTCAAATGAAAAAAAGGAAGAGTTATCCTGACCCCTCCTCCCTTTCTCTCATGGCCTACATCCAATCTATCCACAAATCCTGAGGTTTCTTCCTTCAAAAAAGAAACACACACACACACACACACACACACACTCATGTCTCTCACCTGGATTATTGCAACAGCTTCTTAATTGGTCTCCCTGCTTTCACCTTTGCTGCCTATGGTCACTTCTCAGCACAGCAGCCAGAGCCCTCCTTTTAAATCTTAAGTCATATTGTCTTATTTCTAATGACTTCCCACCTTCCCCAAATAAAAGGCAAAGTCCCAGCCTTTTGACCGGTGAGGATTCTACCCAGCTCCCTGCACTGCTCGCCTCTAATTTCATCTCCTTTGCCTTCTCACTTGTTCACTCTGCTTCAACCTCATAGGCCTCCTGGCTGCTACTCCACCTTGCCAAGTACACCCCCACCTCAGGGCTTCTGCACTTGCCTTTCCCCCGTTTCGGAACACTCTTCCCCCAGATATATGGTCCATTCCCTCACCTCCCGTAAATTCTGTGCAAATATCAATCTTCTTAACTAGGTGATTCCTGATCACAGCATATGCAATTACAACCCCCATCCTCAACATGACCAATCCCCCTTCCTGTTATATTTCTCCATAGCACTTATCACCTTTTGATATAGCATATATTTTATTTGTTATTACCCCTCTCCCCTGACTAGAATATAGGCTTCATGAAAACAGAAACTTTCGTATGTTTTGTTCGCTGTGGAATCTCTAGCACATAGACCAACAGTGCTTGGTGTGTGGTAGGTGCTCACAGAGATTTGTTAAATAATTAAATAAATGGCAAAATGTCATAAGTATTCCCCGACAAAAGCTTCTATTTGACATTGTACTGAGGTCTTAGCCAGTGCATTTAAGACAAGAAAACAAAAAGGCTGAGGAAAAAGAGAGTGAGAGAGGAAGAAATCATCGTGCAGAGAAAAGCAGAGATGTACACAGAATAGCTGCCTAGACTTCTAGCAGCTTGCCCCTTCCTGGTTCTGGTCCCCTTTAGGTTCTGAAAGACTTGTATCAGGGCAAGAAATTCTCTGTTTCGCTTATGCCAGTTCAACTGGGTTCTGTTCCTTGCCATCAAAATCATTTATTTATTTTTTTTAAATTAGGTTGGCCAAAAAGTTCGTTTGGGTTTTTCCGTAAGATGGTATGGCAAAGCCTGAACGAACTTTTTGGCCAACCCAATACTAAAACAGTGCCAAGCCTGCTCCATGTACTTTGGGGGAATGAGAGAGGGGATGTGCAGGAAGAAATTCATAGCCCCTGCCCTTGAAGGGCATACTTGAGAGTAAAGATGTAGCAGTGGCAATGAGTCAGCTGAATAAAGGATCCGCAGTGAGGTGTTGCAGAGGGATCACCTGCTGAGCGTCAGAAGACCCAGCTCAGAGAACTGACTCTGGCAGGAGGCTGTGAGTCATTTAAACTCTACGGGACCCATTTCCCCATCTGTAAACAGGGATGTTACTACCATCTACTGCATAAGATTGTCATAAAGAATATGCAGTGTAAAATCCATAGGTTATTTTATAATACTGGGGCTGAGCACAAAATAATTAAGATGATAAGGGAATGCTACCCTTCCTGATCCTTTACCTGAAGAAAGTCATCTTCTATAGGAGTCTTTGCACCACATATGTGCTGGGAATAATCCACTCTGCCCAGATGGCAAAACCAAGGCTCAGAGAGAGGGGAAACCACCCTTCCTGGGCATCCAACTTTGCTAACAGCACAATGAGTCTGTGAGGTTGGGAAGGGACCATAGACGGGTCCAAGCCCCTAAGGCTGAGGTCTTATCCTAGGAGGGGGCCCAGAGGAGGAGGGAAAGCAGAAGAATTACCTACCACTGCTCTCTGGTTCTTCCCTGGCAGGATGTCAGCCACATACTTGCTGATGGTAGCACTCTGTAACTGCAGCCTCTCACACTGGTCCACAATCTTGTTCTGCAACACAAATGACACCCATGGTGTCTTTTTTTTTTTTTTTAGCATCTTTATTGGCGTATAATTGCTTTACAGTGGTGTGTTAGTTTCTGCTTTATAACAAAGTGAATCAGTTATACATATACATATGTTCCCATATCTCTTCCCTCTTGTGTCTCCCTCCCACCCTCCCTATCCCACCCCTCCAGGCGGTCACAAAGCACTGAGCTGATCTCCCTGTGCTATGCGACTGCTTCCCACTAGCTTGATCCACACTGGTCCATTCACTCCATTCCAGTGACTTTTTTTCCTTTTACCCCACCTCAGCCACCCACTCCCACGGTCATTATCTCAGACCTCATCATTATTGAAAACTATACAACTTCCAAAATCTTCATTTCAAGGATCCTGCACCCTGCCCACCACTTCCCATCCTTCTAGATCACGTACCCTGGAATCTCCATTCCAACTATTCTTCAGCTTAGATGGAGTCACCAATACATTAGTCTTACCACTTTTCACTGTCCATCATCCCCTTCTGTGGCCCCACTTCCCTCTTTATCCTTAAATCTGGTGGCCCTTTATTATTCTGTCTCTCCTCTGGCCACTTCTGGTCTCCTCTACTTCTGCTATTCCACCCAGATCACCTTTATCTCTAACTGCTGTTAGAGTCTCCTATCCTAACTGGGCTTTTATTCTTGACCACTGCCCACCCCCCCCACCCCACCCCCGCCCATTGGCCACTGCCACCTTTGGTAAGGAAATCAGATCAAGTCTCATCCCAGCTCAAAACCCTCCACTGGCTTTCCAATACCCCCACAGTGAGAACTTAGCCAACAAGGCCCTACCTGATGGGACTCTGCATATCTGCATATCTCTCCAATGTCACCTCCTACCACTCCCCACACTGGCCTTCTAACCATTCCATAAACACACCAAATTTGTCCTGACCTCAGTGCCTTTGCACCTGTTGTTTCTTCTGTCTCCAGCAGTCTTCTCCCATATATTTCTTGCTCCCTGACTCCATGTTACCTCTTCAGAAGCCTTCTCTGACCATCCCCACACCCCATTCCCTTACTTAGCTTATTTTTCTCCATTGAGTTTTCACTCTCTGACTGTATATCATGGGTCTGTTTACCGGTTTTGGTATCTGCCACCCCCCCACCTCAGGCACATAAGCACCATGACTTTGACTTGTTCTCTATGTCCTATGACCTGGAAGAGAGTTCCTATACATGGAAGGCGCTGAATAAATATTTGTTCAATGACTAACACCCACTTCCTTGGTCACAAGAGTTTCAGCAGCTCACAGCTCCCGAAGCTGTGAGCATCGGCCATGAGAGCAGGGGAGAGTTTCAGAAATGAAGAAGCTAAGGTTCACAGAGAAGTTACTTGCCCAAGGAGACATGGCCAGGCCCCTGCTTTGCTACTCCATTTCTCCAGGTAACAAGTGGAGCCCTTCCAAGCGGCAGTTCCTCCACCATTTCCCCTGAGAGCATTGCCCCAGTTCCACCTGCCAAAGGGCCACTCAGCTGTCTCTTCTAGGCAGCTCTTGTAAATCCTTCCAACCACAATTAGGAATCAGTCTTACACTTCACCGGTCCAAATACACAGTTAAAGAACTGAGTCGACTGGAAGGAAGCTGTGGTCACCACACACCGTAGGACCGAGGGAACTGAGACTAGCTTCTGAAAAGCTACAGGGCAGGTATCCAGAAGGTAAGAGGCAGGTTGTTGAACTGGGGCTGATTTTGCCCAGTTCAGTAACAATCCTGCCCTGGGGCAAAATTTCTTTGCTGGCTGGAGGGACAGGGGAAGCCTGCAAAAAAGCCACAGTCTACTCAAAATTGGAGGGAGAGAGGGCAAGACACATTTCCCTCCAGGAAAAGAAGATGAATATGCTAAGGGCCTCAGCAGGGTTCAGGGAAGGCGCCCTGCTCCAGGGCAGAGTGCATTGCAAAACAAGCAGCAGACCTGCCACCCTGGCCCAGACTTCACTCCTTCTACCACTCAGATTCAGCCTTGATGGAAACTTCTTTTTTTTTAAGGTTTTATTAAATTCTCACTCCCATTAGCGTCACTTCCTCCCTCCAACCACTGAAGCAGAGGTGGTTTTCTCTGGCCTAGTCAATGACTCCCCTGGTTCAGGCCCTGAACAATAGGAACCTTGAAAAAGTTACTCCCCTCTCTGGGCCTCCATTCCCCCATCTGTAAAATGTAGGGCCACTGCTTCAGAGGTCTGGTTGGAATGAGGCAACGGATATTTAAGTGCTTTGGAACTTGCAAAGTCTCTATCCATTGTGCAAGTTCATTATACCACATTATCCAAGCTTATTTTCATCATCACTATGGGGAAAGTGGTGACAAGTAGGACCAACCAGGAGCCTTCAGGTGCCATTGAATAACTGAATCCCTCATCCCAGCACCCTGTCAGGTATGTTTATTACTGTCCAGTCCGAGCCCTCTGGCCTCACAGCTGGGCAGAAAACTCCAGGGAGAGGTTGGGAGAATCAAACAGGGTAATCAAATTGCAAGGAAACCCCCAGGGACCACAGCTGGGGTGGAAGGAGGCAGGAAGCCCCATGGTGACTTGACTCTCCAATCTCAGGGGAGGTTGGTGACAGGAAGGTGGCTAGCTTGGAGCCAAGCTGGAAGTGGA
Organism: Delphinapterus leucas; assembly: GCF_059928025.1. Classification (NCBI taxonomy): domain Eukaryota; kingdom Metazoa; phylum Chordata; class Mammalia; order Artiodactyla; family Monodontidae; genus Delphinapterus; species Delphinapterus leucas. The sequence continues at coordinate 104,622,973 of NC_143134.1, read as the reverse complement.
GGTGGGGAGAAAGAAACCCTAGGTGAAGGGTTCCAGTAGGAACCTCCCGATATCTTCCCCGCCCCCTCCGTTTACCCAAGTGAAATCGGCTTGAAGTACAGTCCAGGCCAATCCTGAAACGGAAAAGAAACCACCTTACCAGGAAGGCTGAAGGGTGGATGAGGGGAGGGGCTTTGAGTCAAGGGGCTAAGGAGCGAGGAGGGGCCGAGTTTCATCAAGTTACTAACGGGGCGGAAGCTGGGGCACACCTTGTCCCAGGCAACTGGAGCAGTGAAGCCCTTTATTGCCCAAGGCCAGCCCCATCGCACAAAAACTCTAATAAATGCCCCCAAACTACAAGTGAGGACACTGAGGCTCAAAGATTACGAGACTCACAGGGAGGACCTGATGGAGGTGGGAATCGAACTCAGGTCAGCCGGACTCCAGAAGCCACACCCTTAACCGCCTCGTTGTACAGCCAGTGCCACTGCGGAGCCTGGACTCCCGGACCCGCTGCTGGGTCCCCGCTGGGTCTCGCCCAGCGCCTCCCCGCCGGTGCCCCCTTCTTCCAGAGGAGCCCGCCGCCTACCAGCTCCCACGTCAGCTCACCCGCAGCTCTTCCGCGCGCTCCTCGGCCCGGCGGATGCGGTGCCCCCGGCAGCGGCCGCCCAGTCCCGCGCAGGCGGCGCACACGGGCCGTCGTTCAGAGCAGCAGAACCACCTCAGAGCCTGGCCGTGTTCGGGGCAGAGCGGCCCCGGCTCGGACCCCGGCCCCGGCCCCGGCCCCGGCCCCTGCTCCGGCCCGGGCCACGGCCCCTGCCCCGCACTCTCCACTGACATGGCCGAGCGCCCGGCGCCGCGCGCTCCACCTGTCGCAGGTGGCGGCTAGGCGGGGCCTCCCTGACCCCGCCCCCGGGCCCCGCCGAGCGCCTAGCACGCTGGCCGCGGCTCTTCCTCCCGCCGGGCTCTTGCAGCCGGGTGGGCGTCCGCCCACACCCCGCCCCCACCCCGGGACCGACCCCGCCCGCTTCAGCAGTCTTTTAGATTTTTTGCTGAATTAAATCGCGTTTTGTGTGTGTTTGTTTTATAATAAACATAAAACACAAAATATTATGTGATTGTAGGAAACTGAGCACTATTAATTGAGCACTTATTAAGTGCCAGGATTTTGCTAAGCGCTTTACAAGCATTCCATCATGTAATACAACAGCTCCTTTCGACAGGCAACTTTAAACAAGTTGTTTAAAGCTAGGTTCTGGTGTCAGACTGTGTGAGCTCAAATCCCATTTAGCTGCTTACTGGCTCAGTACCCTCCAGTGTCTCACTTGCAAAACGGGCATTATGTGGGTAACTACCTCACAGACTTGTGCTGAGGATTAAATGAACTAAAACACAAAACAGTATCTGGAGCTCAGACAGTAGCTGCAAGTGCTAAGAGTCTGCTAATAGTACAAGGAAAGTACTACTATGATCCCCATTTTTATGAGGATTTAGGATCTTGCCGGCGGGGTGGGGGGGGTCACAGTTACTATTTGGTAGTAGTGTGATTGGAACTCAGGCAGCTTGACTTGTGGTAATATGATTCATACTTTTTAAATTGCATATCAAGGCCCAAGGAGGAACATCTGTGTTAGGCTGATTTCCCCAAAGTATTTACATCCAAGTTTTCTTAATTTGAAAAATTTTTTTTAACTAGTATTGAAAAAAGTAATGCATCTTTACTGAAGAAAATAGAATGTGCAAATAAGCACATGGATGAAAAACCCATCCCCAGAAGGAACTACTGCTAATAATACCTGAGCTGTCTTGGGGCTTTTTTTCTTAGGATTTGATAAAGGAATCTAAAGCCAGAAAGAACCCTTTGCGAGGGATCCAGACCAGTCTGCCTGGGTATACAGGGAGAGTGCAGCTCCCCAGCCCCCAACCTCCACTTTAGGAGGTCTTGGCAGAGGGCTGAGGAGAGAACTCAGCCAAAGGGAGAAGGGGCCAGGCCTCGGGTGACAGAGGGTATTCTGAGTTCAGAAACTGGACACTTGTAAGAATGAAATGCTAAAGAAACACATCACTACATCCTGCGGCATGTTGGGGCTCAGGCACCTCAACCCCGAGGCCCCTCTAAGCAACAGCTCTACAAAGAGAAGAGAATCCTTCCCTTCTCTCAGCGCCTACAGCTTCAGCCCCAGATCACACCACTTACAGTTATGGGAACTTGGTCAGATTATTTAGTGCCTCAGTTTCCTCATCTCTAAAATGGGGGTGATAATAGTATCTATCCCTGAGAGCTGCTTCAAGAATTAAATGGGCTCTTATCTGCAAAGTGCTTAGCTTGGGTGTATGGCATATCCTAGGGGCTAATAAAAGCTTTATTATACATGTAAGGATCTGTAAATGTAGCAAGTTTTCAGGATGAAAATTGTGTAAGATTCTTCGGCTAAGGGGGTGCAGTGTTCCTGGCATGAAAAGAAGTTTCTAGTGCATCCCAGTGGAAGGGTGAAGTCCTTGTAACAGTGTTGCCCTCATCTGGGGATGGAGATGGAAATGAGCCACCATAGACATTGTGGCTAGAATTTTTTGTTGTTATTCTAAGGGCTGAAGCAGCGGAGGGCTATTAAACATAAAATAGAAGGTGATTTTGTGTGGAGGGAAAAGAGACTGGGGAGAGCAGGGGGAGAAGAAGGGGTTAAGGTCCTTGGGGAAAGTGGTAGCCCTAGGAGGACTGGAGGCAGGAAAGCAGGGACAAAATCCCCGGAAGTGCTCCCAGGCAGAGGGACTAGACAGTGAAAGGGGCTTAGGTGGGAATGGATTTGCTTTCATAAAATTAAAATCATGTGTTCCAGCACTCAGGGGCTGAGTTAGACTGGAACTGGAAGATCAGCCCCTTCCCTTAATGTGTATCAGGCCCTGCCCAACATATGTCCCCATGGGAAGCCTCAGGATACTCATAAACTCCCAAGTGGTGGCTCTCAAGCTTTATCAGACTTCAGAATCACCTGGAGTGGTCAGGGGAGAGGGGTAGTTAAGCATACAGACTTCCCAGTAAGATTCTCATTCACAAGTCTGTCATGGACCCAGGAATCTGCATTTGTGGCAGTTGTGCTGAGACTAGGCGACAAATGTGCCTTCTGGCTCCTCCTAGAAACACTGCCCTAAGACGGTGGAGACAAGAAAGAAAAAAAAGAGGACTTCCCTGGTGGCACAGTGGTTAAGAATCCACCTGCCAATGCAGGGCACTTGGGTTTGAGCCCTGGTCCGGGAAGATCCCACGTGCTGCGGAGCAACTAACCCCATGCACCACAACTACTGAGCCTGCGCTCTAGAGCCCGTGAGCCACAACTACTGAGCTGGCACACCACAACTATTGAAGCCTGCACGCCTAGAACCCGTGCTCTGCAACAAGAGAAGCCACCGCAATAAGAAGCCTGCGCACTGCAACGAAGAGTAGCCTCCACTCACTGCAATGAAGAACCAATGCAGCCAAAAATAAAATATAAATAAATTTATTTTTAAAAAAAGAGAAAAAGAAAGAGAGAAAGAGAAAGAAGGGAGGAAGGAAGGAAGGGAGGAAGAAAGAAAGAAAGAAAGAAAGAGAGAGAGAGAAAGAAAGAAAGAAAAAAGAAAGAAAGGAAAGAAAAGAATGAAAGGAAGAAGAAAACATTGCTCATAGTAAGGGTTTTTTGGTTTTTTCACTGAGCACTGGGGATTGAATATATATTTCATACTGAGGGTCATGATCAAAGATGTTTGAAAGCTGCTGCTCTAAGGTGACCTCTGGTGCCTTGGTGGGAGGGGGAGGGCTGAATTTGAACTTTAGGGCTTGCCTAGACAGGACACAGTGAGCAAGGGACAGAGAAGAATGGACACCTTTGTTACATTTTAGTCATTCAACAGATTTATTGAACATCTACCTATGTGCCAGGCCATATTTAAGACACTGAGGATACAATAGTAAAGAAGAACAAAGTCTAATCTCCAGGACAAATAAAACGCATGGATATGTAATATAATGTTGTTAAGTGATAAGAGCTACGAAAAAGACTCACGTGATATAGGAAGGAGGGCTTGATGGAGGTGCTGATCTAGAAAGGATGATGGAGGAGGTCTCTTGAAGGTGTGGCACTGGAACTGTGCCCTAGATAAAGACAGCAAGCAAACTGTGAGAATATCTGGGGAAGGAGCTTTCCAAACAGAGGGACAAGCAAGGGCAAAATTTCCTTTTATACCATGAACTCTGCTCTCTCCCCTCACCAAAGAACTGTACACAATTTACATTCTGAAACGGTGCTACCAGTATATTTACAGATCCTCACACATGATAAAATATTCATTAGCTCCTACTATATGATGTAGGTGGGAACGTATTTATTTATTTAGTTGATTTTGGGCTGCATTGGGTCTTCGTTGCTGTGAGTGGGCTTTCTCTAATTGTGGTGAGCAGGGACTACTCTTCTTTGCAGTGCGTGGGCTTCTCCTTGCCGTAGCTTCTCCTGTTGCAGAACATGGGCTCTAAGCGCACAGTCTTCAGTAGTTGCAGCACGTGGGCTCAGTAGTTGTGGCTCACAGGCTCTAGAGCTCAGGCTCAGTAGTTGTGGCGCACGGGCTTAGTTGCTCTGCTGCATGTGAGATCTTCCTGGACCAGGGATCGAACCCCGTGTCCCCTGCATTGGCAGGCGGATTCCTATCCACTGCACCACCAGGGAGGTCCAGAACGTATTTATTTTTTAAAAATTGGGATTATCTGTACATTCTGCTCTATAATCTGACTTTTCACTTGCTTATGACATTTGGTTTTGGTCTTTTTTTTTTTTTTTTAACTTTTTAGTAGTGAACATTTGGGAAAGTCTATTGGAAAGGACAATACCCGGCCTTTACTCTCCCGCAGGCCTGCTCTTTAATGGCAGACCCAGCCCTTGTCTTTCTGCGTGTCTCTGGTGTCAGGGCTGGAAATCATCTGACTGGGGTCTGCATGGTTTCCAGCAGTGGCAAAAAGACTCTCAACACTGTGACTTCTTTTCTCCTGTGATGTATTCACAGCACAACCGGCCTCAGCTGTCACCTTTAAGAGGGACTCGGCAGCCTGCCAGTGCAGACAGCCTCAGACCACATGTGGTGAAGTCCAGGCCCCTGAGGAGAGAGAGTCCTCTCTGCTCTGGCCAGAGCAGATCCAGAAGGGACCGGGTGAGACCAGATCTTGCCTCCGGAAGGCTCTCAGGACCAGCCCACTTCAGAGGAGAGACAATATCAAACTGGGCAAGTCCAGGAGAGAATAACCAGCTCAGGCAGTAAAAAGCCAAGAACTAGGATTATATTTATACAAGCAGAGTTAGAGGCACTGGTAGAGTTAAGCCGAGGGGATGAAAGGTGTAGGGGAAGGAGGGGTATGTGAGCTTATGTTGCTTACACCCACAGCATTCCATCTTGTGTCCTAATCGGCTGTCCATGACTGTCCCCCTCTTTCATTTTTTACCCAGAAATACTCAATGATTAAAAAAAGAAAGAAAAGAAATACAACCAGGGGAAAGAAATCTTAACATCATAGAGGATCACCTCCATCCTTACATGCATCAGTATTTGGAGGGTGAGAAGTGAACGTAATGACCAGAAGTGGTTGTTTAAAAAGAAAAAAAAAAAAACGAAGAGAAGAAAAAAATACAACCATGCCAAAAAAGACTCAATGAGCATCTACTATGTGTTAGAACTGCGCTGTCCAATACCATAGCCACTAGCCACATATGGCTACTTAAAGTTAAAATTGAATACAACTTAAAAACCAGTTCTTTAGTTGCACTAGCCACATTTCAGGTGCTCAGTAGCCACAGGCGGCTTGGGGCCAGGTACTGGACAGTGCAGATACAGGACACTGACATCATCTTGGAATGTTTTATTGCAGCGCTGTGCTAGACCCCGGGTTAGACACCAGCAATAGATCCAGGTGTAATCAATCAGTCACTGCCCACACAGAACTCCCAGTCACGTGAGAAAAACAAGCAAATGAGAAATTATGCTAGGCTGGGGAAAGTGTGTGGTCTTTGTAAGCACGAAAGGAAAGATGGCTAACTCAGTCTGGAGGAAGACAGGAATGGTAGGCAAGACTTGAGGGTAGAGAGGGAGATGGTCTGTAAGCTGAGGATAAATAGTTAGGCAGAGATAGGTGAGGGAAGTAAGGAGCCCTAGGCAGAGGGAACAACTATGCAAGGATTCACAGGTGACAGCTGAAGAGCCAAGGAGCTGCAAGCAGTTTCGACCATTGTAGCATATAGTATGGGTGGTAGAGGTGGAAGATGAGGCTCAAAAGGTATATACCAAACCTTATAGACCTAATGAAGGAATTTGGATATTAGCTATCTGTTGTGTATAAGAAACCATCCCAAAGCTTAGCAGCTTAAAATGGCAACTGTTTATTTGCTCACATTTCTGTGGGTTGGCAAATTGGGCTGGGCTGAGCTCAGCTGGGCTGTTTTGCTGATGGTTACTCCTGGGGTCGCAGTCATCTGATTGCTCAGCTGGGGCTGGATGGTCTAAAATGCCATATGTCTGGCATTCGGTGCTACCTATTGGTTGGGCCATGTGTCTTAACCAGGCTTGCCTGGGCTTCTTCCCATGGCGGCAGTGTTCCAAGGTGAGAGCAGAAACTACTAGAACTTTCGAGGCTTAAATTCAAAAGTAACACAATGTCACTTCCACCACATTATATTGGTCAAAAGAAGTTACAAGGCCAGCTCTGATAGGAGAAGCTACAACAAATTTGTGGCCATTTAGATCCATTACACGCTGGGGTGATGTTGGCCTGAACCAGGGCGGTGGATAGAGAGAAGTGGAGAGATTTTTATTTTTAGGATATTTTGGAGTCAGAATTGAGAGGTCTTGGGGTTTGTTCTGGAACAAAGAGGAGAGGGTGAAGTTACAAATGACTCCTAGATCCTTGGCTTGCGTGATTGATGAATGGTGGTGCCCAGTACTCAGAGAGAAAAGAGGAAGAACAGGTTTGGGGGGAAGATAATGTTTCCAGTGTGAGTCATGTCAAGGAGAAGTGTCTTTTAGACAGCTAGGTGGAGATGGGCAGGAGGCAGGTGTATATGCAGATCTAAGGAGAAGTCTGGCTAGAGATACCAGTTTGGGAGTCTCAGGTGCCTTAAGCCTAAAGCATCTTCCAGAGGGGCTGCATCCCCAGGGCATATTACCGGCAGGGATCTGGTAAGTCAACTCTGTGGCTGCACTGAGCCTAGCCCAGGGCAAAGCAATCAGTCTCTCCTGATTGCCAGGCTGTTATTGAGTTTCTAGGGAGAGCCCTCAGCTCTGAACTAGATCAATGTTGCAAGTGACAACAGCTCCTGTCAGGCGGGAGGTCTCCTAACAACAGGCCACTGACTAATAAAGTAATGAATGCATCAACACTGAGGCAGCATCAACAGGGGCTAGAGGAACCCTGATGGGGAGGCTGTGGAGGGGATTCCCTCTCTGGGTTGGATGATAGACGCCATGGCCAGCCCTGACATTCTATGAAGGTACATTTCCCTCACCATCCCAACCTCCACTCCCACAGACACCTAACTTTCAGAAACTGCACAAGTCGTCATAGAAGACAGTTCTGCTGGGAGATCAACACTGCAGGAGGCACCTATTAGGGTGTGAAAGAAATGTTGGCTAAGGTCCTTGCCATTCATTCATTCATTTATTCATTTGTTCATTCATTCAACAAACATTCAACAAGCCCTTAGCAAACCCTGTTCTCTGTACTAGGAATACAGAGATGAATAGACTCTAGTCTAGAAGCAATTCGACTGCAACTACAAAAACTTTGTCTTGTAGCTGCTGTCAGTTTCCGGAACTGTCTTCCCATTGGACCTCAAGAAGTACTGCGGGGTCTCTTTGCTATGGTGAAGGGCTATAAAGGTTTGATGAACGAAAGAATGAACGGAATAGGGAAGTGGGAGACCCGGGGAAATGTACAAAGAGGGATCTCTGCCTGGGTGGTATCAGGGAAAACGCCAAAGAAATAAAGCAACATCTCTATCTGGATGAAGAATAAGTTAAAAGAGGACATTTATTAAGTGCTTTCTCCGTGGCTATTACAGTGATATCCTCTTTCCTTGGATTATATAGATTCTCTGGCAGCGCGGTCTTGGGCATGTCGTTCCTATTCTCTAGAACCTCGTCCACGCACTGTTGCAGTAAGAAGGCAGGGCGGGGCGCTCTCGGCTCGACCCCGGCAGACGTCAGGCGAGAGGAACGGCGATTCGGTGGCCGGCGAGGGCGCCCGGAGGGTTTTCGCTGGAACTCCAGCCCTAGCGACGCGCGCCTTGTTGCTAAGGGCGGAGGCGCGGCAGGCTGTGGACCTTGGAGGCTGCGGATGCCCTCCGGCTCGGCGTCCTCCGTCGGCCTCAGCTTCCAGCCCGACCGGCCGGCCGGAGGGTATGGAGCCCGAGGCGGGAGGAAAAGGCGCAGCTGGCGGGAGGGGAGGTGGGAGCCGTCGCTCTCTCTGAGCCGAAGCCTCTTGCCTGACCGAAGAGGGGAGGGGGTTCCCAGGTCCGGCCTTGCGTTGGGTGGCGTTACATCCAGTCTTGGGCAAACACCCCTCCACCCACTCCTACCCCCGACCCCCATCAAAAATAAGCTTTGGCCATACGCTTAGAGAGGGCGAGGGGCATTTGTGATCTGAACAGCCAGAAAGGAAAAACTGCGCACAGGTTGTCCCCAAAACTTGGGGCAACCTTGGGAGTTCTGACCTAGTACTGATTCCCTGACTGACTTTGGGCAAGACGCTGTTATTCTCTGAACCTCTGTACCATTAGTGGGTCAAATCAGACCGTTTCCCACTTGCTTCTGGTTTTGTTTCTGTTTGAGCTTTGATTTAGATTCCTTGGTCTTCCAGAGTGTAGTTTAGATGTGTGCAGAGGGAGATGTGGGGAGAGGGAGGGGGATATGAAATCATCATTTACATGAACAGTGGACCAGGAGTCCAGCTGAATAAGGTCCAGTACCCCATCTTCGCACCTGTGTGACCTTTAGCAACTCATGACTCTGAGTCCCAGTTTCTTCATGGAAAATGACAGGTGGGTATATTCTGGAATATATCAAGAAATGTTGTACTGGAGAGTTAAAAGAGTGTTCTAAGAGTTATGTTTAGAGTGACCACTGAGGGACTTCCCTGGTGGTCCAGTGGTTGACTCCGAGCTTCCACTGCAGGAGGCACGGGTTGGATCCCTCGTCGGGGAACTAAGATCCCGCATGTGGCGCGGTGCGGCCAAAAAAAAAAAATAGTGACCACTGAGTATCTCAAAGCCTTTGAAAAGCAAATTGGGGCAGAAATGGGTCCTGGGATTCAGATTTAGAGATTTAGGCCTGATTCCACCTTGGAACCAACAAGGACATTGAGAGCCATATTGAATTGCAGGGTTTCCCAAGTCCTCTGTAGACTTTCCAGGCCTGATATCTGGGACAGGGCAGGGTAACTGCCTGAAGGATCTGTTGTTGGAGAGTTGTAAAGGACTTCATGTTGTTGGGTCCTTAAAAAGCTTCTTGCCAAGCAGACTCTCCCACCTTAGTATTTCATTCATTCATTCATTCATTCATTCAAGAGATATTTGCCTTGCATCTGTTTTCCCAGGCTATGCTTAAAGTGCAAATACAAAAAACGAACAAGACATTATCCCTCCTCTCAAGTATAGTGCATGTTCACAATATAAACCATGGCAGGTAACTGAACAGTATTTTCATTTCTTAGTCTGCTCATAATAAATTACAACATGGACATTATTCAAGTACATATATTTTGTTCTCAAGGCTTTAAATTGCCTTTTACTACATAAGATCGAACATAATGAACTCTTAGCCTTAGAGTGATCAGTCACTCTGGTCAGGAGACATCATTGGCTTCAGTTTAATATCCTCCAGACTCATTTCCACTTGCATATGTTCTCTGTGTATATTTGTAATGTAAATTTAATATATGTGTATTAAGAGTAGAATTAATAAGAGTGAAATTGCTGCTTTCAGCATTGCTATCACTGTTAATCTAGTAATCATGCTAGTAGTCATCATTTGTTCCTAACAGTTTGCCAGGTTGAACCAAGAGTTTAGAATGCACTAGCTTTTGCAGAGATGCAGTGTAGTATGCTGGTAGGGAGCAAAGCCTCTGGAGTCTGAATGCCTGGATTCAGGTTTCAGCTCCAGCGCTTCTTTGCAACTTATTTGTAAACTTGGGCAAATTACCTGACATCTCTGTACCTGACTTTTCTCATCTGCAAAATGAGGATAGTAACAACATGTATCTAAGAGGCTTGTGGAATAGATTAAATGAGTTAAATATAAAGCGCTTACAGAGTCCTTGGCACATTTTAAGTGCTATTTTTAATCTTCACAGAAGCCCAATGATAGTTATTATCCCATTTTACACATAGGAAACTGAGACTTAGAGAGGTCCAGCAACTTGCCCTAGGCCGCAGTATAACTGTAATTCAAACCTAGGCCTCATTTCAAGGCTAATGCACCTAATTAAATATTATTCTGACTACTTTATGCTGCTCTAAATTATGAGAATAAGCCATGCTATCAAACAATAATTAGAATTTATTTGAATTCTTTTTTTTAAATAAATTTATGTATTTATTTTTGGCTGCATTGGGTCTTTGTTGCTGCGCGTGCGGGGCTTTCTCTAGTTGCAGAGAGCGGGGGCTACTCTTTGTTGCGGTGCGCGGGCTTCTCATTGCGGGGGCGTCTCTTGTTGCGGAGCACAGGCTCTCTGCTCTCGGCACGCGGGCTTCAGTAGTTGTGGTTCACAGACTCTAGAGCACAGCCTCAGTAGTTGTGGCGCATGGGCTTAGCGCAGGCTTCAGTAGTTGTGGTTCACAGACTCTAGAGCACAGCCTCAGTAGGTGTGGCGCATGGGCTTAGTTGCTCCGCGGCATGTGGGATCTTCCTGGACCAGGGATCGAACCCTTGTCCCCTGATTGGCAGGCAGATTCTTAACCACTGCACCACCAGGGAAGTCCCTATTTGAATTCTTAAAATACAGTTGTTGGGACTTCCCTGGTGGTCCAGTAGTTAAGACAACCTGCTTCCAGCGCAGGGGGTGTGGGTTTGATCCCTGGTTGGGGAACTAAGATCCCACATGCCTCGGGGCCAAAAAAACAAAACATAAAAACAGAAGTAATATTGTAACAAATTCAATAAAGGCTTAAAAAAATGGTCCACATCAAAATAGAGTTGTTAAAATGCAATAAAACTGTGTTTCTTCTTTGTAGATGTTGATAATGGAAGTTCTGGGCCAGAAATCAGGAGGTCTACCTAGTTAGAATTTTGAGCAAATGATGTTTCTGCCCACTTTCTCCAGATCTTTAAATAAAGAGTTTATATGTGATGATTTTGAAAAGCACTTCCATCTCAGATTCTATGATTCATCTTAATAAAGTATTATTTTAAACAGGAAAAATTGCCTTTCTCACAAAAACAGAAAGCTCTGAAGTAAGCAGTCACCTCTGAAGATTTTTGATGAACAGAAGTACTATGAGTAAAATTAAAATATTTAATGATGAATTTAAATATAACCTATTTTGCATATTTTAAAAATAGTTGTATAATTAACATTATGGTATAGTTTCCCTAATTATTGGAAATGTGCAGTTATAAAATCTTGGAATTTTGCAAAATAGCTCTTCCTTTGTGAGAGAAAATACACTTAATCTGTTTAATTAACAATCTCTTGTTTACCTTGTAAATCTCCTTTCAGTGCAAACATATGCTTAGAGAAGAGATTAATTTAAGTGTCTTTTCACTAATTACAGAGATTAGGAAGTGGCTGCCTGGACTATTTTCCAAAGGATAAACTTTACAAAAGTATTGAATACAGCAGCTCACCGAGAAGATCCTACTGGTTTGGTGGTAAGTAATTCTAAAGGTTTTCTTTTCCTTAGAATGTCCCATGAATACACTTCAGATGGAAGTATGGCTCTCAGAAGATACCAGCTAAGAATCCAATCAGTTTTAAGCACAGCCAATCCATTTATAGCATATGCAGTTTCCAGTGACCTAGATCTATGGATGCCATCTGTCCTTAGTTTGATGACAGGGTTGAAAAATGGGTTAGGTTGGCAGATAGGAAGCCCTGCAACCTCTGTCTAACTACAAACAATACAACATTCCAAGCTTTTTGAAAACTATCCTGAAATTTTTCCTGTGGGCATATTTGTGTTACCTGAAAAACTGGATTCCCCTCTTGGTGGGTGTCAAGCCAAAAGACACAACCAAGCCAAAGAGCTTGGAGAGAAGGAAGGATTTAGTACTTGCAGCAAGAACACCAGGGATATTTCCCAAAACAGTGTCTGTCTGAGCAGCAAAACTGGGGAAGTTTTACGATAAGGGTGCATGCATATTTATGAAAGGGCTCTGGTGGAGTATGCATATTCATGAGGGGCTTGAGCAGAGGAGAATTCAGCCTAGAACTGGGGCAAAGGCTGACAGAGTTTCAGCTCTAGTTGGTTGAAGTCATCAGGGTTAGCAAAGGTCAGCACCATCATTCCTTAAGTTCCAGTTAGTCTTGGGGTTGAGTGCTTGAGGGGGTTTTGGATCCTGCAAAATAGCTCAAGAATGTGCCTCAGGCTAACCTTTACCTTCAAAACAGAACTGGGAGTCTTTACAACTGATTTATTATCTCCCTGACCTGGTCAAGAGCAAGCCTTGTGGCCAGGCTTAGATCACAAAATGGCTGAGGCCTAAAATGGCTTCTCTTACGTCAAAGAAATTATGTCTGGTTCCGTTCCTCTGAGGACCCTCTGCCCTGTCTGCCGATGCTTGTGCTTGTTATAGAGAATCCTACAATGTCTGAACTAGAAGGGACCTTAGGTTCGCTATTTGACAACAAATGTGTTTGTCACACTGTGCAAGCCACTTGAAGTACAGAGAAGAATATGAGAGTCCTTCCTCTTCTGGAGCATATAGTCTACTAAAAATCATTTAATCTGGTGTCCTCATTTATAGATGAGGAGGCTGGGGCACAGAGGGGAGGATAGAGGAGCTCAAGGACACACAGTGAGATGAAGCAGGGCTGGGGCTAGAGCCCAGGGCTCCTGATGCCACTCACAGTGTTCTTTCCACTGCATTTGCTTCTACACTGGTGTCAACTTAAAAAATATTTACAACCTAAAAGTTGAGAGTTATATTTTATTCGGCAGGAATTTTTAGGACTTCAACTCGGGAGGCAGCATCCCAAGTAGCCCTGAGAGAACTGCTCTGAGGAGTCGAGGGGGGAGCTAGGATATATAGGAGTTTTGCAACAAAGGGCAGGTAGTCGGGAACATGAAAAGATTACTGTTATTTAAAGAAAACCATATATGTCAAGTTAAGGAATTTAGGGCTTTTCTAGGTATGGGAAAATGCAAGAGTCTGGGCTCACTGAAATCACTCTTTTTTTTTGAAGATTTATTTATTATTTATTTATGTATTTTATTTATTTTTGGCTGCATCGGGTCTTAGTTGCGGCATGCGGGATCATCGTTGGGGCATGCGGGATCTTTCGTTGCGGTGCACCAGCTCTTCATTGTGGTGCGCCTGATCTCAGAGAGGCAGCAGTGAGTGGTGGTGTGAAGCGAGATCTTAATTCCCTGCCCAGGAACTGAACCTGGGTAACCTGGATGAAAACCAGGAATCCCAGCCACCACACCCCCTGGCTCTTGCCCCCAGTAAAAAATACATTTCTCACGGAGGCAAAACTGTAAAAACAGGTACAAAGTTTATCGTTAGAGACATAGCACAGCAACAAGTGGGAGAGCACACAGAGAAAGTTTGTTAAGATAGAAGCAAGGCAGAGATGCACACCCAGAGAGAAAGGGTGCGGGCATCCTCCCTAATGAGGAGGAGCGAAGTAAAGAGGTGGTTAGGTCATTTATATAGGGCAATTCTTCCGGGTCTTTGTTTACCTTTGGCCAATTATCTGGTTTCTTTTTCCACACGTGACCTGCCTTAGGAGTCTCTATGACATGTGTGTGCAACGTTTTTCCAAGATGGATTACAGCCCAGAGGCCTATGGGACAGCCTTAGCATCACATATTACATCACATATTATGGGGTGGTGCCCCCTCCTTTTTTAAATTTTTAAAAATTTTTTGGTCTTCATTGCTGTGTGCAGGCTTTCTCTAGTTGCGGCGAGCGGGGGCTACTCTTTGTTGTGGTGCGCGGGCTTCTCATTGCGGTGGATTCTCTTGTTGTGGATCACGGGCTCTAGGTGCACGGGCTTCCGTAGTCGTGGCATATGGGTTCAGTAGTTGTGGCTCACGGCCTCTAGAGCTCAGGCTCAGTAGTTGTGGCTCACGGGCTTAGTTGCTCCGTGGCATGTGGGATCGTCCCGGATCAGGGCTCAAACCCGTGTCCCCTGCGTTGGCAGGCGGATTCTTAACCACTGTGCCACCAGGGAAGCCCCCCAACTTTTTTGACCACCAAGGAGGCTTTCTGCGCATGTGCAATGTTTTCCATGCCCTAAGGATGATCTCTTGATCTTTTAACAGGGTTTAGTCCTACTCTGTCCCTGCCATAAAAATGTCCAATGTCTGGTGATTTACCCTATTTCTGTTGCTGGTTTTTATATTGAGGTGCAGATCTCGAAATGTAGACAGGAGTCCGGTCATAAATGTGTAGTCCGGAGCCCATTTGTCTTTTGCCTCAGGAAATGTAAATGGGGCTGGTAATGAATGTCCGGCCTGGAGCCCATCTTCTTCTCACCCCAGGAAGTGTGAACGGGAGGCCAGTTGTAAATGTCTAGCCTGGATCCCATCTATCTCCTGCCTCACGCAGGCTTGTCACTAGTTGTGGCATGTGGGTTTTCTCTTCTTTAGCTGTGGCACGCAGACGCCAGGGCACATGGGCTCTGTAGTTTGGGGCATGCAGGCTCTCTAGTTGAGGCACAAGAGCTCAGTAGTTGTGGCACGTGGGCTTAGTTGCCCCACCGCATGTGAGAGCTTAGTTCCCCGACCAGGACCCGTGTCCCCTGCATTGTAAGGTGGATTCTTTACCACTGGACCACCAGGGAAGCCCCTGAAATCACTCCTTTGATATGCAGGATACTGGGGCCAGTATCCTGTGTTTTCATATCCTGAGTTTCCTCTGGGCTTACCAGCTCACCATAGGCTGTGGCTTCAATCGCTGATGACTGTGACATCCTTTGTTTACTGATATGGCAGGAAATATTCCATTTCTCACTGGTTACCTATTCTTGTCAGGAGGTCAATTCTGGCAACTTTCAAATGTAGGCTGAAATTCTTCTGGAAAACTGTGGTGGCTTTTTTGTTTTAAGTGTTTTTTTTTTTAATCTATTTTATTGAAGTATAGTTGATTTACAATGTTGTGTTAATTTCTGCCATACAGTAAAGTGATTCCGTTATACACATATATACATTCTTTTTCATATTCTTTTCCACTATGGTTTATCACAGGATATTGAATATAGTTCCCTGTGCTCTACAGTAGGACCGTGCTGTTCATCCATTCTATATATTATAGTTTGCATCTGCTAATCTCAAATTTCCGATCCATCCCTCACACACACACTGCCTCCCCCGGCTCCTTGGCAACTGCAAGTCTGTTCTGTATGTCTGTGAGTCTGTTTCTGTTTCGTAGATAAGTTCATTTGTGTCATATTTTAAATTCCATGTATAAGTGATATCATATGGTATCACTTTCTCTTTCTGACTTACTTCACTTAGTATGATCATCTCTAGTTGCATCCATGTTGCTGCTAATGGCAATATTTCATTCTTTTTTATGGCTGAGTAGTTTTCCATTATATATATGTACCACATCTTCTTTATCCACTCATCCATTGATAGACATTTAGGTTGCTTCCATGTCTTGGCTGTTGTAAACAGTGCTGCTATGAACATTGGTGTGCACGTATCTTTTCGAATGATAGTTTTCTCCGGATATATGCCCAGGAGTGGCGTTGCAGGATCATACTATTTTTAGTTTTTTGAGGAACCTCCATACTGTGGAAAGCTGTGGTTTTTAAAGGGAATGATATGGGACTTCGCTGGTGGTCCAGTGGTTAAGACTCCGAGCTTCCACTGCAGGGGGCCCAGGTTCAATCCCTAGTCGGGGAACTAAGATCCTACATGCCATGCGGCCAAAAAAAAAAAAAAGGTAATGATGTGATGGAGAATACTTGGTGAGTTTTAGCTGCTGTTTCTCCCTGTAGACTGTTCTTCCTAGAACTAGGTAGGCTGGTCATGCCCATAAGCGACTCATCTCCTAGAATTTCTTTAAGCAGAGCCCCAGAAGAGATGGGGAC
Organism: Delphinapterus leucas; assembly: GCF_059928025.1. NCBI lineage: Eukaryota > Metazoa > Chordata > Mammalia > Artiodactyla > Monodontidae > Delphinapterus > Delphinapterus leucas. The sequence continues at coordinate 104,606,724 of NC_143134.1, read as the reverse complement.
TGGGTTCTCCCACCTCCACCCTCTGGCATCTCAGGGGACAGCTAGTTGCAGAGGAACATTACCCAGAGTAGCTGAGATTAGGTCCTAGTCACGTACCCTCAGTCCTAGCAGATGTCCACACTGGCCACATCTTCTGGTCTCTTTTTTTTCTCTGTTTCACCAGCAACCAGTATAGGACCTGCACAAATTAGGTGCTTAGGGGGTGTTTCCTGAATGAGTGTATGCATGAGTATCTCTCTTTCTCTTTAGTTCTCCCCTTGATAGTTGTTGGGGGTGATGCAAGTAAATCTAGAAAACATTTAATAATTCTTTTTATTTGAATATAGTGTATCATCCATTATTGACATTATTTAATTTCTAGGCCAGTGGCTCTCAAAGTTTTTGGCCTCAGGACTTCCTTGCACTCTTAAAAATTACTGGGGACCTCAAACAGCCTTTGTTTATATAACTTGTAGATTGGATTCTACTCTGCCACCTCCTTTTGACATTAAAACTGAGATATTTTAAAAATAGTTACATATTAACTCATTAAAAAAATAAAACTATTGCATGTAAACATAAATAACAATTTTACGAAAAATAAACATACTTTTGAAAACACAAAAAATTTTGGTTGGAAGAGAGTGGTATTGTTTTACATTTTTGCAAATCTCTTTACTGTTTGGCTTAAACAGAAGACAGTTGGAGTCTCATATCTGCTTCTGCATTCAATCTATTGCAGTATGTTGTTTGGGTTATAGTATAAGAAGAAAATCAGGCCTCACACAGAGACACAGTTGGAAAAAGGAGTAGCGGAAAAAGGAGTATCTCACAGACTCCCTGAAAGGTCTCAGGAATCCCCAGCAGTCCTGAGATCACACTTTGAGAACTACTGGTCAGGTCATCAGCTGTATTGTCTCATTTAGTGTCACTGTCTCCCACATTTCATTCTTACTACAGAATAACCTCATGACCCTGGCACACTGATTTAGAGAAGTGTCACAGTGAAATTATTTAATAGCAATCCGGCAAGCTAGGAAGGTTATATAGCCTTTTAGAATAACTAAGGCTCTTTTTCAAGAAGCTTTATTACTGGTGTAAATTATTCTCTCTCTCTCTCTCTTTTTTTTTTTTGGCCACACCTCGTGGCTTGCAGGATCTCAGTTCCCTGACCAGGGATTGAACCCGGGACACAGCAGTGAAAGCCCGAATCCTAACCACTAGGTCACCAGGGAACCCCCTCATTATTTCCAAATACACACTCTTAGTATTTATTTTATTATGGCAGAATATATTTACATAGCATACAACATTTACATAACATAATAATAAATTTATTAAATAAATTTGTTATTATTATTTAGTACATAGACAACATTATGCAACCATCACCACTGTCTAGTTCCAGAACATTTTCATTGCCCCAAGGCAACTTTGTGCCTATTAAGTAGCCACTCTCCATTACCCCATCCCGTGGCAACCACTAATCTGCTCTCTGTCTCTATAGACTTGCTGATTATGGATATTGCATAGAGATGGATTCGTACAATATGTGGCGTTTTGTGACTGGCTTCTATTGCTTAGTATTATGTTTTCAAGGTTCATCATGTTATACTATGTATCAGTACCTCATTCCTTTTTTTTTTTTTTTTTTTCCCACTGGGCCACGCAGCTTGCAGGATCTTAGTTCCCCTACCAGGGATTGAACCTGGGCCCTTGGCAGTGAAAGCGCAGAGTCCTAACCACTGGACTGCCGGGAATTCCCAGTACTTCATTCCTGTTCATGGCTGAATAATATTCATTGTAGGTATCAACCTCATTTTGTTTATTCATTTATCTGTTGATGGATATTTGGGTTGTTTTCACCTTTTGGCTATTGTGAACCGTGCTGCTCTGAACATACACGTATAAATTTTGGTTCCAACACCTGTTTTCAATTCGTTGGGCTATATCCCCGGGAGTAGAATTGTTGGATCACATAATAATTCTATGTTTGACTTACTGGGGAACATCTTAATATTTTCAAAATTAGTTTTGTTTTTGCTTTTCTTTATCTGCTAATGCTGTATTGGAGGATGCATTCCCAGGGCCATAAGAGTGAGGCAGAAAAAGGAGGAAAGCAAATACCTACAGTTTGTCTTTTTCAAAAAAAGGATTTTTACATAACCATACTACCTACCGTTATTGTGCCTAACACAGTTAACAGTGTGTATTCTTCTTTTTACTAAACAGGGAACATGACTTCCAGCAGCCACGTGGGATGCTATTCAGGTGCCATCTGAAACGAGCTCTTCCCCAGAAGGTCTCATGCAAGTTCTGTGCAGTGATGGGGAAACTGCAGAGCAAACTCAAATACAGCACTTATAAATACAGGTACAGCAGCCCTCCCTTGAGTGGGATCCCAAGTTTTACGCTGCATTACAATTCTCCCCTAAAGAAAGAGAAGGCCCAGAGCCATCACTGATGACCTTCCCTGAACAGTCAGTTTGGTCTGTTTCCTTTTGGATAAGAAACATCTTAGTAGATAGTGTCTGCAGCCACAGAGAGAGGGGCCCTACATCTTTGGGAATCATCTCTAGAGTGAGCAAGGACTCTGGGCTTCTTCCTTTATCAGATTCCAGTCATTCACTCATTCTGAGCATTTACAGAGTTAATAATACCATTTCTGGTGATGTCAGCGTGTCTCCTTTCTCTACTCCTTTTCTATCTTTCTCCTCAGCCTGGCCTGAATTCCTACCATAACCCACACTCTTCTTCCCCTTGCTCCACTGTGCACCCTATACCATTGGGCCCCTCATTTTCCATCCTCTCTTTAGCAGGCCCGATGGATTTAGAGACGAGAGAATTCAAACTAAAGCTTTTCAAGAGTATAGCCCAGCTCACGTGGATACCGTCTCTGTTGTTGCTGCTCTGAACTCAGACCTCTGTGTCTCCGGAGGAAAAGATAAGGTGGGGTGTGCAGTGCTTCCCAGGGAACCAGCTTATTGCAGAGAAGGGAACGGAAGGGAACCCTGCATTTCTAGCAGCAACGTTAAGTAGTGTTAAAAATATGGGCTTTAGAGTTAGAAAGACTGGGTTTAAATTCCTGCTCTGCAACTTAGTATTACTTTGGGCAAGTCTTTTAATTTTCTTGAGCTTCAGTCTCCTTATCTATTAAATGGGGATAGTAACGCCAACTGCACAGGACCGCTGTGAGGACTGAATGGTAAGATGCTTGGTACTCTGCCAGACCACCCACGTGATTTTTATAAATGACAAGTATCATTATTCCAGCCTGTCCATTTGTAACCTACCTGCAGACACAGGAGTTATATCAGCAAAAGGAAACTTCTAGTCTCTTTTATGCCTCTCTTCTGCCAAAATGTCTACTTTGGTGTGCATCGTGATTCCTCCCATTGTCACTTTAAATCTCTTTGCTTTCTCTCCCTCGTATTTGGATCTATTGTAGCACTCAGATCTAGGCTCTTGCTGGCAAAAATGTTGATTATTTTGTAATAAATAATGCCTCTAATTTTCAGTAGCCACTTAGAATCTTCAAATTCCATTTTCATACTGTATTTCCTTGATTCTAAGATGCACATTTCTACATTTTAACACCTCTGAAATCAGGATGCATCTAAAAATTGATGATATCACCATTTAATTAGCAGCATTTTGTCTTAACATCTATATCATCTTAGACGTATGAAATTTTATATATATGATCCTCACCTGTGAGGGGTAGATAGAGGAAGGATTATCCTCTGTTTTGCAGATTAAGAAACTGGGATTTAATTAGGTCAAGTGCTAACACGCTCCTTATTCCCTAGCAATGAACTACAGAGACTGGGCCAGAGAATGCTCTGAAATCCTGTTTAGGGGGAGAAATACAATAAAATAGTAAAGTATGTACCTGGAAAAGGATGGAAGGAAATTTTAACTGTGATTCTCTCTGGCAGATGGGATATGGATGAGATATTTTGAAATTAAAAAAAAAGGATCTGTTTCACAACAATGTGACTATACTTTTAACACTACTGAACTGTACACCTAAAAATGATTCAGATGGTAAATTTGAAAAAAAAGAAAAAGTATAATACAGTTTTAGGGGAAAAAATCTAATCCCATGTAGATTTTCCTTCAGGATCTACAACCAGAAGAACCTCAAACTAAATCAGTTCCCCCAGGGGAGTGTCATCCCAAACCCATCAGTAAGGTTCAGAGGAGTGGCCCAGTGGCTTGGGGAGAGACAGAAGAACTCAAAGTAGGGGGGCATAAGGACCGAGCAACAATAAAACCTTGATAGAGAGGGAGAAATTAGGTAGAGAATGAGGTAAATGCTTGTTGTTTCAGTTCAACTAAAATATTCTAATGACTCTGCAGACAGTTGTGACCTATAACTGGAGAACTGGAAATGTGGTGAAAAGGTTGAAAGGACATGAGCGTGAAATCACAAAGGTAATTGTCATATGATTACTATCATGGAGGGAATTTGGAATTGAATAAAGGAATGTCTAATAGCTCTAGGTAGTAAGAGTGATTGAATATTCAGTGTTAAGGAAAAATGCTGGGGCTTCATTTGACGGTGTGAAGCCCTACTCCAGGAAAAGCAAAGCAAACCATTCGCCTAGCTATTGTTACAGGTATAGCCGACTAAATTTTTGTTTCATTATTAAGCCCTTCATAGCCCGAGTGGGAAATAGAGAAGGCTGAGATTAACTCTCCCTGACCTATCCTAGCCTAACAGGGTCTTGTATTGAAGGCTTACTGAGTGTTTACTATAGCTAGGGAAATGACAGACTCTCCATGCTCAGGAACCTTTTAGCCTAGCTGGGGAAATGTTTAAAAAGCCAACAACAGTTAAATAAAAATTAATTTGTTAAAGAGCATTACATAGTAGACTGAGCTTCCAGTGAAAATGGTAATGTCAATTTATATAACTCGCCTCTCTGAAGTCCACCTAAATGAACTAAGAATTCAGATGCAAACTCCATCATAATGAAACTAGGCATCAGCGACAATCACATAGCACAGAATATACTTACCTACCAGGTACGGTGCATTTGGAACCAGCCTGAGAAAGAACTCCAGGCTCTAGCACTCTTATCTCCAGCTCTTTTTCCCATTTTCAAGTCCAATGAAACAAACACACTGGAGCTTTTTTTTCTTGAGCAGATAGCTTGTATTCACAAATCAGGCCAGTTCTTCAGTGCCTCTCGCGACAAGATGGTCATGATGTGGGACTTGCAAGGCTCCTCACAACCAAGGCAGCAGTTCTCCGGCCACAGCATGGTGGTCACTGGATTGGCTGTGAGTCCAGGTAAGGTAAAGCTAGCTGATCTCTTCCCAACACCGTTGTACTTTCTGAAAAGCCCTGTTCCAGGCCTATCTCATGGACCATCTTCTTGCCACTGTTTCCAAAGACACATCACAGCTATGCACTGGCTCTCGTGACAACACCCTCCTTCTGTGGGATGTGGGGACCGGACAGTGTGCGGAGAGAGCATCAGTCTCCAGGAACCTGGTATGAACTCAAACTTGGTACAGAGCAGGGCAGCAGGAGGGAGCATGGGGTGAGGAAGGGCCTGGGAAAGAGATCAGGAGACACATGACCAGGCACTAGAGGATTGGGTCCTAATTACTGCTCACCCCCCAACTCTCTGTTAGACCCCGGCCTCTCAGGGTTATCGGATTAGATGATCTCTTAAGTTCTTCCACCCCAGAGAACAACTCCACTAGTTTATATTGGAGTTTTAAATGGTGTCCTCACTTATTCCTTCAAAACATAGTTATTCCATATCTTCTGTGGGCCAGATACTGTGCCAGAAGCAGGGTTAGTGACCCAGGGCACAGTCCCTGGGCTCCAGGAGCTCACAGTTTATGCTTATTGTGTGTTCTGTATACGTAACGTTATGCAGAGAAATAAGCATGACCTTTTGCTGTATGTGTAATTTGCTCTGCTTCTGAAGACCAGTGTTTTCTGTAGCAAACTGGTATATCAACTTCACAGCCTTTGGGGTCAGTCATACCTGGATTCAAATCATGGATTCCTTACTTTTTAGGTGTGCTACCCCAAGAAACTTACTTAGAGTCTCAGTGTCTTCATTTATACAATGGGGAGAATTATATCACCTGACGTGGTAATGTCCTTTAGTGGTTGTCAAATGTCAGTCATAGTCATCTTTTCGAGTTTTGAAGACAACTGCCCATGGAAACATGTGCTTGCCCTGTGCCCCTCCATATTTGTGCAGGTTTCTGGAAGAAAAGAAAATCGTGTTACCCTGGGTTGTTCTGAAAACTGTTTCATGTCTGTCCAGCAGGGGCTGCAGGGATAAAGCAAAACAAGAACACTCTTCCTGAACCCTGTGAGGCCTCAAGCTAGGGTTTCGTTGATCTCACTTTAGAACAGGGGCTGCTCTCCTTAGGTGCCACCCAGCCAGCGGTGTTTGGGTTTCAGGCACTCTAAGCGTGCCTGCATGCATTTTGGGGCTCACGACTGGCCCAGCTGCTTCCATTGCTGCTGATAACCTAGGAACTGCAGGTCGAGCATGACTGGTGGGAATCTGCAAAACATAAAATCCCTCTAAGTCAGATGTGCTAGGTTCGGCATCTTTGAGAAGTGATGGCAGGGATGCGATTTAGCGAGATTTACAGGAATTACAGCAGAGGAATGACATGGTATGGAGAAGTTTTTTAATTTTTGCCTCTTCCAGGTCACTCACCTGTGCTGGGTCCCCAGAGAACCGTATATACTCCAGACCTCTGAAGATAAAACCATCAGGTGGGCTTACTAAGCAGCAAGAAAGTGTTTCTGGTGAAGGTTTGTGGCTCCCATGCTTACATAACCCGTTCCTACTCTGCTTCTCCACAGTGCTTCTCCTTCCACCCCTCTGCCCCTCACCAGTGCTGGGGTCTCTCTGATTGGCCCCATGGATCATGTGGTTAGAGGTTGAGTGGCAGGAGGTCATCTTGTTCTGGCCGGTTTCCAAGCAGCCGATTCTGCCAGCCCCCACTGTGGAGACGTGTTCAGAGTAACCTCAGAGTCAGTCACTCACTCGTCCCGCCCCTCAAGTGGCCCTTGCTTGGCTCCATATGTTCTCAATCACTCAGCCCTCTGGTGAAGCCCTCCCTGTGGAAGTAGGGTCAGAATCACCATCAGGCAAGTCAGGTGAAGTAAACCCTTCTTAGACTAGAAAGCATGACCAGAAGCTTTGGATCTCAGAAGAGATTCTACTTAGAAAATGGGAGGAAGGAGATAAAGAGGTAAAAATGAGACAAGAGGCAAAACAAAACAGTCCCAAGTAGACCCCATGGCTCAGGTTGGCCAAGACCTATAAATCTTCTGTATCTGATTCTGGAATGATGACTGCTCCTCTCCATCACGGTAAGTATCTTTAAAAATTTTTTGTAAATCGCAGACACAGAAATATTCTCTTGTCTGTTGAAAGTAGTATCCCAAAGGACCAAATTAACAAATTAACTTGTACAATTAAGATACTTGGTCTAAATTCCTGTTAATTAGATCTCAAAATAGAAAGAACTCAGATGTCATTCAGTTTGGTTATTTCCTGCCAGCTTTGGAGTCTCTGAGATTGATCTGGTTCACGTTGCCGTTTTTAGGTAAATCACGGCGTTCCATTCTGACTGGCCAAGGCGGCAAAGAGCCAAGACTTTGCCGTTAACAGGCTATTACAGGTGCCTTTCAGCACATTAATATAAACCCATTCCCTGCTGTAATTTCTTTCAGATTATGGGACAGTCGGGGGCTGCAGGTAGCTCATGTATTTCCCGCAAGGCAGCACATCCAGACCTACTGCGAGGTCAGTGAGGATGGACACAAGTGTATCTCCTGCAGCAGCGGCTTTGGAGGCGAAGGCTGTGAAGCCACGGTGAGAGACTGCAAGGTCCAGGTGTTTGGTTGCTGATGAGAAATGACTTCCTCTGGCTTCCTGCCTGTACTGGGCTACACAGGCAGGCTCTACTAATGTCTCAGGCCTATTCCAAGTGCATACTGTCAGTGATCCTTTGCATTCCAGACACTTCTTTCAAGAAACCACCATTGCCTAAGCTCTCTGCATTGGTCGCAGAAAAGAGGAATGTGATGAAAGTTAAGATAGGAAGGCATTAAATACAGAACCAGCCTATTAATGTCCCTACTCCCAACAGAGCTTAGAAAGGGGAGGGACTGTTTGAAGAACCAGGTGTGTTCCCACTGTACATGTGGTCACAGTAAAGGAGTTCAAGCTCTTCGGGAAGTTTGGAGCTCTAGTGTTGGTTGAAGGCCCATCCCATCCCTAACCCATATACCTTTCCTTGCAGTTAATTTTGGGATAGATTGCCTAGGCTCCTCCAAAGTACCTTGGATTTCTTTCTTTCTTTCTTTCTTTCTTTTTTTTTTTGGTTGTACCACACAGCTTGCAGGATCTTAGTTCCCCGACCAGGGATCAAATCCGTGCCCTCAGCAGTGAAAGCACAGAGTCCTAACCACTAGACCGCCAGGGAGTTCCCAGTACCTTGTATTTCTAATTGTGAGATATCAGTTTAAAGGCTTATCTATAATCCAAATAGGACAATTACAGTTCCCATTTTATTGGACACTTACTATGTGCAAGGCACTGGGCTGAGCACATTATAGTGCATTATCTCATTTAATCCTTAAAACAACCTTGTGAGTTAGGTATTATTATAGTTCCCATTTTACAGATGAGGAAATAGAGGCATGGCAAGTTGAAATCTCTTGTACAAGACCACACTAGTAAATGGTAGGTTGAGGTGTTGAATCCCAGGCTATTCATGTAGCATCTCTTCTCCAAGCTAAGCATTTCCAGCTCTTATAACTGTTCCTTGGATGACATGGTGTCCAGTGATTTCATTATTTTTTGGGCACAATTCCATCTGCTCTTGTCTGTGAGCATTATTCTCCAGGTGTGGTCTGATTTGTATCAACAAGAGTGGGCTGGCAGGACTATCGTCTCCCTTGTTATAGAATCTAGTCTTCTTATACCAAGATTCAGTGTCTAGGCATTACATCGGAAGGTCTGCACCTGTATTTACTTATGAGAAGGTGCTCCTAACTATGGGGCCCCACAGGACCCACAGATGCCAAGAGGCTGTTATAAGGCAGCTCTTGAGCTGTCATAGAAGAGCCCCATTCTGTCCCATCGTGCTACAGGACTTGGAGCTTTCACTAACCATGATGATAATAATGAAGGCAACAACCCTCTGGCACATCCTTAACCTGGGTTGTTTGAGGCATAGTTGTTGCTGAAATAGTCACCGCATGGCTGGATGCTTGGGTGTGTGGATGGGATGGATGAAGATAAGGGTGTCTATGAGGAGGTAAGTGGAGGGAATAGGTGCATCATGAGACGCCGGGGAGAGGATTTCAGTGAATGAAGCATGTCTAAAGCTGGGGAAACATGTACGTGTGAGCCAGCCTCTGTCATTACTTTGCAGTTGTGGGACCTAAGGCAGACGCGGAACAGAATCTGTGAGTACAAGGGGCACTTCCAGACTGTAGCATCCTGTGTCTTTCTACCAAGAGCATTAGCCTTGATGCCTGTGATTGCTACCTCATCGCATGACTGCAAGGTGAAGATCTGGAACCAAGACAGTGGAGGTAAGGAGCCTGCTGTTAATGCTTCTCAAAGATACGTGAAGTCCTACAGGCTTCCTTAAAACTCTTTCTTCCATAGCTCAACATATACAAAGCCACCCATGTCCTGCCACTGTCCAGTCCCATAGTGGTTAAGAGATGACACCAAGAGGCCAGAATCTTTGTCCAGTCTCTGCTAGGAGCTGTCACCATGTAACCCCTGGTATCTTGTTGTACAGATTCATTCCTGAGAGCTCAAATGTATTTTGATTCTTTTATTCTTTCCACCTGAAGTTCCTCATCTGGTTTTAACTTGTGATGCTCAAAATGTCTGGAAAAGAGAACAAGAATTGCCATTTTAAAATTCATCCTCGAGGACTAAAATGAGACCCTTAGCTCAGAGGGCATGAAGTGGGGTAAGGATAGTCTCAGAAAGACTCTGCCCTCTCTTGACTCTGCAGCCAAGGTTTGGGATCGCAGTAAGGTAGTGACACTTCAAAGCACCAGAGAAAAAGATGTTTAGGGAACAAGCTGCCCAGAGTCCTCCATGCAGTGGTGCGCCGGAACCAGCTTCCTACTGGCTGATTGTTAAATATTCAGGAATATTTAATACGGTCGTGGTGGGAGTATTTACACCATGAAAACTGGCAAATGCTATGAATGAAGGTAGTATTTTTTTTCCTTCCAAAAAGCCAGTTTACCAGCACCCCACTGCCTCAGTGCTATTCTGTCCTGGACACTGGCTTCTGCCAGACACAGGGATAACATTAATTTAGAGAACCTCAAGCCAGATCCCTTTGACAGTCATCTCCCGGAAACTCAGCTCCCATCAGGGGAGGATAGGGTCGCTCCCTCAGAGAAGAGGTATGGGATCACGTCTAGTGGCTCACAAGCCAGGTGTGGGATCACGTCTAGTGGCTCACAGTGAGCGCAGCCTGGCTGCACCCTCCCGTGGAGTTGTGGGAGGAGGGGCAGAGCAGCTGTTCTAGATGCAGGAATCAAAAACCAGAGCCAGGGAGAACCAGGTGTGCAAGCACTGCCCTGCCTGCCAGGCGTGCAAGTGTAGCTCTTAGAAGAGCAGAGCCTGCAAGATGCAAATGGAGGAGACTGGGTCAGCTGGCAGCCTCAGGCCGCCCTTCAGCTCCCCCATCATCCTTTGTCCTGAAGGGAGCTAGACCCCAGGGAGCCAGCAGCTGAGGGTCAGTGTTCTTATCTGTTTTCTCTGCGCTGACCCATGCTTTGTTCTCTGGGCAGGTGTCTGAGGGTAGCATTTTCACATGGCCTTGCAGTGAGGCTCCAGTTGTCCGACGTACTTCCAGGTGGCGTACGTCTTGTTGGGTCCACGTGCCATTCTCTAGACTTGACGTCGTGGGGTCGACTTCCCCGCTGGTGCACGTTCCTCTGAGGCACACAGTGCCTCTCTCTTCTGGGTTAGATGCGCATAGCACGTGCTTTATTTCTGGGGGTTTCTTACAAAGACACTGCCTTTCATGACATGTACACTCTTGGCCTAACGTGCTGGTTCCCCCTTCCTTCCCAGCCTGCCTTTTCACCTTGTCTCTGGATGGATCAGGACCTTTGACTTCCCTGGCTGTGGCTGACACCGTCTCCTTATTGTGTGCAAGTTTCAGCAGAGGAATTCGCTTACTCAGGGTGGACCATAGCCGAGGGCTGGAACTGCAGGAAGTGGCAGGATTCTGAGGCCAAGACACCTTCACTGGACAATAGCAAACTGTGGCCCCTCCTTACTCAGTGTGACTTTGTGTTTTTGCATGTTCTCTTGGGGGGAGGGCCATGTGGAATGGTGTTCTTTGCTTAGGCTCCCTTGGAAGGTATGTCAGTGTTAGAAGCCAATTTAAGTCTAGTGGTTCAAAATCAGGTGCAGAGATTAGAAATATGGACTCAACCGTAAGGTTCTCAAACGAAGTTAAATCCAAATGCAATTTTTAGAGAGCTTTGGGGACTGCTCTTCAAAAAAAAGTTTATGGGCCTCTTGCTTTCTGAGATGGCCCACACTCTGTCCGTGGAGTGTGTTTCTCCCAAGGCTGTCTCGCCTTTTGAGACAGACCGCATTCTGTCTATGGAATGTGTATCTCTCTCTAAAAAAATGTTTATGGCTTGGAATGATGACCTGTAGGTATAAGAGTGATAGGCCTCTGTCTGTGAGAGTCAGAACACAGGTCTGAGTCTATTGAACTGACCTTTTCCATGTCTCCACGAAAGAAGAAAATGCAGCAAAGAGAGAAACTCTGTTTTGGTTGCCTCGCAATTATCTAGATGGGAAAGAATAGTGCAGCTCCATGGAGGAAATGGATTGTAGACATGAGATTAAGCTCTAATCACAGCCCCTCAGCAATGTGAAGAATCAATGTTAGGGCAAGAAAGCAAAAGCCTTGGCTTCTACTCGGCGTAGTCGCAGAGGGGAGGTGGCAAATCCCTAGACCGGTGCTAGGGCTGCACAAACACGTGTGAAGAGGCCGGCCACCGCAGCGCCTCGCCCACGGTTAGACGAGTTATCAAACCCGTTCTGTGGATACGAAAATGGAGAGATGAAGCCTAAAAAAATTGCATTTGTATATTTTAACATTTTTACTTAGTTTTATATAACTCTTTATGGGGAATGGCCAGAATAAGGCAAAGGGAATCTCTGCAACAACAATGGAACATATAGAAAAAAGCAGAAAGATGGATTCAACTGTGCCAGCCACTGAGCCCCCCTCGGTGAGGAGGGGCAGGATGCTCGGCTCTGTCTGTGTGGCCCCCAGGAGCTCAGTCCCCAGCCTGGTGCTCACAAACCTACTTTCCTCCAGGAAAGTCACTCCTGCCGTCAGGCAGGTCCATACCTAAGGCAGCTGAGGCCTGGAGAGTCCCTTTCTGATGAGTCCCAAAGAAAGATTTAGCATTCGTCCTCTCTGGCCCCTACCTGTCCCTGATACCAGTGGCTGACAGCCATCTTCCTTGTCCCCTCCTGCTCCTCTTTGGGGCCACCTCCCCCACGCTGCCTCCAGTCACGAGGCAGGAGAATCTTAAGCTCGTGCAAAGCGTCAGACCTGAATTGGACTCTCCATCTCCCCATGTAGCTGGCTGATCTTGGGAAAGTTATAAAACCTGTTTCCGCACTTATAATATGGAGCTTCATAATCAGACGTTTTTTACGGGGCTGTTCCAAAGATTCAACTGTGTTAAATGTCAGGCAAGCTAGTGGGTGCTTACAAATGGCAGCCACAACTCCTTAGCACCCACTCTGTCCAGACTAAACACTCACACAACACACTTACCACTCCTTCACCCGTTCTCCTTAGATGGTATTTTCTAAACCTTTAGCCACTGTTCAGCTTCCCTGTGATTCCCTAAGTTATGGATCTTTGAGCTCTGAAAGGACAAAGTGGGTGGTGGGAGAGGAAGCTGCCTCGTTGAGCACCTACAGGTGGCTGAATACATGTATCCTCACGGCAGTTGTGTTATTCTCATGTCACAGATGAGGAAGCTGAGGCCCAGGGACATCCAGTCCTCTGCCCGAGGTTACACGCGTGGGGAAGAAGGGGAGAACTGAGATCTGGGCCTGGGTCTGCCTGACTTTCCTCCTCACCCCTTTGCCTCTGCATGATGTCACAAAGTTCATTTTAGAAATTTGTAGGCCATGACATTGTGTATTTTCTGGACCAGTTATTAACTTTTTGGCTTCAAGGAGATCCTCCTGGCCAGGTGCCTGGGAGCAGTAGACAGGTGTCTCGGGGAAAGTCCTAGCAAATCCTGAACTATTAGTGCTACAGGTTAGCCTTTCTTCTAGAAGGAAGACAGAAAATCCAAGGGAGTGGTTGGGAGGGGTCCCAGGAAAGGGGAACAGCGGGAACATATGTGAGAAAATAGAAGGGCTCTGATGAAGTAGCCCAGTTCTATTACCAATAAAATTGTTTCCCAGGCTTCCCTGGTGGCACAGTGGTTAAGAATCTGCCTGCCAACGCAGGGGACACGGGTTCGAGCCCTGGTCCGGGAAGATCCCACATGCCGTGGAGCAACTAAGCCCATGCGCCACAACTACTGAAGCCCACGCGCCTAGAGCCCGAGCTCCGCAACAGAGAAGCCACCACAATGAGAAGCCCGTGCAGTACAATGAAGAGTAGCCCCCGCGCGCCACAACTGGAGAAAGCCTGCGTGCAGCAACAAAGACCCAACGCAGCCAAAGGTAAATAAAAATAAATAAATAAATGTTTCCCTACACTCTACACATGCTTGATATAAAAATTCCTTATCTGTGCATTTTAAGTAGAAAATAGATTTATAAATCCAAATGTATTATAGGATTTTTCAGTCTTATATGCTCTAATCAGGTACTCTCAGCACCTAAGATACGGGCTGCTAAAATGCATTCATTTGTGCATTGAACACTTCATTTTAGACGCTATTCCTCTAAAACCATATAAAGGAATTTTCCAAAGACACTTGACTTTTTCTTTTTTTTTTTCCTTTTTTGGCCACGGTGCGTGGCGTGCAGGATCTTAGTCCCCCTACCAGGGATCGAACCCACGTTCCCTGCAGTGGAAGCGTGGAGTCTTTATCACTGGACCACCAGGGAAGTCCAAGTTCTTTCTAGGAAAGTATATAAACCCTTGGAATCTGGCCAATTAAATTAAAAAAAATTATATATTTACTTATATAAGTTGAAAATATTTATATATTTAAGGAAAAATGCATGGTGATTATTAATGACCTTTTATTTTTTGGTGGCTTACACTATAAGAGGACATTTATTTTTACTAAGAGGTTAAAAAAAACCTGGAAAAGAGTGATTATTTTCTTTAAAATAGCTACCAGCAAGTACTGTGATGCAGTGAATATCGTCGGTATCCCCAAGTATCAGACAAGTCCCCATTATCACTATCTTCCTGAACAGTGATTATTAAAGAAGGTTCCCCAGGGGTTCTGAGTTTACAGTCATTGAAACAGAAATAATGTCCGATCTTTTAGCTGCAGCAGCAGAAATGTACCTTCACCTGTGTGTTTTCAGCACTGGTATTGAGAGACGTGTTGTTTTCAGTCTGTAACAGCCTTCATTTTGACACAGGAATGGCAAGTATAGAACTCAGGTCACTTGTTTTTTTAATATTTATTTATTTATTTGGCTGAACCGTGTCTTAGTTGCAGCACACGGGATCTTTCGTTGCAGGGCGCAGGCTCTTTGTTGTGGCACAGGCGTCTCTCTAGTCGTGGCGCAGGCGTCTCTCTAGTCGTGGCGCTAGGGCTCTCTAGTTGTGGCGCACGGGCTCTAGAGCACGCAGGCTCAGTAGTTGAGGCGCAGGGGGCTTAGTTGCCCCGCAGCATGTGGGATCTTAGCTCCCCAACCAGGGATCGAACCCACGTCCCCTGCATTGGAAGGCGGATTCTTAACCACTGAACCACCAGGGAAGCCCCCACTTTTTTTTTTAATCTTTTAACACTGAGATAAAGGAACTTAGCTTTTTCTGAATGGCCTTTTTAAAGCATAATTATCAAAGAACAGCTTCATCATTAAAACACATGAAGTTGTTCCTGAAATGGGCACTTCTTAGCACGGGCAGTCCAGCTAAGACAGCATTCCCAGCTAGGCACAGCCATAAGAATAAGTTGGTTTCAGTGGAGTGAGTGGAAGTGATGTAACTTCCACCCTATTAGCTCAAAAGGAGTATGTTTGTCCAGAATTTCCCCTCTGAGTCCCTTCCCACTAGGTGGGATGCCGACTGCCAGCAACAGCTTCAGCTATTCAGATTAGGACAAGATGATGCAACAAGAAGAAAGAAGGAACCTGGGGCCCCAAATAACCTCCAGGAGCTGAGCTGTTCCAACAGCCTGACCAGCTGTACTGTGACTTGAAAGAGAACTTCATTCTTTTTAAGCCACACACACACACACACACACACACACAAACTTTTAATTCAAGTTTAGCCATCACAGAGTTTCATATGCCTTAAGTTTATAGCTGGCAGAATTTTCTTAAACTGAACACACTCTAGTAACCTAGATGAAGAAGCATAATACATCCAGGAATGCAGATGGCCTCCCTCATACTCCCCTTCAGAACTATCAGCCAAGGGATTTATAATAGCATAAATTGGTTTTGTCTGCTTTTCTACTTTATATAAGTAGAATCATATTGTAGTAGATGGAAGATACGGCCACAAGCTTCTCCCATCCCTGTATGTGTGACCCTTTGCAAAGTAACTTCTCGTTAATAGATGGGATCTATTTTCCCAGCCCTTGAATCTGTGACGGCCTTTGACTTGGTTTGACCAACAGAATGCAGAAGAACGAATGCTATGCAAGTCTGAGGCTCAGCCTTAGAGAGAGCTTGCCGCTTCACTTTCACCCTCTTGGAATGCAACTCCGAGGATGCCATGTTAGGGAGTGACCTAGGCCCTGTGGAGAAGAACCCAGTACCACCACACATGTGAACAAGGTCACCTTGGACCTTCCAGCCCTGCCAAACCTCCAGCTGAATGCAGCCATAGATGAAATCAGAAGAGAAACTGCGCAGCTAGCCCACAGAATCATGAAAAACAATAAATTGTTTTAAGACTAAGTTTTGGGACAGTTTGTTATCCAGCAGTAGAGTTAGGTGAAACAATATGTGCGCTTAATTTTCGTCAGGCTTCTTGGGCTCAACATGTTTGTGAGATAGACTGACATTGTTTGATAGTATTCTATGGTGTGACAATATTATAATTTATCCACTTAACTACTGATGGGCATATGGGTGTTTCCAGTTTGGGGCTTTTATAGTTAGTGTTGCTATGAACATTCCATTAGTATGTCATCTGGTGAAATATGCAGGCATCGTATTCACTGTATAACCAGGGGAGGCCATTCTGGGCCATAGGGTAGAGTGCATGATCAGCTTTAGTAGATACCACCTCTTTTCCAAAAAGTTTGTCACAGTTCACATTCCCACCAGCTGTGGAGGACCTTCAGCAGAGTTTCCGTTGTCCATACCCTTGCTAACACTTTGTGCTCGTAAACTTTGCAAGCCTCAGTTTTAAAGATGAGTGTGTAAATGTTGAAGACTGTACGAGGGAAGTGTGAGCTCCACGGACCAACATTAGAAAGAAGCTGGACCAGCTGGTTTTGATTGTACCTTTCTTCCTGACACCTCCAGTTAAGAGGCCAGAATTTTAACAGTAAAACCTTATATGCGCTATACAAACTACTTTCACAATCATAATTTCATCTGAGTCTTCCAATAAAATAACACTGGTGTCAACTAGCACTGCATGTCCAGGTGCTGAACTCGCAGTCCATCCAGAAATAGTCTTTTGGAAAACAGCCACCTTCACATGACTAATAACCTTGTACACATTTAAAATGGGGCTGCATGAAATGTTGTCCATGATTCACCCTAAGTGAAAAACACAGGTGACAAAACAGCCCCATACAGCCTCATCCCATTTTGGTAAAAATGTATCTGCACATATGTCTATACATTCATAGATGAAGGTCTGGAAGAAATAGAGCAAAAATGTTAACAGTGTTAGCTCTGGGTATTGAGTTTAAAGATGAATTTATCTTCTACTTTATGCCTTTTTTTTTGTAATGAGGATGAATCAGTTTCATTTTAAAAACTTAATTGTTTTTGAAATAGATAACTCATTCACATAGTCACAATCAAGAGTGCAAGAGTTTATACATTAAAGTCTCCCTCTCATCCACGTCTGCCTTCCATCTGGCTCCCTCCAGAGGTAACCAGTGTTACCAGCATCTACTGTACTCTTTCAGAGACATTTCACGCATATACTACAAGCAAATACATACATTTGTTATTTCCTTTGTCACTTTTATGATCAAGAACAAGACTATTTTCATTCTGAAGAAAAGGTTGTAGAGACTATTTTATGATGTGGAAAGATAAGCAGAAAGGCTACAAAACAGTACATAGAGTATGACATATTTTATAATAATGTATGAAAAAATTTTGCATTTAAAATACTTATAAAGAGACTGAAAGGCTATACACCGAAAGGCTATGATAAACATACCTTTGTCCAGAAAGAATTTTTCTTTGTTTCTAATTACCATCCATAGAAAAGTTCTTATTGTGGAACCATAATTCAAGTTTCATACTGAAGATTCTATCACCCATTTGTTTGAACCATGTGATAATTAGAATACAATAATACAATTACAAAAAACCACTTTGAGTTGCCTCTCATCCAGAAGATGTTATTTTTACAGTCTTATTTATTGTGGAGAGGGCTTTATGTTAGACCCTTCACATTGTTGGGATCCTGAGCTTTATTTTTTCGGTGGTCATCTCTGCATGTAGGATTTTGGGTGAGTTTATTTCCTCCTTATAGGTGACAGTGTGGCCTGGTTTTAGGGCGTGGACTCCAGCACCACCATGCCTGGTTCAAATCCCAGTCTGCCGCTTCTTAGTCTCACGACCTTGGGCAAGAGACTTAATCTGTGTCTCAGTGCCGTCATCTGTGAAATGGAGATGGTATGATGGCAGCATCTACTCACAGAGTTGTCAACAGGGATGTCATACGATTCAGGTAGAGCCCCTCGAATAGTGCCTAGCATTGTTCCTAAGTGTCAGTGTTATATTCATCTGAGTTGCCTAATTTTTCCATATTGGACATGTACTACAATAAAAAAGAATAAACTCCCATGAGAGAAGGGAAACTAGACAGATGTAGAGACGAGCACAAATGAGAAAGTGCCATAGAGAAGAGTGCAAACCATGAGGCCCCGGGAACTCAGCGAGGAGGGAGGGGCCCGGCTTTTTGATTTCGACTAAAAGCCCCGTGAAAGGATCCCTCTGTCGGTACTGCAAGCTGAGCATTCCAAGAGCAGAGATGGACTTTGGTCCAGGAGCCTTCTCTCTGGGCATTTGGAGAAGGCCTTTGAGACCTTCCTGGAAGCTGCCCTGGCCCTTCCCTGTACAAACGGCCTCTTGCAACTTTTTGCCGCTGTCTTCCTGGCAGGGGTCATGTGGAGAAAGGCTTCAGAGTAAGTGTCAGGACTTACCTGGCTGTGCCTGGCCCAACTCACTCCAAGGACCTTCAGGGGGCAGTTACTGCCACCCTGATGTGGCGGCAAGTCTGGGGGACTGGAAGACAAGATGCTTCATTCACAGCCCAGCTGGAGGAAGAACCGTCCAATTGCAGCTCTGTGTTTCTAAACACACCAGGTGGCATGGGCAGGAGGCCTGCTGTCCTGTGTCCTCAGCCGGGAACCCTCTGCCTGGGGACAGAGAGGGGAGGGGAAGGCAGATGAAGGGAGAGGAGGAAAGCGCAGGGCTAGGAGCTGGAGGCCCTGGGGTCCAGCCTTAGCTCTGACGTTTCGCATTGACGTTAGCTGGGATAAATTCTTAATTTCATCAAAATCCAATCACTCCTCACAGAATCCCTTGAATTGAAATGGGAATAACAATGCCAGATGTGACCTGCTTGATGAAAGGAATTATGTGAACTACTTTATATTTGAAAGAATATCTAGATCCTGTAGTTCCTGCTAAGTCTGAGGTAAACGAGGGCTGGGAAATAGTGTTATATCAGTGTTTCTAAATTTATTCAATTGACACATTTTTAAAAAAAAATAAAATAAAATAATAAAACAGCTCATAATCCTTATCCACAATGCTTAAAATCCCCCCGTTCTGGAGACAAAGGTTTTGTTTTTTTTTTGCGGTATGCGGGCCTCTCACTGTTGTGGCCTCTCCCGTTGCAGAGCACAGGCTCCGGGCATGCAGGCTCAGCGGCCATGGCTCAGGGGCCCAGCCGCTCCGCGGCATGTGGGATCTTCCCGGACCGGGGCACGAACCCGTGTCCCCTGCATCAGCAGGTAGACTCTCAACCACTGTGTCACCAGGGAAGCCCTGGAGACAAAGGTTTTTTTCATTAAATTTGGTGCCAAAATTGACCCGATGGCGCTTATTCTTTTGGGTATCAATCTTTATAATAAATTGCAGAATATTAATAAAATAAAATAAAAAATAAATTGCAGAATATTAATGCATTTGATTACCAGGTGCTGCCTCAGGTCTCACTAGTATATGGTAAATGCATCATATTATCTTCCTAAAATATGAAAAATTCTGAAACACATCTGGCCCCAAGGGTTTTGCATGAGGATTGTGACGTGTAAAACAAACTCAGATGCTGCACACAGGAAATGGGGAGGGAGGGACGGTGTCCATTCCCAGGCTGAGATTCACCCAGCCCTGTCTGGGACATCTTCCTGGTGTCAGATCCCTGAGAAGTCTTTAAGAACCTGAAGACAAATGTACCCGGGATGAGTCAAGGAGCATATACTGGGGATATTTTTTCCTAAATTAGTCTTCATACTTCAGTGTGTCTCTGAATCCCCCTGGGGATCTAGTGAAAATGCAAATTCTGATTCAGTAGGTCTGGAATGGGCCTGAGCTTCTGCATTCCTATCAATCTCCAGGTGATGCCTCTGCTGCTGGGACTGTTCTGGCCTCCGGATAAGCCTAAGGCATGGCTCCAAGTGATAATAACAATGTGGTGCCCCACAGGGAGAGCTGCCCCCTGCCCTTGGCGGGGGTGGGAGCTCGCTCAACACTGATCACCTGACCAAAACCTGCCTCGTCACCGCCTTTTCTCCATCCTCCGCTGCCCATTTACTGCCTTCTGCTGCCTCTTCCTCCCTGCATGGTTCATGCCACCCTCCGCCTCCATCCCCGACCTTGGCTGGGCCTCACCAAGTCTCATGACTCTTCACTCACCCGGTTCCAAGGTACTGCTTAGACGAGGTGCTTTTCCAGCTGACTGACCTCACCTCCGAAGCATGAACTAAATTAGTTCAACTCTCAAATTCCTGAGATGGCTCACTATCTCTCCTGGGTATCTCCCCGGAAAATTTTCCACTGTTTGCAAAGTACTCCCTAGCCCTGACCACCCAGAGATATTAATGATAATGCATTTGCTCACTAGACAAGCAGTGACCCGGGAAAGGGCCATGGGTTATTTTATTTTTATGTCAATGCTTGCAATGCCCTGACTGATTTCTTACACACCCTCCTTGCTTCTTTTTAAGTTCTGGATTCCCGGGTTGCAGAAAACTCAGACTTCCTTGTTTTCCAAGTGAATTTTCCTATTGCAAAAGTAATACATATCTATTAATAAAAGTTTAGAAAATATAGTTAAGAAGAAAATGTCAATACCAGTAAACTTAGCACGCAGAGATAACCATTGGCACATTTTGTCTCATGGCCTTTCAGGCTTTATATATAAATTTTGTTTTACAAAATCTGGATCATACATATAACATTTTGGAACTGCTTTGCCCCCCTCCATTTATAGTATATTGTGACCATTTTCACAGATCAATAAAAATTCTTCTGCAATAGCATTTTAAATAAGGGACTTCCCTAGCGGTCCAGTGGTTAAGACTTCACGCTTCCACCACAGGGAGCGTGTGTTCAATCCCAGGCCAGGAATAGAATGAAGGCCGAATACACATATATTTCTTATTATAAATCACAATATCACACATACCTTTTGGATACTTACAGGGAATTATATTATTATGTAAAAGTGTATAAACTTCTTCATGGTTCGCATGAGTTGCCAAACCAGAAAGCATGGCTTCCAAACTCTCAAATACGAACCAGATCCTTTGGGCTGAATCAGTGTCTTGAATTCTCACTAACCTTAGTTAACCAGAAGTGATACTGGAAAGCAGGGCGTTCTAGGTCTGAGAGGGAATTCCAGGCCACCAGGTCATGCCTTGAGGCATCCCTCTGTCTCCTGCTCAGAAAGAGGAAAAATGCTTAGAGGTCTCTGTTAGGGATCTACAACTTCCCAAAGAACACAGCTATTTTTCAGACAATTCAAGGCTAATCTAAATCCTGCAATCATTTTGGCATTTATTTTTCCAGCCAATATTTATATATTTAAAATGAAGGGATTAGGGGAACTTCCTGGCTGTCCACTGGTTAGGACTCAGCACTTCCACTGCAGGGGGCCCGGGTTCAATCCCAGTTCAGGGAACTAAGATCCCGCACGCCTTGAGGTGCGGCCAAAAACAAAAAAACAAACAACAACAAATGAAGGGATTAGATCAATAAGGGAATGGTTAAGTAATCTGTGGTACAGCCATTCAATGAAATATGATACAACCATTAAAAAACTGAAAAAGCTCTTTATGCACTAATACAGAATGATAGATACATCGTTAAGTGAAAAAAGCAAGGTGTAGAACCATGTATACCAAATGCACATTTGTGTAAAAAGGAGGAATAGGAATACATAGACATTTTGACATAGGAGTTTTGCTTGTGTATTCATAAAGCATGTTTGGAAAGATACACAAGAAACTGATGGTATAACTCCTTCATTTTTAGGGAAGTTAGGTAGCTGGGAGAACAACATTTTCGTTGCAAAATGAAACCTCTTGTGCTGAACATGCAAATGTATTACCTCTTCTAAAATAAAAATTTTAAAACACAAAATAAGAGGACTAGGGCATTTGATTACATCCTAAAATACATTTATTTCTGTTTATTCTCCAAACCCCAATTTAAATGGTCAGTAAAGGAATAAAAGAAGAGGACCATATGTACAGAGAATAGGAGAGGGAACAAAAGATGGATCGTATGAACACACTTTTGGGGGACAGTGAGGCAACGGCACAGATTTCAGAGTCATACTTGCAGTCCCAGCTCTTTAACTTGCTTCTCATGAGCTCTTGGGTAAACCCCTTACTTGCTTTGAGCTTCTGATTCCTTATCTGTGGAAGAGTAAGGACAAGTCATTTATTTTATGTGATCCATATCGTGCCTTGTGGGAGTGTTGGGAGGATTCATTGTCCCAGATCAGAAGCATTTAATAAAGCACATAAACTGCTACTATTACTTTTAATAATAGTAGCGGGCTTTAGCTAATATTATGTTAATGTTTGTCAGTCTGACAGGAAAAATAGCAGTATCTTATTTAAAATCTGAATTTCTCTAATTATAAATGAGGTTGAACAATTACATATATATTCCACTTGTATTTCTTTTTCTGTGATTTGCCTGATCATCTCTTAATAATAGTTAACATTTACTGCATGTTACTGTGTACCAGGCACTGTGTTATGATCTCTGCATGCATTATCTCATTTAACCTGGGGATCAAATAGGTAAAATTATTATGCCCATTTTCAGCTGAGAAAAATAATATTTAGAGAAATTAATTTGCTCAAGTCTCCATCACTAGTAAGTAGAGTCTGGATTCTGAGCGAGGACTTGACTCTGACCCAGAAATCTGACTTGATCAAGAACCCAGGCTCTTCAGGCTTATGCTTCAGTGACTCTCCCCTAATGGTTTTCCTTTTGGATTAAATAATTTTCTCAATATTTTGCAAGTGCCCTTTGTATTTTAGTTGCAGGGCGCAGAGTAGGAAAGGATCGATCTGTGCCGAGGGGCAGAAGTGGCATCAGCGACAACCTGCCTGCCTGTCAACTGCCCATAAGGCTGTGTGTGAGCCAAGGCGGTGCAGTCAGAGGTGATGCAGGAGACCAACCGGGTGCAGAACAGAGGCCTGCAACGATGAGTGGACTTCGACCCCCTTAGAGAGAAAGCAAGAGTGACTCACAGGAGGAAGATGAAACCAAAGCTTCCAGGCTGTCCCTGGTAGGCTCAGACAGTCCAAAGGCAGCAGAGGGAAGGAGAGAAAATCCTGAGATGGAGAGCTGGCCAAGAGCTTCCTG